>NC_053391.1:214515117-214831972 GCF_905171765.1 Bufo bufo
TGATCAGAACTGATCACAGTCAGATCTATAATAGTATTAGTGTCACCTTAGCTCGCCCTCCACCCAAAACGCAGTGTTTGCCTCATCCGGCCTGATCGGTCACCCACACGTGCGTTCACCCACGCCCGCCCCGCCGCAGTGACAAATCTTTTTTATTTTTTTTATCACTGCACATTCACTACACAAGCGCTGCGGCGATAAAAAAAAATCAGTTTTGATATTTTTTATCAATCGCATCGGCTTCCTGTACTTCGCTAGCCTCCCATTTGTAAGACAGGCTTGCTTTTTTTCTTGGTTAGTCTCAGGGAATACCCCCTAAATTTAGTTGACCAAATGGAAAGTAAGGGGTATTCTTCTGAAGAGGCCTACAGGCTTCTGACCCAGTCAGATGAGGAATGGGAACCCACATCTGACGAATCCAGCGGGTCAGAATACGAACCTGTAGAAAGCAGTGGCAGTCTGACCCAAAGTTCGGACGATGAGGTTGAGGTCCCTGATACCACCAGGCGTACCCGGCCCCGTGTTGCTAGACCACAGGTTGCGCAGGATCCGTTTCAAGGGCAGCAGAGTGGGGCTGGTGCTGTCAGATTACGTGGTGAGGCATACACCAGGAGAGCAGCCCATCCTGGACCTAGTACCAGCACTGCCGTAGAACATGGTGAAGTGGCGAGCACCAGAAGGGCAGTTGAAGCTAGTACAGTGGCACGTGCAGTAGTTTCCCCGTCGCAGCCGTCGCACAGACAGGCCCGTAGAGCCCTTAGAGTCCCGGAGGTGCTGGCAAACCCTGATTGGCAGCCCCCATTTTCAGCCGCACCAGTAGTTTCCCCTTTCACCGCCCAGTCTGGAGTTCGGGTTGAGACAGCTCAGATCAGATTGTCACTGGGGTTTTTTGAGCTGTTCTTCACTGCGGAGCTCTTGGACTTAGTCGTGGCAGAAACAAACTGGTATGCCACTCAATTTATAGCCACCAACCCGGGAAGCTTTTATGCCCAGTCTTTCCAGTGGAAACCCGTCCAAGTTTCCAAATTTAAAACTTTTCTGGGCCTTCTCCTCAACATGGGCCTGACAAAAAAGCATGAATTGCGGTCATATTGGTCCATGAACCCAATTCATCACATGCCCATGTTCTCTGCTGCCATGTCCAGGACACGATTTGAGACCATCCTGCGTTTCCTGCACTTTAGTGACAACAGCAGCTCTCGTCCCAGAGGCCACCCAGCTTTTGACCGGCTCCACAAAATTCGGCCCCTCATAGACCACTTTAACACCCCCTGAGCAAAACATCTGCGTAGACGAGTCCCTGATACATTTTACCGGGCGCCTTGGCTTCAAACAATACATCCCAAGCAAGCGCGCCCGGTATGGGGTCAAATTGTATAAACTCTGTGAAAGGGCCACAGGCTATACGCACAAATTTCCTGTCTATGAGGGTAAAGATCAGACCCTGGAGCCGGTCGGTGTCCCTGACTACCTGGGGAGCAGTGGGAAGACAGTCTGGGACTTGGTGTCACCCTTATTTAGCAAGGGGTACCACCTTTATGTGGACAATTTCTACACAAGTGTGCCCCTCTTCAGGCATTTGTTTATAGAACAGATTGGCTGCTGTGGCACCGCGCGACCTAGTCGCCGGGGCTTCCCCCAACGGCTCGTTACCACCCGTCTTTTAAGGGGGGAGAGGGCTGCCTTGTGTAACGAAGAACTGCTTGCGGTGAAATGGAGAGACAAGCGTGACGTTTACATGCTCTCCTCCATTCACGCAGACACGACAATCCAAATTGAACGAGCAACCAGTGTCATTGAAAAGCCCCTCTGTGTCCACAACTATAATTTGCTCATGGGAGGGGTGGACTTCAATGACCAGATGTTGGCTCCTTATTTACTCTCCCGCAGAACCAGACGCTGGTATAAGAAGGTGTCTGTATATTTTATTCAATTGGCTATGTACAGTCGTGGCCAAAATATTAGTTTTCGCAAAGTTTGCTGCTAAACTGCTTTTAGATCTTTGTTTCAGTTGTTTCTGTGATGTAGTGAAATATAATTACATGCACTTCATACGTTTCAAAGGCTTTTATCGACAATTACATGACATTTCTGCAAAGAGTCAGTATTTGCAGTGTTGGCCCTTCTTTTTCAGGACCTCTGCAATTCGACTGGGCATGCTCTCAATCAACTTCTGGGCCAATTCCTGACTGATAGCAACCCATTCTTTCATAATCACTTCTTGGAGTTTGTCAGAATTAGTGGGTTTTTGTTTGTCCACCTGCCTCTTGAGGATTGACCACAAGTTTTCAATGGGATTAAGATCTGGGGAGTTTCCAGGCCATGGACCCAAAATGTCAACGTTTTGGTCCCTGAGCCACTTAGTTATCACTTTTGCCTTATGGCATGGTGCTCCATCGTGCTGGAAAATGCATTGTTCTTCACCAAACTGTTGTTGGATTGTTGGAAGAAGTTGCTGTTGGAGGGTGTTTTGGTACCGTTCTTTATTCATTACTGTGTTTTTGGGCAAAATTGTGAGTGAGCCCACTCCCTTGGATGAGAAGCAACTCCATACATGAATTGTCTCAGGATGCTTTACTGTTGGCATGACACAGGACTGATGGTAGCGCTCACCTTTTCTTCTCCGGACAAGCCTTTTTCCAGATGCCCCAAACAATCGGAAAGAGGCTTCATCGGAGAATATGACTTTGCCCCAGTCCTCAGCAGTCCATTCTGCATACTTTCTGCAGAAGATCAATCTGTCCCTGATGTTTTTTTTGGGAGAGAAGTGGCTTCTTTGCTGCCCTTCTTGACACCAGGCCATCTTCCAAAAGTCTTCGCCTCACTGTGCGTGCAGATGCGCTCACACCTGCCTGCTGCCATTCCTGAGCAAGCTCTGCACTGGTGGCACTCCAATCCTGCAGCTGAATCCTCTTTAGGAGACGATCCTGGCGCTTGCTGGACTTTCTTGGACGCCCTGAAGCCTTCTTAACAAGAATTGAACTTCTTTCCTTGAAGTTCTTGATGATCCTATAAATTGTTGATTGAGGTGCAATCTTAGTAGCCACAATATCCTTGCCTGTGAAGCCATTTTTATGCAACGCAATGATGGCTGCACGCGTTTCTTTGCAGGTCACCATGGTTAACAATGGAAGAACAATGATTTCAAGCATCACCCTCCTTTTACCATGTCAAGTCTGCCATTTTAACCCAATCAGCCTGACATAATGATCTCCAGCCTTGTGCTCGTCAACATTCTCACCTGAGTTAACAAGACGATTACTGAAATGATCTCAGCAGGTCCTTTAATGACAGCAATGAAATGCAGTGGAAAGTTTTTTTTGGGATTAAGTTAATTTTCATGGCAAAGAAGGACTATGCAATTCATCTGATCACTCTTCATAACATTCTGGAGTATATGCAAATTGCTATTATAAAAACCTAAGCAGCAACTTTTCCAATTTCCAATATTTATGTAATTCTCAAAACTTTTGGCCACGACTGTATAATAGTTTTGTTCTCTTCAGTAAGGCTGGGAGAACAGGATCCTTCCTCAAATTTCAGGAAGAGATCATCGAGAACCTCCTGTATCCAGGAGGTTCTGTGGCCCCATCCACCAGTGTAGTGAGCCATCTACACGAGCAGCATTTCCCCAATGTCGTTGCTGGTACCTCAACCCAACCGCCACCCCGAAAAAGATGTTGTGTCTGTAGCAGGAGTGGAATAAGGCGTGACACCCGCTATTTCTGTCCTGATTGCCCTGACCACCCTGCCCTATGCTTAGGGGAGTGTTTCCGGATGTACCACACACAGGTACACTTAGTATAGGGATTGCGTGACACAGGACAGGCACACAGGGGTCTTAGGGCCCTTTCACTCACAGCTGCTGCAAACCTCTCCTTTCACCTGGGACAAAGTGCATAATGTACTTCGCCACATCTCTGGTGATTTGCGCTTTGCACATTGTCCCATGGGGAAGGAGAGGTTTGTCCTATAAAGGTAAAAAAATAAAAATCACAGGTAAGCAAAAAAAGTTATTGTTCCAAAAGTTCAATAAAGTTTATAAAAGTTAATGTTCTGTTTCAAATGTTATATAAAGTTAATGTTAATAAATTGATTGCGTTGCGGCCTGTTTTTTTTTTTTGTTTTGTTTTTTTACCTTCTTGGTGGACCAACCGATGAACCAGCTGCAGCACTGATGTGCATTCTGACAGAAGCATTGCGCTGCTGTCAGATTACACAAAAGTCGGTGTATGCGGCGCTGCAAGACGAGATTTCTCCTCTGCAGTAAAAAAGATATGTTTGCCGAGGCTTATGAGCTGAGGGGCAGTGTTCATATGCTTTGGCAAACACTTTGTATATAAAAAAATAAATAAATAAAATTCCGGCAATGATTTATTCATCCACATCGATTGATGTAAATGGAGAAATCGGGTTTGCCAGGGCATACGGGCTGAGTGGGTTTGGATATTGGGCAGAGCTCCTATGTCCTGGCAGACGCCTTTCCCCTCCTTTTTTTTTTTTGGCAAAGAATTTTTCATCCACATTGATCGATGCGAATGAAGAAATCTGTGCCGTTCATTTTTTCTTTCAGCCCAGAAGCTGAACGGAAAAAAAATATCTTATTACTCGTATGCTCAATATAAGGAGAATAGCAGAAACTCCTAATGCTGGCCATACATGTAATGATTGTGGAGACCCTCAAATACTGGGTGAGAGAAATATCTCTGTAAAATGACAACTTTGTATAAAAAAATGGGAAAAGTTATCTTTTACAGAGATATTTATCTCACTTATCGGTATATGTAAAAATACACCTCAAAACACATTGCCCTACTTCTCCTGAGTACGGCGATACCACATGTGTGACACTTTTTTTCAACCTAGGTGCGCAAAGGGGCCCAAATTCCAATGAGTATCTTTCCGATTTCACAGGGCATTTTTTACGCATTTGGATTCCAAATACTTCTCACACTTTAGGTCCCCTAAAATGCCAGGGCAGTATAAATACCCCACAAATGACCCCATTTTGGAAAGAAGACACCCCAAGGTATTTCGTGAGGGGCATGGCGAGTTCATGTAAAATTTTATTTTTTGTCACAAGTTAGTGGAATATGAGACTTTGTAAGAAAAAAATAAAAATAAAATAATCATTTTCCGCTAACTTGTGACAAAAAATAAAAACTTCCATGAACTCACTATGCCCATCAGCGAATACCTTAGGGTGTCTACTTTCTCAAATGGGGTCATTTGTGGGGTGTTTCTACTGTCTGGGCATTGTAGAACCTCAGGAAACATGACAGGTGCTCAGAAAGTCAGAGCTGCTTAAAAATGCGGAAATTCACATTTTTGTAAACGCTATAACTTTTGCGCAAACCAATAAATATGCACTTATTGCATTTTTTTATCAAAGACATGTAGAACAATAAATTTAGAAAAAATTTATATAGAAATGTAGTTTTATTTGAAAAATTTTACAACAGAAAGTGAAAAATGTAATTTTTTTTGCAAAAACTTTCGATCAATTTTGATTATATAAAAAAAAAGTAAAAATATCTCCGCAGCAATGAAATACCACCAATGAAAGCTCTATTAGTGAGAAGAAAAGGAGGTAAATTCATTTGAGTGGTAAGTTGTATGACCGAGCAATAAACCGTGAAAGAATGTAGTGCAGAATTGTAAAAAGTGGTCTGGTCATTAAGGGGGTTTAAGCTAGGGGAGCTGAGGTGGTTAAACTGATCCCCAATATTGTGCATAAATAATAAAATATCATCAGCATACATTAATCATTTTTCATCTCCTTTCACATATTGAAAACCTTTAAACTCCCTATCATTTCTTATTATACTTGCCAGGGGCTCGATCGCTATCGCAAATAGTAATGGGGAAAGAGTGCATACCTGTCTAGTGCCCCGATACAGGGCAAGAGGCAGGGACAAGCTCCCATCCACCATCAATCTAGCCCTCGGGTTGGAATATATAAGCTGAATCCATCTTATAAATCCCTCCCCTATGCCAACCCTTTTTAAGACTGCCCATAAATACTCCCACTCAATACAATCAAATGCCTTTTGGGCATCCAGTGAAAGTATAGCTTTCTCACCAGTTTCTGTTCTATTAGCCTCAATATTAAGGTACAACCTTCTTATATTTGAATATATCGTTCTACCGGGTATAAAATCTGTCTGATCTTCATGGATTATACCTTTGATCACCTTAGAGAGCCTACCTGCCAAGGACTTTTAGCCAGAATTTTTACATCTGTGTTTAACCAAAGATATTGGTCTATATGACCGGGGTCTCAATTGTTCTTTACCCTTTTTTGGAATTAATGTAATAATTGCCTCTTTCAGGAATCTGGTAAATCCCCTATTTTTTGAGCCTCACCCAATGTTATTTTTAATTTCTGGTATTAACACCTTGGAAAAAGTCTTATATATTTCAAAAGGGAGGCCATCACACCCTGGTGTTTTTGCAGGATTCACCTTACCCAAAACCTCGTTAATTTCTAAAATTGATATTTCTTTTTCCAAAACTATTCTATTTGGGCCCTGAGATATCTCTCTCAAGGCAATCTGGTCTAATATAAGTCCAAATCTATTTTTGAAATATTTTACCCTAGACTTATAAAGTTCCTGGAAATAGTCCACAAAAACTTTTTTAACTCCTTGGGTGAACTAATTATTTTGTCCATATTATCTCTAAACGCCCCTATCCAGGACTTTCCCTCTTGATTTTTTTACAATACTTGCTAAAATTTTACCAACCTTTTCTCCCTCTGAGGCTAACCGAAAACCCTGGAAGAGAAATTCTTTCCTACTTCAATCCTAATGGTATATTTTTAGCTTTTCCTGTTCCTCCTCCCATTCCTTCCTATTGTATTCAGTGGGGTTCGTTATACATGTATTCTTGCCTTCTTCTAGTTTTTTTTCAATGCATTGCCTCTTTCCTTAGTACTTTTCTTCTAGTAATTCACCTTTTTAAACAACAATCCTCTTAAGTATGCCTTGGCGGTATCCCCAAACTATCAATCTGCTAGCGGAATTATTATTCTCCTGGAAAAAAAATTTTTATTCCTCATTATACTCTCTTTATCTGAATCAATGATAACCAATGAGCGTTAAAACTTAAACATCTGGCAAGTTATTCTTTCTATTCAAATTCTAGTTCCATTACCCACAGCACTATGATCGGATAAAGCCATAGGCAAATACTTTATCTTAATCCTGTTTTGGGACATTAGATTTTTATTTCCCAAGACCATATCTATTCTTGCACCAGGTTTGGTTGATGTTTTAGAATAACAGGAACTACATGATTTCTTCCGGGTTCTGATAGCGGCCAAACATCAATCCAGTTAAATTCCAAGGCCAGTTTAAACAAATCTACATTTGTATTCTTCCCCTCTGCTAGACATTCTATCCCTGAGTGGGTCCATTACAGCATTATAGTCTCCCTATCGCATTCATTATGCATTCTTGTGTATACAACATGAATCTATGTAATCATTACAAGACATCTGGCTTATATGGTGGTGGAATATATATATTTGCGATTACTATTTTAACCCCTCTCCTAGTATTGCATTGTAAAAAGAGGTACCTACCACAGTCGTCGCATGTATGCAAACCACATCAAATTTAATTTATCATGTATCAGAATGGAGACCCCTCTTGAGTAGGTAGTGTATACGAATGGTACCCTTCAACTATCCATCTCTTCTCCAACCACCTTAAGGATTCTTTATCTAGGTGTGTCTCTTGAGCGCAAACGATGGCTGCAAGACCCTCTTCATCCACTCAAGGATTGCATATCCTCTTTACTCTCTCTCGTAAACCTCTCACGTTCACCTGAAAGAATCCTAACCATCCTAGCAGAGAGGGGAGAAAAAAAACCAAAAAAAAACCATGTCCCCTCTCCCTCTTCTCAAAAATACCTCCACCCTCCCACCCTAAATAGCCCCCCCTCTCTGCTTGTCAGCTAGTCGGGGCGGCCTCCATTACTTAGGCATAATGGCTCCTTATCCCCCCTACACCCCCCCCCTCAAAGGTCCATCAAATCCCACACCCATTCGCTAATCTCAAGTGGCGTTTGAAAAAAATCAATTCCCCTTCCTTTGTGTTCACCCTTAATTTTGCGGAAAAAGTAGACTATACTTCAAACCTGCCTCACTTAGTCTCTTTTTAACAAATTATGAACTCTTTTCTACGTGCATGGTGTCAGCCTGAGAAATCTTGGACGAGTCTTATCTTTTCACCATGTATCTGGTATTGTCACGGATGGTGTTGCAGAAAGCTGGACTTATAAATAAACATCCGACTGGCTTGATCCCAAACTAAGGAGCATATGGGTAAGCCCTATAAAACCCTAGAGCTCTCCTTGACTGCCTATGCCCATGCAAAGGTCTTTATGGTAGACGATTGCATGCCCACGTACCTAATACTGTGTGACACCTGAAAACCCTATAATAGTGAGGGGACCCGACCACTGGCTCCCTGCACTTAATATGGACGGAGTCAGGGTCACCTAGAATCAAGCCAGAAAGTAAACACAAATAAAGGAAAAAGACTTATCTGAAGAATCAGCAGTAGCAGCCTTTAGCAGTGAACAACTCATCCAGGAAGTAGTATAAACCGCAAAGTGAGGCAGTATGGGAGGGAATATAAAGGGAGACAATTAGTGTAAATAGGTGACAGCTGGGAGAAGGAAAGGAGATGGCAAAGTGAAACCAAAAGAAAGAACGTCATGCAAGAGGTAGAGAAGCACATCTAACAGACCTTCTCACAGAACAGGTGGTGACAGTACCCTTCCCTCTATGGGTGGACTCCGGACACTCAGAGCCCACCTTCTCAGGATGAGACCTATGGAAAGCCCTGATGAGACGAGTGGCCTTAATGTCCGCCACTGGGACCCACATCCTCTCCTCAGGACAATAACCCTCCCAATGAACGAGGTACTGGAGAGAACCACGGATAATGCGAGAATCCACAATCCTAGAGACCTTAAATTCAAGATTACCATCAACAACAATCGGAGGAGGAGGCAAAGAGGAGGGTACAGTGGGTTGGACATAAGGTTTTAATAGGGACCTGTGAAAAACATTATGGAATCTTCCAAGCCTGAGGAAGATCAAGAACGGAAGGCAACGGGATTGATGACGGACAAGATCTTGTAAGGCCCAATAAACTTAGGACCCAACTTCCAGGAGGGAACCTTAAGTTTGATATTCTTTGTAGACAAACACACCAGATCACCCACATTCAGGTCCGGACCAGGCACACATCTCTTATCCGCCACACGCTTATATTTCTCACTCATCCTCTTCAGATTACCCTGAATCTTTGCCAAATAAATGACAAAGACGAGGAAAATCTCTCCTCATCAGGTAAACCAGAAGACCCCTCTCCAGAGAATGTCCCAAACTGCGGATGAAACCCATATGCACCAAAAAATGGTGACTTATCAGAGGACTCCTGGCGACGGTTATTTAAAGCAAACTCAGCAAGGGACAAAAAAGAACACCAATCCTCCTGATTCTCCGCCACAAAACAGCGCAGATAAGTCTCCAGATTCTGATTGACGCGTTCGGTCTGACCATTCGACTGTGGGGTGAAAAGCAGAAGAGAACGACAATCGAACCCAAGCGAGAACAGAAGGCCTTCCAGAATCTGGAAACAAATTGCGTGCCCCTATCAGAAACGATGTCTGAAGGAATGCCATGCAATTTAACAATGTGATCAACAAACACTTGCCCCCAGCGTCTTAGCATTGGGTAACCCAGGAAAGGGAATGAAATGCGCCATTTTGCTAAAACAGTCCACTACTACCAGAATCACAGTCTTCCTCGAGGAATGAGGCAGGTCCGTAATGAAGTCCATGGACAGATGCGTCCAAGGACGGGAAGGAATGGGTAATGGGAGGAGAGAACCCGATGGCCGTGAATGAGGGACCTTGGCACGAGCGCAGGTCTCGCAAGGCTGCCACAAAACCCTCAACTGTCTTATGAAGAGCCGGCCACCAGAATCTCTGAGCAATGAGATCCACTGTGGCTCTACTCCCCGGGTGCCCAGCAAGGACCGTATCATGGTGCTCCTTAAAAACCTTGTGTCGTAAAGAGAGAGGCACAATCAACCTCCCAGGGGGACAAAGATCAGGAGCCTCTGCCTGGGCTGCCTGAACCTCTGCCTCCAAATCAGGATAAAGAGCCGAGACGACCACCCCTTCAGCCGAAATGGGACCCGGGTCTTCAAAGTTCCCCCCTCCCGGAAAACAACGTGACAGGGCATCCACCTTCACATTTATAACCCCAGGGCGGAAGGTAGCAACAAAATTAAACCTAGAAAAGAACAAAGACCATCTGGCCTGTCTCGGGTTCAGACGCTTGGATGATTCCAAGTAGGCCAGATTCTTATGGTCTGTAAACACGGTAAAAGGGGTGTCTGGCTCCCTCTAACCAACTGGCGCCATTCCTCAAAAGCTAATTTGATGGCCAACAACTCCCTATCTCCCACATCGTAATTTCTCTCTGCAGAGGAGAGTTTCCTTGAGATAAATGCACACGGTCGCCATTTGGCAGAAGAGGGACCCTGAGATAAGACCGCACCCACACCCACCTCAGAAGCGTCCACCTCTACAATGATACTAGAAAAGGCTTTAAGCGCATCTACCGACCACGAAGAAAAATCTACCCCCTTTTTAGTCATATCAGTGAGTGGCTTAACACAGGGAATAAATCAAAATGAACCTTCTGTAATAATTGGCAAAACCCAAAAACCGCATCAGCGCCTTCTGATTCTCAGGAAGCTCCCAATCAAGCACAGCGCTGACCTTCTCAGGGTCCATGCGAAAACCAGAAGTGGAGAGAAGAAAACCAAGAAATTGAATCTCCGGAACCGCAAACACACATTTTTCCAGTTTAGCGTACAATTTATTCTCCCGCAGAATCAGCAAGACCTGACGTAGGTGGTCTCGATGAGTCTTGAAATCAGGAGAAAAAATCTAAATGTCATCTAGATACACCACAAAAAAGGCTTTAAAACATATAACTGCACCGCTATATGGCTAATATGACTTTTTTTCACTAATACACCCCAAAAAGGCTGTAATTTTGTCACTTCACCACAAAACGACTAACAAGCTTTCTTTTTCCACTAATACACCCCAAAAAAGGCTATAATTTTGTCACTTCACCGCATAACGGCTAATAAGACTTTTTTTCCCACTAATTGTCACGGATGGTGTTGCAGAAAGCTGGAACTTATAAATAAACATCCGACTGGCTTGATCCAAAACTAAGTAAATAGTTTACAGCTGGGAGAAGGAAAGGAGATGGCAAAGTGAAACCAAAACAAAGAACGTCATGCAAGGGGTAGAGAAGAACGTCTAACAGATCTTGTCACAGAACTGGCGGTGACAGGTATTTTTCAGAGGTTCTAGCATCAGACAGTATTGTATCTCGATCCTTAGCAAGTAAGCATTTAAGCAACATAATTTTTTGTGGGGACCCTATGTGCTCTTTTGATAGCGAACAAAGGGGAAAGAGTACCCTCCCTACAGTTCTCCTTTATCCATCTCTCCATAAATTCGATACAGTTGTCCCCTTCTGCCCGTTCTGGGATCCCTACACATCTTATATTTGTTATTCTCGCTCTATCTTCTTGATTTATTAATTTTTGTTCCATCTTGCCATTCATCTGTTTTAAAGATACAACCTCCTTCTCTAGATTCTGAACAGCAGAGCTCCAGAGCAGGAATCCTTTTTCCATCTCATGTAATCGCTGCCTTATTTTCTCCATCTCATCCCGTATTACACTGACATCAGTTTGCACTGCCCCGATCTGTATCAATATATTCCCCATTACATTTTCCATCCTCGAGACAGTGCAAAATATGTCCTTCATCATTTTTACATCTATCTCTGTGACTACCGCAGAGGGTCCCCGTTCTCCCACTCCACCCGTAGATCCGTTCTCCTGCGTCAGAACATGGAACTCTACATTTTTTCTTCTTGTAGGGAACTAGAACCTGGGGAGTTTGGGACCAGAAATGTATTTAAACCCTGTTGTTTGTCCCAGTCTCTAACCCTGTTACTGATCTCCTACCACTACCACCAGTAGGGCCACGCTGTTCCTCCTTTTTCTTAGGGGCATTTTATAAACTAGCTCTTGTCTCTTTTTCCCTTTTCCAGTACTCCTTCCTCCCCTTTCCCTCTTCCTCGCTACCTTCTCCACTACCTTTTTCCTTTTCCTTCTCTCCTCCTCTCCTCCTCTCTCTTCACCCAGCACTGTCACAACCCTTCCCAACCGTTCTCTCGCAAATACAGATGTAGAGTTGTCTTATTCAGAGACATTAAATCTGTTAACATATAATAACGCTAAAGTATGCAATATAATAACATATTGTAACAAGCAATCCAATTAGACACAGCCGTATATTACAGCATAGACCAGAAGGAAAAAGATTATTTGAGAGAAAGGGTATTAATAATAGGAGGGAAAAAGAGAGACAGAAAAAAAAAAAAAAAGTCCAGCAGCCGAATTATGAACATTTTCCTAGTGTCCAGAAGTATCGCATACATAACTCTGAGAAGCAATGTCCAGCAATCCGAGCACGTTTGGTCAAAAAGGGAAAGAAGGAAAAGTCGCAAATTCAACAAAACAAGTACCAGCCTTGTACCTTTAGTGAGAGGGGTTAAGCTACATTAGAATGAGTTAATCCCTGGTTAGTCTGGGAGAGTTTGGAGGTGTTAGAGGGGGTTAGTCTTGTAAAAAGTCCCTGGTTTGTCCTATGGAAAGATTTTCTTCAGAGGGTTAGATTTAAAGGTCAATATTGAAATTACGATAGGGGTATAAATGTAAATACGAACGATTAAATAAAATTAAAACATATTAAAACATCAACAATCAGAAAATAAAAATAGTTTACAAAGGAATGATATGTGCCACTCTCTGGTTTTAAGTGGCAGGAAAAAAATGACAGGTAATGAAATCCCTTTAAATTGAACTTTAATAAAGGACTAGAAAAGGATATATGTTAAAGGGGTTGTCCCCACAAAAAATATTCTACAGTTTTCAAACCAGCCACTGGATCTGAATATTGTAACTGCATGTAATGCCATCTGCATATAGTCCTATGCTATCTTCCCTGCAGCCAATCCTGATTCTTTTATATATAGAGTCCGAGCATATTTTAATGATAAGAGGTAGCGTGACACCGAGATAGGGAACAACCATAACTAACACCCTAACCAATTTTTTTATATATATGATAAATATCCACCAGGCAAACCTATTTGCAAATCCAAATTTATGGAGTGAAGCCCATAACTTCTGTTTCCTCCAACCAGCCTGGATGGAACTAATAATTTTGTGAACAATAAAATTTCAAGCTATTGGCTAGTATCACCAGTATCTTGTGGACAACACTTCTTAGGGCTTGCCAAGTTTCGATATGAAAAATATTGTGGCTTTAAGAAAATCTAGCAGTTTACCCTCCCAAGAGGCTGCATTTTATATTTAAGGAGTTTGGGAGAGAGCTGATCCATATACTTTGTATACCTCCTGAGGGATACTTAAGGGTGCCAAGGGTTTCCCCCTTATAGAGAAAATGGAGATTGTGTCAGCTTCTGTCCTTCTGTTGAGAAGAGAGCTTCTAAAATTCTACAACTCTCATGAAATGTGATCTCATCTAAATATTGGAGTAGATTATCTTGAAGTAGTGTCCATTAGATTTAATAAATACTCGACAAGACACTGTATTTACAGGGTTGACCAAAATTGTGATATTAGGCTATAGGAGGTTGAAAACAGGGGGTGAGGCATTACTCTATCACTCTATGAACTAAATGATTTAATTGATAGATGTTGCCTTATCCTTTGGGAACTGTAGGTATCTGGGCCCTCTCTGTAACCAGTAAAACCATTTACTTACAGTACTTTATTCACAAAGTATAAAACTGTAACCTTCAAATCTTTTGGTGACATATTCTTGAATATTGATTCCTTGCTATGTAACATTTTTATTCATGTCTAGAACTCCTAGTGCTAATAGAAAGGGTAAAATTAGTCAAACTGGATAGGTTATAAGTCCAACTCAATGGGACCTCACATCAGAATATCTATTTCATCGTACAATAATGCATTTGAGCATTGATACAGCAGGTGCTTATGAAATTTCTACAGATAAAAAGCCTCCATCCTCATTTGTAATAGGCGTGCTGCTCACAAGCTTACATTTTCTTTTCCAGCCACAAACCTTACAAAAATGCTCATGCAGTCATTCCCAGCTCATGCTCTAACAATGTGAGAGCCTCAGGGATGGAGCAGCTAATGACCCAATCTCAAAAAGCCTGCAATTAACCTATTCGCCAGTCACACTGTGGAGGTACACACCTCCTCTAAGCTTCTCAAAATCTAGTCTAGTGGTTGCAAATGAAACAAGCAGACAATCAGTCATCCTGGTAAGCAAACTGCTGGGACTGCTCTCCAGATATTAAAGTCAGCATTATAATAGCTGTTCGTTAGCCAGCAAACTACTTTTTCTGGGTTGAATTTGTCTATTAAGCCCAAAGATTATATACTTATGCTACTAAAGTTTAAACAAATTTACCTTAATGACCAAAGAAAAATTATCTTAAATCAGTTCCCATCAAAGCTAGACCTATTACATAAATATTGATCTGTTAATTGTCAGACAGAACTGGGGCACCAAAGCAGCTAAATTGGAGAGGGACTCCAGAGCTGTGACCTTTGCGAAGATTGCAGGGGATTAGGGGGAACTATTGTTGCTCACCTGAAAGAAGGCAGCTGACAATCTTTAACAGCAAACTGCCTTTTCACCAATATATAAAGCGAGTAAAAGAAATGAATAAAATATCTACATAGCACATACAGTATCAGTACACTACAACATTTCTCATTTCAGAGTTAGCCTAGGGCAGTTCCTTTCAGCATCCTCTCACAGTACAGATTGCATATCTCAGCAGTACGTTAATCAAACAAATGTTTCAGAATGCCTTATGTCACCATTCGCTGGTTGCAATCAGATGCTGAGGGCACTCAGCTGACATAATACTGTCACCAGGCTATAGTAGATATTCCATGCCATGGTATTTGTAGCCCTACACTCCATTAAAACATGACAAATTGGCTGCATGATCCCAAGTTTTCATCATCATTACAAGATGGTTTCTGTGTTATGGCACCTAGTAGTATCCATGACACTGCTACCATCTCTACCATAAATGATTAGATGTGTATAACATGAGTCCAGCAAGGCCATTCTGTCCAGCCCCCAATCATTTAGTGGCAGACATGCCAGTGGTGCATAGTGCAGGTGCAAGAAAAGGTAAGGTCAAACATTGTACTGTGTGGCTCTCTCTCAGACTGTGTGGTCTTCAGATCCCTGTGGCAATTCAGAAAAAGAGCAGATGACATGGAGAGGTGGCCATGCATGTATGCTTTGTAATTTACGGGACCATTGAAACACTTGACTGTTTCAGCTACTCATAAGCTACAATGAAGAGAAATGCACTTTTTGGAGTGTCAACTGAGAAAGGGACCCTATCCCCTTCACCTTCCTTCCATAGATGGGAGTCCTCGAGGTGCAACAGCTATCTACCAGGCATTCATGACATATATTTTTGATATGCAATTAATGTTCTAGATGGTAATGCCCTTCTAAGTTTTATTGTACACACACATTAGTTGTGTCCAGCTCCTGCCACAAAGCAGCTAGCTGGACACAACTGATATACTGCAGCTATTCTATAAGTCAATGACCCATCTAGATTTTTGAGGTAATGTGTCAAGATGCGACCTTATCTCGTAGTATCTGCTTGGCTTGAAGCCTTTTTTGTTGCAAAATTTCAAAATGTTGCACACATTTGTACAATTTGGCACACAAATTACATTGTGATTTCTCTGTCTAATCTTATTTTTTACAAGGTTTCCATCAGTTTGTACCCAACCAGGGGACTGGAGAACACTTGAAATTTGTTTAGCAACTTTTTACAATAAATCTCCATGAATGAATGTGGCTAAAAATGTAGCTCTGCCCATGAAACATCTGGCCAGCCCTTACTAATTGTAAACTGCTGGCCATAGCGCAAGCCACACAAAAAATAGGGTAAACACTTCATAAATTTTATGGTGCAGGGTATTTTATACATTATCCTGTTTGTGCACAATTTGGTGCATCTAGGTTTAGAAAAATCTTTTGTGCCTAGTCAAAAAGGGTAAGTGGCTTTGCAAGAAAGGGCATGGCCTAAGATGCAACATTTTGCGCCAAAACTCCACCTCAATTCTGGCATAAAATTCTTTCTCAAAGTAAGCTAACCAATAGGTTTAAAAATTAGTCAAAAGTGTCTATCCGCTGCACCAAATTTACCACCAAATAAGCCTGAGACCATTGTTGTGATAAATCTGTGTGCAGGTCTGACCACCTGTCCAAGTTTATGCCTTGTATAGAATAAGTAACTTTTCCCCATATATTGAACTGTAAAAGAGCCTTAAAGGGTATTCTTGCTTCACAACACTGATGGACTACTTCAGGATAAGCTATCATTATCAGAACTGTGGGGCTCCAACTCTCAGCAACCTAACGATCTTCAAGCCTGCAGCCTTTCAGTGTTTACCTACATGCTGCCTACATAGTAAGCGTGGGGCAAGGTAAAATTATAGCTTTATTCATATTTGAGTGAGCAGGATAACGCTGCAATCCCACTGTACTACTGCCACTATGTAGAAGGTGGTGCAGCAGGTAAAATTGATGTGGCTGTAAGGCCCTTTAAACAGCTGATTGGTGGGGTGTCGGAGATGGACCCCCACCAATACTGATATGACAATGACAGCCTATTTGAGACGTTTTAAGGAAGCCTGTCAAATTGAACATGCTGTCCTATCTGCAGGCAACCATGTCAGGGCAAGAGGAGCTGAGTAGTTTGATATCTGCTTCTTGCTTGCGTACAATTCAATCTAAATCAATCTAAGCTACCTGAGTCCAGTGGTTGGTCCTCATTCAAATCATTGGCATCCCCGCCCGTGTGAGATGTATCTTTGTACAGTTGTCAATACCTCAGTAGGACCCCTCTCTGGAAACGTATGCCCAGACGGAGCATAGAATTAAATCTATAAATTATACAGTTATTCCTGTGGAGCCACCGTATGGTGCGTCTAGGGGAAATATCATAATAATCATGAGTATTACGCCCCCATACAGGTTTCAGGAGCTGTAATATGGCCATATGCATGAGGGATTATCTTTATAATTGTAAAAAAAAAATTGATCAAATTTTATTCTTCATTTGACTCAGTCTTTTTTTTAACTGTGAACCTATATCAATGGACAGAAGAGTTATCAGCCGTGTGGTCAAGGGACTCAGGACAGCATGTTCTTAAACATTCCAGTGGAACACATCTAGTGTAAGATCTGGGAATATGCAAAGTGAAGGATACAATCTGTTACTGAATACTATGTCTGTCTAAAAAAATCGTTCTCCTCATTGCCAAATGGTGCCATAGCTAGGCAGATTTGCCTTTCACGATTTTGGGAAAGCAGGATTACAACCAGGTCGATCTGTAATACAGACTGCAGAATACTAAATCTACCAAGATAAATCGCTCTCCTCACTCATAAATGATGCCATAGCTACCTGTACTTTTAAAACTTGGATAGGGGGTCACTCAGTATCAGGTAAACACACGATAGATTGGTATCCACATTAAACTTTATAGGCATAAAATATAGCAAGCTACAATATCGCATGCAGATTAAAACATCTCATAAAAACACAATTGCAAACAACACTAAAAATATATATATGCTGGAAAAAAAATATATATATACCGCACTCAGATGCCACACTTAGCACAAAGTCCCAATATCAATAATCGCAATGGCCGCAATGTGGGGGAATAAAAAGATGGCCCAGATGACGAGTCCGTCTAGTTTAGGTCAAACTGTTATCAAACGGAGCTGTAAAAAGTCATCAATTCATCTATATAACGTATATAGCAAAAGAGATGGGTACAGTTGTATTAGTTCAAGTAATGTAGAAGAAAATGATAGGGGCACTCACCCGGGTGTTGCAAAAAAGGATCTTTAATCCAGTATGGATACATACAAGGTAAGAGCAGGCTGGGGCGGATGCAGACGAGTGTGCTGAGTGATCAGCTGGCGACAGCCATTTCGCCCACCTTGCGCTTCCTCTGGCCTCTGACCTCATCACGCTACTTGCATACTCCCCTTTATAACAGGTGTCCAGCTGTCAGACATTCTCCGTCGTAGGAGCAAATCAATAGTAAACTTACAGGTAATAGCTGAAACATTAAATGTGAGTAGCAAACATAACATAACCCCTGACAAACATAAACAATTATTGCACTGGCTAATCTAAATACGTGTTACCTATAGGTAGACACTTAACTCGTTGCAGTCATTCAATCCTAATAATCCCATCGCATTGGTGCGAATGATCCAGTCAGCCTCCCTCTGCATTAAGAGGCGATCCCTGTCCCCACCAGCAGGTGGGGCGGGTACATGTTCCAAGGCTACAAATTGTAGGCATTCCACATTTCCATCATGCAAATTCACCACGTGCCCAATCAATCTGGGACATCCTTTTCCCGACTTAACAGAGTTAATATGCTCTCTAAATCTTTCACACATAGGGCGGATCATCTTCCCTATGTAAAAAGACCCACAGGAGCACAACACGAGATAGACTACATATTTAGTTTTGCACGTGGTGAACTGCATGAGTTCATGTTTAATGCCAGCAAAAAAGACAAACCTCCATTTTATTATATGTTTACAAAAAGAGCAATTGCCACATCTGTGGCTACCTGTTGGAGTACTTTCAGTCAGCCAATTTTTTGTCCTCGTGACTTTTAATCTACTTCTCACTAGTTTGTCCTTAATTGTATGACACCTCTTAAAGGTGATGAGCGGTTTATTTTCCACTTTGTCCTGTAGTCCCTCCTCATTCCTGAGAATCCCCCAGTTTTTGTATATGGCCTGCTTAATTACATCTGCCAAAGGGCTGTACTTGAAGGCAAAGGCAAATCTCTCCATATTATTTTTGGATGTATTATCCTTTTGCTTTTTATCTTTGTCTCTGCCTTCAAGTAATACCCTCTGAGTAAACTGACCTGCCTTAGTAAGTGCCAAGTCTAGAGAATGTTCAGGGTAACCCCTTTCGAGTAATCTGTTCTTGAGTTCCAGGGCCTGCTGTCTAAAGCCCATCTCTGTACTGTTTATGCGTTTAAGCCTAATAAATTGGCACTGCTCATTTTACGCTACGTGGATGATAACTGTCATGGTGCAGCAGGGAATTAGTGGCCGTGGGCTTGCGATAGCCCTTAGTGACTATTGTGTTACTCTCTATAGTGACCATGACATCAAGAAATTCTAATGATTCACCTCCGAAATTCATAGTGAATTTTATGTTCATGTCATTATGGTCATTGAGGAAACACACAAACACCTAGGGCCCTGCCACACCATGAAAACATCATCCACGTAGCGCAAAAATAGTTTAATGTATCGTAGATACGGATTTGAAGTGGAGTATACAAAACGGTCTTCAAAAACTGACAAAAATAAATTAGCAAAGGTGCAAGACACAGGTGTGCCCATGGCCGTACCATAGATCTGCCTGTACCAGCATCCCCCAAATGTAAACACATTGTTGCTGAGTACAAAGTTCAATGCTTCTTGGACGAAGCTGCAATAGGTGTCACTCTTGTCTGTGTTGCTGAGAATTTTGATGACAGCTTGCACACCCTTCCCGTGAGGGATACGAGTGTACAAGCTTTCCACATCAAGTGACACCAAACTAAAATCATCCTGCCACTGGAAGTGATTAAGTACCTCCAGGAAGGAGTTAGTGTCTTGTAAATAGGTAGGCGCATGTGACAAGAGTGGTCTAAGCAGCCAATCCAAATATTTGGATAGAGGTTCAGTCACTGACCCTATCCCTGCCACAATGGGGCGTCCAGGTGGATGGGTCAGTGACTTATGGACTTTTGGTAAAAAGTACCATGTAGGTTTACTGGGGGATGGTGGTACAAGCCGATCCATGATGCGCGCCGTAAAAAAAAATCTAAATCAATATATCGCGTAAGTCGCGAAGTTGCACCAAAATAGTGGGAATAGGATCCCTGTCAAGTTTATGATAGACGGAAGTATCTCCTAACTGCCTCCTGCATGTAGTATTCCCTAGTAAGAAGTACAATATTGCCCCCCTTGTCTGCCGGTTTCACTATGATGTTGTCATTATTGGAGAGCCATTTCATGGCTGACCATTCTTCATTAGTGATGTTGCTATCTGCACTATGATATATAAGAGCCTTAACATCTCTCAATACCTGTTTATGGAATACATCAATGCTACTTCCGGCAGGCAAGGGGGGACAATATGTGGACTTAATGCCACCCCTAAAAGAACTCACTTCTAAGGTAGGAACCCGGGGATCATCCAATTCCATATCCGTCAGGCCTTCAAGGCAGGCAATTTCTCTTTCACTGAAGGGCTCTTCAATATTGAAACCCAAAAAGTTGGTATATGCTGGGATTTCTCCCTCCTTCTTAGAGCCCTCAGTGGAAGGGGAATTACTATATATTTTGTGTAGCTGTAACTTCCGAATGGCCCTAAATAAGTCGACTTCAAAAGCAACGGGATTGAATTTCTCCACCAGACTGAAATTAAGTCCTTTGTCAAGAACCGTCACACAAGGGGGGAGGAAGTGGGAGCGTAGTTAGGTTGATTACAAGATTGGCAGTAGATGCAGTGGTAGGCAAGTCCGTCACTGACGCCAAGAGACTTGTTTCTTGTTGCGTGTTGACTTTCTTGTGGATCTTCTCTCTCCTCTTCCTACCCCTTCTTGTGTTGCGTCTAAAGGGGGATAATTATCATCCATTCTTTTATTGGTGTTAATGTCATCAGACAAACTAGAGTCACTGTCCGTTGTCCAGTAGTCGCTTTTGTTTTTTCTCTGGGGACGTCTTTTTCGTTGTCTTCTTTTATTCTAATCAAATATTTTCCCGCTATCATAGTCACACTTATCGCGTAAGAATTTATCCTTTTTTCTTTCTTTTATCTCTGATTGTGTAATCACTAACTTCTTGTTTAGTTTCTTGTCGAATAACATCATTTGGCTTTCAGTTAATCTATGTGTGAGTTCACTTCTTGCATTTTTCAACTCTTCAGTAATTTTGTAATATTCTTTTTCTTCCCGTTTTAAAACCACGGAAAGTATTTGGGATGAAAATTGCATGTGGAGCTCTTTCCACTCTGCAGCAAAAGCTTGGTCATCCTCATATTGGAGGAGCTCTTTGTAGACCCTGAGGCCTCTAGGGACTCTGCCACTCGCTTTGTATGATTTTAAGGAGTTGACCGTCCAAAAAAGTCGCACCTCTTTATCCGCCAAATTGGTAACACGTATTTCAAGGGCCTTAGTGCTACATGATTGCAGTGTGCCGCGGGAATTGCACTCAGCAAAAAACGCATCCGCCCCTTCTCTGCCTGTATTCAGACTGACATACTCCTCCTCAGTTGCCATATCTTCTGTGGTATTCATAGCGTATGCAGGATCAAACAAGCGTGCTCTGCCTCACAAAGTAGGAGAATAATAAATGTCAATATATATAGAAAAGTGAGGCGGCACTGCGAGCATCTCTGACCGAAACAGAAGTGGAAACTGCGCAGTACAGTCGAGAAGCACCCCTCAGTGGTGCTCTGCTATCAGAAAGGAGAGACACGATGATGATCAAGTAATGTAGAAGAAAATGATAGCGGCACTCACCCGGGTGTTGCAAAAAAGGATATTTAATCCAGTATGGATACATACAAGGTAAGAGCAGGCTGGGGAGGATGCAGACGAGTGTGCTGAGTGATCAGCTGGCGATGCCCGTTTCGCGCACCTTGCGCTTCCTCTGGCCTCTGACCTCATCACGCTACTTGCATACTCCCCTTTATAACAGGTGTCCAGCTGTCAGACATTCTCCGTCGGGAGTAGCGAACATAACATAACCCCTGACAAACATAAACAATTATTGCACTGGCTAATCTAAATACGTGTTACCTATAGGTAGACACTTAACTCGTTGCGGTCATTCAATCCTAATAATCCCATCGCATTGGTGCGAATGATCCAGTCAGCCTCCCTCTGCATTAAGAGGCGATCCCTGTCCCCACCAGCAGGTGGGGCGGGTACATGTTCCAAGGCTACAAATTGTAGGCATTCCACATTTCCATCCATGCAAATTCACCATGTGCCCAATCAATCCAAACAGTTGTATTAGTTAGTTGGTTGTACGTTAACCACGTCTTTATCCAGTAATCACTGGGTCTTTTGCCTGGCGTAATGTTCGTATCAGTCCACCTGTATTCGATATGATGAATTCGGACGTGATCGATGTTCCCAATGTTGAATGATACACGGTCGAAATTAATAATATGGAGCGACTCCCTATTTCGATGATCCCTCACTGTTGTTACCCAAGCGCGTTTCGGAATAAAGGGACCCCATCCTTCAGTGGGTTTAAAACAGTGGATGTGTAATGTCCTCTTTTATCTGGTGTCATGATAGGAAATATGGGTTGGAACATGGGTTGGACCAGTGAGGGATATCTGAAAACCAGGGAATCAATTCCAAGAATTTGGGACTTGTCCTTTCTGAGCCTAATGTGTATGTTATAAACATTAGTTTCCAGATCCTTGTGCTCATGGGTTTATTATCATGATTAAATTTCATACGGTATAATATACTTTAAACCGGACTAATAGTATATAATAATATGCAGACCCCTAAAAACACATAAAAACCGAAAAAACGCATGTGCGTTTCTGTGCGTTTTCAATGCGTTTTTTCAGGATTAGCTAAAATGAATCAGAATAATACAATGCGATCACTTATGAAATTAAAATGGATAATTAATGCATTGTACACACATAATCATGTCACGGATTAAAATCGGGATAGCAATTCATATAACAATATGTATATATTCACTCTTATCATTATATATTTAAAAAGGGGTGTCAGCAGCTTTTATATTCGGCTTCAATATAGATATAGATGAAGAGAGGCGCTGAGCTGACAGGAAAGAGAGATCTGGGTGCTGGGAAAACAGTCTGACCCAGATGTCCCTGTCCCCACCCAGGCCAACGCCCCATTTATAGGAAGCCGAACATTTCCATGTCAGCATTGAAGCCTCTCGGTAATAGGGTATCGAATTCAAATATCTCTTAGATTCCATTCTGGACATCTGGAGGATATGGTTACCCCTCTCCAATGTGTATTTAACTATTTAACGCCATATATTTAAGGCTTGATGGGTCACTTCATGGTGATCTTTATAATGTTTGGATAATGAATGTAATTCGTACCCTTTCTTTATATTTGAGACATGTTTCTGATACTCTCTACCTGTACTTTTAATTCATACCAGACTGGAATGTGTCAGATTTTTTAATCACTTTTTCTTAAAGGGTTTCTGTCATTAGAAAAATAATTATGCATCTGGCTGACATTAGCGATGTGCTAATGTCAGCAGAACATAACTGTATGATTTTAAGGTCCCTGCCTGCCGCCGTTCCCTCCAAAATAAAGACTTTTATTATGTGCTACTGGGGCGTTGATGCAGCACCTAGAGGCTCCGTCTTTCTCACCCTTTGGCACGGCCCATGTCCAGTTGGCGCAGGCCGCCAGGTTTTAATGGGGCACTGAGGAGGAACTAGGACACCAATCAACTGGACATGAGGGTGAGAAAGGGTGAGAAGACAGAGCCTCTAGGTGCTGCAGCAACGCCCCAGTAGCACCTAGAGGCTCATTTATTTTGAGGTAACGGCGGCATGCAGGGACTTAAAAATCATACAGTTATGTTCTGCTGACATTAGCACATCGCTAATATCAGCCAGATACATAACAATTTTTCTAATGACAGAAACCCTTAAAAAAAATTGTGAGAGGTTAAGCATAAAACTGTGAATCTACCATTTTGCTTTTTTTTTCTGTTTCGCCGTTTGCAGTATGGGAAAAATATTTTTACATTTTAATAGTACAGTCGTGGCCAAAAGTTTTGAGAATGACATAAATATTGGAAATTGGAAAAGTTGCTGCTTAAGTTTTTATAATAGTAATTTGCATATACTCCAGAATGTTATGAAGAGTGATCAGATGAATTGCATAGTCCTTCTTTGCCATGAAAATTAACTTAATCCCAAAAAAAACTTTCCACTGCATTTCATTGCTGTCATTAAAGGACCTGCTGAGATCATTTCAGTAATCGTCTTGTTAACTCAGGTGAGAATGTTGACGAGCACAAGGCTGGAGATCATTATGTCAGGCTGATTGGGTTAAAATGGCAGACTTGGCATGTTAAAAGGAGGGTGATGCTTGAAATCATTGTTCTTCCATTGTTAACCATGGTGACCTGCAAAGAAACGCGTGCAGCCATCATTGCGTTGCATAAAAATGGCTTCACAGGCAAGGATATTGTGGCTACTAAGATTGCACCTCAATCAACAATTTATAGGATCATCAAGAACTTCAAGGAAAGAGGTTCAATTCTTGTTAGGAAGGCTTCAGGGCGTCCAAGAAAGTCCAGCAAGCGCCAGGATCGTCTCCTAAAGAGGATTCAGCTGCAGGATCGGAGTGCCACCAGTGCAGAGCTTGCTCAGGAATGGCAGCAGGCAGGTGTGAGCGCATCTTCACGCACAGTGAGGCGAAGACTTTTGGAAGATGGCCTGGTGTCAAGAAGGGCAGCAAAGAAGCCACTTCTCTCCAAAAAAAACATCAGGGACAGATTGATCTTCTGCAGAAAGTATGGTGAATGGACTGCTGAGGACTGGGGCAAAGTCATATTCTCCGATGAAGCCTCTTTCCGATTGTTTGGGGCATCTGGGAAAAGGCTTGTCCGGAGAAGAAAAGGTGAGCGCTACCATCAGTCCTGTGTCATGCCAACAGTAAAGCATCCTGAGACCATTCATGTGTGGAGTTGCTTCTCATCCAAGGGAGTGGGCTCACTCACAATTTTGCCCAAAAACACAGCCATGAATAAAGAATGGTACCAAAACACCCTCCAACAGCAACTTCTTCCAACAATCCAACAACAGTTTGGTGAAGAAAAATGCATTTTCCAGCACGATGGAGCACCGTGCCATAAGGCAAAAGTGATAACTAAGTGAATCGGGGACCAAAACGTTGACATTTTGGGTCCATGGCCTGGAAACTCCCCAGATCTTGATCCCATTGAGAACTTGTGGTCAATCCTCAAGAGGCGGGTGGACAAACAAAAACCCACTTATTCTGACAAACTCCAAGAAGTGATTATGAAAGAATGGGTTGCTATCAGTCAGGAATTGGCCCAGAAGTTGATTGAGGACATGCCCAGTCGAATTGCAGTGGTCCTGAAAAAGAAGGGCCAACACTGCAAATACTGACTGTAATTGTCGATAAAAGCCTTTGAAACGTATGAAGTGCATGTAATTATATTTCACTACATCACAGAAACAACTGAAACAAAGATCTAAAAGCAGTTTAGCAGCAAACTTTGTGAAAACTAATATTTGTGTCATTCTCAAAACTTTTGGCCACGATTGTACAGGCGTTTCATGCACGTGGCGATACCCATGATGTGTATTTTTTTATTGTTTACATTTTTTTATTTACATTTTGGAGAAAGAGGGGTGATAATTTTTTTTTTAAAAATGCTTATTTTTCAAAACTTTTTTTTTTTACACTATTTTACAGTTCCCATAGGGGAACTATCACAAGCAATCATCAGATTGCTTCTCTCATACACTCCAATGCATTATCATTGGAGTGTATGAGAGTTGCTATGTATTTCTATGGAGCCCTGCCTGAACTAATTTGCATCAACTTCAGTTAATTCTGGAGGACTGAAGCTGCCGCACAATGCACGGCTCCCCTGATCCTCACCAGGGGGAGTCGGAGAGCACGCGGAAGCGTGTGCTTCCGGGTTATAGCACATTCTGATCAAACATGACCATGGCATCTGAAGGGTTAAAAGTCTGCAACTGGTATTACCGCTGGTTTTGGAAATTAGCCGGGGGTTTCTGTTGTATGAAACAGCATGCACCCGGTGGCTATGGCGCCCGTTGCATGCGCCATCAGACGCCATGTTTAACCCCTTAGGGACACAGCATTATTGCAAATTTCCAAGTTTCAATTTCTCTACTTCAATATCACATAGTAATACCCCCAAATATAGTTATTACTTTACATTCCCCATATGTCTACTTCATGTTTGGATCATTTTGGGAATGATATTTTATTTTTTGGGGATGTTACAAGGCTTAGAAGTTTAGAAGCAAATCTTGAAATTTTTCAGAAATTTTCAAAAACCCAATTTTTAGGGACCAGTTCAGGTCTGAAGTCACTTTGCGAGGCTTACATAATAGAAACCACCCAAAAATGACCCCATTCTATAAACTACACCCCTCAAGGTATTCAAAACTGATTTTACAAACTTTGTTAACCCTCTAGGTGTTCCACAAGAATTAATAGAAAATAGAGATACAATTTCAAAATTTCACTTTTTTGGAAGATTTTCTATTTTAATAATTTTTTTCCAGTTACAAAGCAAGGGTTAACAGCCAAACCAAACTCAATATTATGGCCCTGATTCTGTAGTTTACAGAAACACCCCATATGTGGTCGTAAACCGCTGTACGGGCACACGGCAGGGCGCAGAAGGAAAGGAATGCCATACGGTTTTTTAAGGCAGGTTTTGCTGGACTGGTTTTTTTGACACCATGTCCCATTTGAAGCCCCCCTGATGCACCCCTAGAGTAGAAACTCCATAAAAGTGACCCCATCTAAGAAACTACACCCCTCAAGGTATTCAAAACTGATTTTACAAACGTCATTAACCCTTTAGGTCAGTGGTCGGCAAAGTGCGGCTCGCGAGCCACAAGCGGCTCTTTAGACCCTTCAATGCGGCTCTTTGGTGCGGGCTCCCACGGTGAAACCAACCCATTCTGCACTACAGAGGAATCTTGCCTGTGGGACGCATTTGCGTTCCACAAAGCAAGAGAGGGCGTGTTGCTCCTGCACCGGGTCCAGAGTCCTGCCCTTGCACCTCTGTCACTGACCTGACATCAGTGACATTGCTCCGCCTCTCCCCCTCCTCAGTTTCTTATGATGGACAGTGACCAGCAACAGGACGGCCCGATGTGGGCAGAGCTATAATAGCCCCGCCCCTTTTTCTACCCCGCGATTCCTGCAGCCTGAACCTTCCATGCAGCAAGCTGAACATCAGTTGGATTGCCACAACTGCACCAGTGTGATTTGAGTAGCAGGGGAACTACTGCGGTATATTTAGCTTTCCCAGACTGTGCACATGTGACATGCAGTACAGTAGGAAAGCTGGGTGAATTATATCATGAAATGTATCCAGCTTCCCTGCTATCCTGCATGGCACAAGTGCAGAGGCATTAGATTATGGGTGAGAGGCACAGCAGAAAAGCTGGGGGTCTATATATGTTATTGTATATGTGTGCATCCATGTATGGGTGACTGTGTGTATGAGTGCGCTCCTGTATGTGAAGAGTATGTGTATGAATGAGTGTGTCCATGTATGTGGAGAGTGTGTGTATGAGTGCGTCCATGTATGTGGAGAGTGCGTGTATGACTGCGTCCATGTATGTGGAGAGTGTGTGTATGAATGCATCTATGTATATGTTGAGTGTGAGTATGAGTGTGTCCATGTATGTGGAGAGTGTGTGTATGAATGCATCTATGTATATGTTGAGTGTGTGTATGAGTGCGTCCATGTATGTGGAGAGTGCATCCATATATATGGAGAATGCGTGTATGACTGCGTCCATGTATGTGGAGACTGCGTCCATGTATGTGGAGAGTGTGTCTATCACTGCGTCCATGTATGTGGAGAGTGCGTGTATGACTGCGTCCATGTATGTGGAGAGTGCGTGTATGACTGCATCCATGTATGTGGAGAGTGCGTGTATGACTGCGTCCATGTATGTGGAGAGTGCGTGTATGACTGCCTCCATGTATGTGGAGAGTGCGTGTATGAATGCGTCCATGGCTGCAGTATGAAAGGTACAGAGGCTAAAATACTTGTGGATATGTAGAGGTAAATCAGACATGTCTATTACAATTGCAGCGCATGCACTACTTTTTTGCGGTGCGGAGGCACAGCCAGAAGCACCACGGAAGCACTCTGTAGCACTCATATCCCGATCCTGGACCCATGAAGTGTTTTCAAACTCTACCATAGAAGTCATAAACCCTTCCCGACATTTACGGCGTTGGCTTGGACTTTAACCCCTTAAGGACTTATGATGTACCGGTACGGCATGTTTTCCGAGTCCTTAAGGACCCATGACGTACCGGTACGTCATGTGTATTTCCGATCACCGCCCGCCCGGCGGTGTGTGCAGCCCGCATCATGGACCCATTCACTTCAGCATGCGCTGCCTTCCTATATATTTTAGGTTTTAAAAATGTGGCTCTCAAAAAAAAATTCAATCGTGGTTTTGGCGATATTTGGCTCAGTTGACAAAAAAGTTTGCCCACCACTGCTTTAGGTGTTCCGCAAGAATTAATGGAAAATAGAGATACAATTTCAAAATTGCACTTTTTTGGCAGATCTTCCATTTTAATAATTTTTTTCCAGTTACAAAGCAAGGGTTAACAGCCAAACAAAACTCAATATTTATGGCACTGATTCTGTAGTTTACAGAAAACACCCCATATGTGGTCGTAAACCTACTGTACGGGCAGACGGCAGGGCCGCAGAAGGAAAGGAATGCCATACGGTTTTTGGAAGGCAGATTTTGCTGACTTTTTTTTTTTTACACCATGTCCCATTTGAAGCCCCCCTGATGCACCCCTAGAGTAGAAACTCCAAAAAAGTGGCCCCATTTAGAAACTACGGGATAGGGTGGCAGTATTGTTGGTACTAGTTTAGGGTACATATGATTTTTGTTTTCTCTATATACACATTTGGGGAGGCAAGATAACAAGAATAGCTATTTTGGCACCGTTTTATATTTTGTTATTACCACATTCATCTGACAGTTAGATCATGTGATATTTTTATAGACCAGGTTGTCAGGATCTGCGTCGATACCTAATATGTATACTTTTTTTATTTATGAAAGTTTTACACAAGGATTTCTTTTTTTGAAGCCAAAAAAAATCATGTTTAGTGTTTCCATAGTCTGAGAGCCATAATTTTTTTCAGTTTCTGGGTGATTACATGGGTAGGGTATGATTTTTGCGGGATAGATGACGGTTTGATTGGCACACTTTTGGGGTGCATATGACTTTTTGATCGCTTGCTATTACACCTTTTTGTGATGTAAGGTGACAAAAAATAGTTTGTTTATCACAGTTTTTATTTTAAATTTTTTTACGGTGTTCATCTGAGGGTTGCGTCATGTGATATTTTTATAGAGCCGGTCAATACGAACACGGCGATACCAAATATGTATACTTTTTTTTTATATATGTAAGTTTTACACAATAACAGCTTTTTTAAAACAAAAAACATTATGTTTTAGTGTCTCCATATTCAGAGCCATAGTCTTTTTTTTTTAGGGCGATTGTCTCAGGTAGGGGCTCATTTTTTGCAGGATGAGGTGGCCGGTTAGATTGGTACTATTTTGGTGAGCAAACGCCTTTTTGATCGCTAAATGGTTTATTTAGCACAGTTTTAATTTTTTACGGTGTTCATCTGAGGGGTTAGATCATGTGATATGTTTATAGAGCTGGTCGATACGGATGCGGCGATACCTAATATGTATACTTTATTTTTTTTCCCTATTTTTTACCAATTTTTTTGAACTTTATTTGGGGAAAATGACGTTTTTGTTTATTTTTACTTGAAAATTTTTATTTTTTGGGGGGAAAACTTAATTTTTTCAACTTTTTTTTTTACTTTATTTTTTGTCCCACTTTGGGACTTGAAGTTTTGGGGGTCTAATCCTTTACAATGCATTCCAATACTTCTGTATTGGAATGCATTGGCTGTATGAGTAATACAGTGAGTATTACTCATATAGCTTCCGGCCTGTGAGATCCAGGGGGCTGGATCTCACAGGCTCGTCACCGGAAGGCAGCGCGATGCCTTCCTTAGGCATCGCGCTGTCTTCCAAGCCATCGGGTCCCCCCTACAGCCGCATGGGGACCCGATGACACCGCCACACGCCGCCGCAAACCGCAGGTAAAGCTGCAAACCGCAGGTCTGAATTGACCTGCGGTTTGCGGCGATCGCCGACACGGGGGGGGTCACGGGACCCCCTGCGCATTTAGCCAAGGTGCCTGCTCAATGATTTGAGCAGGCACCGGGTTCCGATCAACGCCCGCCGGGCGGCGGTGATCGGAAATACACATGACGTACCGGTACGTCATGGGTCCTTAAGGACTCAGAAAACATGCCGTACCGGTACATCATAAGTCCTTAAGGGGTTAAAGTCCAAGCCAACGCCGTACATGTCGGGAAGGGGTTTATGACTTCTATGGTAGAGTTTGAAAACATGCTCTGGGGAGTACTATTTTTCCTTATGGAAAGCCCCTAGTAGGTTTAAGGAGTTTTATGGGCCAAGTAATTCTCTTTTAGGAAAAAAAGTAAGCAAATTAGCTCTCTTTCCAAAAAGAAAAGAAAGCTGAGCCTCTAATGCCACTAGATACAGGGAGTGCAGAATTATTAGGCAAGTTGTATTTTTGAGGATTAATTTTATTATTGAACAACAACCATGTTCTCAATGAACCCAAAAAACTCATTAATTTCAAAGCTGAATATTTTTGGAAGTAGTTTTTAGTTTGTTTTTAGTTTTAGCTATTTTAGGGGGTTATCTGTGTGTGCAGGTGACTATTACTGTGCATAATTATTAGGCAACTTAACAAAAAACAAATATATACCCATTTCAATTATTTATTTTTACCAGTGAAACCAATATAACATCTCAACATTCACAAATATACATTTCTGACATTCAAAAACAAAACAAAAACAAATCAGTGACCAATATAGCCACCTTTCTTTGCAAGGACACTCAAAAGCCTGCCATCCATGGATTCTGTCAGTGTTTTGATCTGTTCACCATCAACATTGCGTGCAGCAGCAACCCACAGCCTCCCAGACACTGTTCAGAGAGGTGTACTGTTTTCCCTCCTTGTAAATCTCACATTTGATGATGGACCACAGGTTCTCAATGGGGTTCAGATCAGGTGAACAAGGAGGCCATGTCATTAGATTTTCTTCTTTTATACCCTTTCTTGCCAGCCACGCTGTGGAGTACTTGGACGCGTGTGATGGAGCATTGTCCTGCATGAAAATCATGTTTTTCTTGAAGGATTGCAGACTTCTTCTTGTACCACTGCTTGAAGAAGGTGTCTTCCAGAAACTGGCAGTAGGACTGGGAGTTGAGCTTGACTCCATCCTCAACCCGAAAAGGCCCACAAGCTCATCTTTGATGATACCAGCCCAAACCAGTACTCCACCTCCACCTTGCTGGCGTCTGAGTCAGACTGGAGCTCTCTGCCCTATACCAATCCAGCCACGGGGCCCATCCATCTGGCCCATCAAGACTCACTCTCATTTCATCAGTCCATAAAACTTAGAAAAATCAGTCTTGAGATATTTCTTGGCCCAGTTTTGACGTTTCAGCTTGTGGTCTTGTTCAGTGGTGGTCGTCTTTCAGCCTTTCTTACCTTGGCCATGTCTCTGAGTATTGCACACCTTGTGCTTTTGGGCACTCCAGTAATGTTGCAGCTCTGAATATGGGCCAAACTGGTGGCTAGTGGCATCTTGGCAGCTGCACGCTTGACTTTTCTCAGTTCATGGGCAGTTAATTTTGCGCTTGGTTTTTACAACGCTTCTTGCGACCCCTGTTGGACTATTTGAATGAACGCTTGATTGTTCGATGTTCACGCTTCAGAAGCTTGCATTTTTAAGAGTGCTGCATCCACTCTGCAGATATCTCACTATTTTTGACTTTTCTGAGCCTGTCAAGTCCTTCTTTTGACCCATTTTGCCCAAAGGATAGGAAGTTGACCTAATAATTATCCACACTAATATAGGGTGTTGATGTCATTAGACCACACCCCTTCTCATTACAGAGATGCACATCACCTAATATGCTTAACTTGGTAGTAGGCTTTCGAGCCTATACAGCTTGGAGTAAGACAACATGCATAAAGAGGATGATGTGGTCAAAATACTCATTTGCCTAATAATTCTGCACGCAGTGTATAAGGTAGCTATTCTCTAACTCAATACTTTAAATAGGACTTGATACAAAAGTTAGAATTAGGGATAAGCGAATCGACTTCGGATGAAACATCCGAAGTCGATTCACATAAAACTTTGAAGGAATACTGTACAGAGCGGGAGCTCCATACAGTATTAGAATTTATTAGCTCCGATGAGCCAAAGATATTACTTCACGAAGTCTGGCGAGACTTCGCGTAATAACTTAAAAAAATAATTTCTACTGTAAAAAACCTTTTACCGAACCCGGGTTCGGTTCCAAAGTACAGTATTCTAACAAATTTTTATGTGAATCGACTTCTGATGTTTCATCCGAAGTTGATTCGCTCATCCCTAGTTGACTCATCTGCAGATAGCTGTATCAGGGTGACTGCTATGTTCTGTGACCTGTGCAGAGGTCAGGAGGGAATAAGCTGTGACTATCACCTATTGTGAACGGTGGCATGCATGCGTAAAAGATCTGGGTGAGGGGGCGTGGCCTGGATGTCTAGGGAGATGGTGGCGTGAACGCTGAGCTCTGCCGCTACAACTTGCTAAGGGGACCCATCCGCAGGAGTGACGCATCCCATGGGGAGGAAACTGATCTCCAAGAAGCTCAGGAACCCTTCGGTCACAGGCTCTGTGTATCCCACGCTGGATATCTACCTTAATAGGAGTCCAGCTCCCGCGCCTCCCACTTGCGGCCTACTTCCACCTTCGACCTCAGCAGATTTGAGAAGCGCGGGGGCCCCGGCGCTCCCGCAACCATGAGGTCTGTCGCAGAACACCCTTCAGAGGGCTCTCCTGTCCCCCCTCTCTCCAGTAGCAGGGGAGTTTATCCCCAGACATCACGGCCAGACCGCAGGTGAGCCCGCAGAAGCACTTCTAAGGCCTAATATAAAGGCACATAAGTTGATTGCCATGCTGCCTAAATCGGCAGCAAGGCAGGGGAATCAGGCGGCAACACCATGTCAGCGGCGGCGGGATTTGGGAGACTCCTCAGGAGACTTGCAGACTGGGAAAAGAGAAAGGAGACAATGTAAGCTGGGATCAGCTATTAGACTCTGTGGAGGAGGGAGAAGAGAGCGCAGTACCATCCTCACAGTCATCCATGTTGCTACACCAGACCTGCAGCATTTGCCTACCAAAGAAGACTTCAAGCATTAATAGCAGAGGTGAGAAATGCATGTAAATCTGAAATATCCTCTCTGCGTCAAGATCTTAAACAGATGTCTGCTTGTATTGACTCTATTGAATCGGACCACGATGATACACGTAGATATATCACCCATTTACAGTCTATCATTATCAGTCAATCTCAGACTGTCAAAGATCATTCCCGTCATCTAGAAGATTTGGACAATAGAGGGCGCAGGAATAATATTAGAATTAGAGGTCTGCATTAACCAGAGTCAGAGGAGAATCTGTATGATTTATTGGGAGAACTTTTTAATGCAATACTGGGCTCGCAACCACCCCAGGCTATTAGGTTAGACCGAGCACATAGAGCTTTGCGCCCTAAAGGCTCTTCTGTACAACCACGTGATGTGATTTGCTGTCTGCATGATTTCCAGATTAAAGAAACCATCATGGCTAAGGCTCGCTCCTTACGTTCCATTGAATTTTAGGGCACAGTTGTGCAGCTCTATCAAGACTAACCCTCCGAAAAAGGAGATCTTTGCAGCCTCTATTAGCTTGTCTACGTGATAAGAAAATACAGTACCGCTGGGGATTTCCATTCGCTTTAATGGCTTCTAAGAATGGCAAAACATCAACCTTACGAAGTCATGCCGATTTACAGGCATTTTGTTCAACCTTGGACATTTCTGTTCCACCCATTGAGGACTGGGAGATTCCAGATTCGTCACCTGCTTCAGCCTCGTGTGGCATACTGTCCATCAGAAGATGCACCGTTTCCCTCCGCAAGATGACCTGTCCAAATCTGGATACCGGGATGTGCCTCCATGAAAACGATCAACTGTGGGCTGACACCCACTCAACGTCCCCTGCTTGACGCTCTACCACTGAGCGGCATCTACAACGCTTAAAGAGACTGTATAGTCATTCCAGTTGTTTGACATGTTTTTGTTCAATATTTTTTTCCTTTTTTCTTTCATTATCTCTTTTCTCTTTTACCCCAACAGATGTTTTTTTTTTCTTATGCCCTTCTTCCTCCACTCGTCTCATTAAAGGACGGGGGGAGGACGCAGGGAGGATGCGGGGTAGTTTTATACACCCTTACGATCCCTACCTGGGTATTTATACCCAATGGTTGGAATGATTTATGGTATTATGTTATATGTTCACGGTATTGTATGTCTCCCCATTCCCTTCTGTGTCTCCCTTTTCCTATGTCTATTTACAGATGCCCAGGATGCGTCTCAGGTGCAGTGAAAAATTCTGCCCAACATCCTTGTCCTTGGCTCTCCTGGAGGAATATCCTGTGCACTTCTAATAGCAAGTATGGTGCTTTGTGTACACACACAGATGATTAAGTTCATTTCATTGAATGTAAAAGGCCTTAATTCTAATGCTAAAAGGAGTTTAGCCCTCAATGAATGCTGCTCTCAAAAGGCAGATGTGGTTTTCCTTCAGGAGACCCATTTTGATCAAACTGGCTCTTTTAAATTTGCAGCTAGGTCTTATACCCTGGTATACTCTTCCTCAGCGGACAAAAATAAGGCAGGAGTGGTTATTCTTCTGTCTGCTAATTGCCCTCTGCAAGTTGAAATTTCAGTTTCTGATGCGAATACCGTAGTAGATATGTTATACTCAAAACCACCCTCAATGGCAATCCACTCATACTATGCAACATCTATGCCCCCAACTCTGCTCTCTCGCTATCTCCCTGCTGTACTGATCATAGGGGGTGACTTTAATATTTCTTTCTCAGAACATTTGGATAGGACTTCCCTTAGCGGGATTACACCCTCGACTTCCCAGCGCAGACTTTCACATCTGTTTAGATGTTTAGTCCGAAAGTTTGCACTATATGACCTGTGGAGAATAAACTATCCCACATCCAGAACTTATACTTTTTACTCCCATCCACATCGCACGCATACCCGTATTGATTATTTCTTTGGTAATATCCCTACTCTTTGGCTACTCAGTGACGTGGAAATAGGTGATATCACGTGGTCGGATCATGCTCCGATCTCGATCTCCATCAAATCGTCTAATATGCGTACCAGGGTGTGTCATTGGCGATTAAATGATACCTTGCTCACTAGACCAATACTTAGAGAAGAACTTCAAACCAATCTCTCTGACTACTTTTCTCTTAATCAATCTTCTGTCTTCCCTATCTCTACACTATGGAGGCGCATAAAGCGGTTTTTAGAGGCAGCTGTATTGCTTTGGGCTCGAGATTGAAAAAGGATCGTACTTTGCATCAAGACACTATTAGGCCCCAGTTGAAGGATCTAGGGTCTCAATTAGAGACACGTCGCTCATATCACTTGTTACGTCGGATAGTACTTCGAGCCAGATTATGCGAACTGGCCTTTGCAAAAACAGAAAAGCTCTTATTATATTCAAGGCAGCATTTCTATGCTTGGGGTAATAAACCCCACACTATATTAGCAAGACAACTTCGAGTCTCTAACCACTCGGGATCTCCTATAGTCCTGAGGCGTGCTGATGGAACTAAGATATATGACCCTAAGGCAATCTCAGACCTTTTTCAAGGCATTTATGCTTCTCTTTATTCTCTCCCACAGCAGGTGCCATCTGACCAGGCGGAATGCCAAAATCTTTACACCTCTTTTTTAAACAAATGTAACTTGCCAAAGGTATCAGGGGAGGCTTTGTCATCTCTTAATGACCAGATTACGACGGAAGAATTCAAGAGGTGGTGATTTAACTACCTAACAACAAATCCCCTGGGCCGGGTGGCTTACCCTATCTTTACTACAAAACCTTTCCTTCTATTCTACTCCCACATACAGTACAGACCAAAAGTTTGGACACACCTTCTCATTCAAAGAGTTTTCTTTATTTTCATGACTATGAAAATTGTATATTTACACTGAAGGCATCAAAACTATGAATTAACACATGTGGAATTATATACATAACAAACACGTGTGAAACAACAGAAAATATGTCATATTCTAGGTTCTTCAAAGTAGCCACCTTTTGCTTTGATTACTGATTTGCACACTTTTGGCATTCTCTTGATGAGCTTCAAGAGGTAGTCCCCTAAAATGGTTTTCACTTCACAGGTGTGCCCTGTCAGGTTTAATAAGTGGGATTTCTTGCCTTATAAATGGGGTTGGGACCATCAGTTGCGTTGAGAAGTCAGGTGGATACACAGCTGATAGTCCTACTGAATAGACTGTTAGAATTTGTAATATGGCAAGAAAATAGCAGCTAAGTAAAGAAAAATGAGTGGCCATCATTACTTTAAGAAATGAAGGTCAGTCAGTCAGCCGAAAAATTGGGAAAACTTTGAAAGTAAGGGCTATTAGACCATGAAGGAGAGTGATGGGGTGCTGCGCCAGATGACCTGGCCTCCACAGTCACCGGACCTGAACCCAATCGAGATGGTTTGGGGTGAGCTGGACCGCAGAGTGAAGGCAAAAGGGCCAACAAGTGCTAAGCATATCTGGGAACTCCTTCAAGACTGTTGGAAGACCATTTCAGGGGACTACCTCTTGAAGCTCATCAAGAGAATGCCAAGAGTGTGCAAAGCAGTAATCAAAGCAAAGGTGGCTACTTTGAAGAACCTAGAATATGACATATTTTCAGTTGTTTCACACTTGTTTGTTATGTATATAATTCCACATGTGTTAATTCATAGTTTTGATGCCTTCATAGTCATGAAAATAAAGAAAACTCTTTGAATGAGAAGGTGTGTCCAAACTTTTGGTCTGTACTGTATGTCATACTATCAAAATGCCTCATGTACAATCTACACAGTTTCTCATCTTTAATGGTACGTGTCAGAGATGCCCACTTTCCCCCCTCCTTTTTGTGCTATGTATTGGGCCCTTGGCCCTAGGGCCCATCCTGATATACATAGGGTTAAGGTTAATCAGGTAGAATTTAAAGTCTCCCTGTTTGCAGATTATATTCTGCTCACTTTAACTGACTTACATATAACCCTGCCAAACCTCTTTCGACTACTAGAAGATTGTGGTAAATTGTTGGGATATAAAATAAACGACACGAAAACAGAAGCATTGCCACTTAACCTCTCTTCAGACTAACTTCCGTTCCGTTGGAATAATAAGGCCTTACGTTATCTAGGAGTACAATTAACCCCAACATACTCTTCTTTATACTCTCAAAACTTTCCAACTCTTTTTAGAGCTTTTAGTCCTTTTGAATAAATGAATGTCATTGCCCATATACCTTTTTGGTCGCATAGCAACGTTCAAAATGTCCATTTTGCCTAAAATATTATACTTGTTTGAAACTCTCCCTGTTCCCGTGCCTGGAAAAGAGTTGAGAGCCCTTCAATCTGCTGTATTAAGATTCATATGGAACGGGAAATGGCATAGAATAGCATGCAGTACCCTCACAGCCCTTTAATCACAAGGAGGCTTAGCGGCCCTGTATATCACTCGTATTCACTGGCTACACAACCCTGTACGCGTACTCCAGATGGATGGAGATTGAGAAGTTATGGATGACACCTGTACATCCCAACCTTTCTTTTATGGTCGCCTGTAACAACCAAGTTGATACCCCAATTACTAGGACCCAATCTCTTTAAATATGAGGTCTGGCGTAGGTGCAGATTGAGATTTCCCTTAGTTTCTGATAAGTCTTCCATTACTTTTTTGTTTAACCCTCTGTTCCCAACAGGTATGCGTGCTTCCTTTTTTAAGCCTTGGTTCTCTAATAAGTTATTTAGATTTGCCGATATTGTGAATTATAGGAATTTGCTAATTTTGCCATTTGAAATTCTTAAATCCTCATTTCAATTGCCAGATTCGTCTAGCTACTAATATCTGCAAATAAGGCATCTACTCTCCAGTTTATTTGGCTCCTTACAGGTATCCACACACAGAAATTGTGCAAGATTTTGGACTCAACTAGGGGACTCATTTCTGAGATTGTCATACTCTCTACTATTTCCTCTCCCACACATATTAAGCACCAGTACATGTCCAAATGGGAATCGATCCTAGATTACCCTATTTCCCTGAGGCAGTGGGGACTAATTTGGAAGAGAGCTGCACTAACCTCTACCTGCACTACTCATAAAGAAAATTCCTACAAAGTCCTGATGTTTTGGTATCACACCACACAACTGCTGAGACATCTCAATCCCAATATTTCAGATAGGTGTTGGAGATGTGGAACGGGGGTAGGATCTCATATTCATGTTTTCTGGGAATGCACATTAATAGTCCCCTTTTGGAAATAAACTCAAAGTATCCTCCTCCAACTACTGGGTATTAGGTTTACCTTGGACCATATGTTTTACCTATTAAATATGCCTCCTAATCCCTTGAAAAAGCATATCTTGCTTCTGACCTTACACATATTGACAGCTGTTAGACGCCTTGTAGCCAGTTTTTGGAAGAGAACAGATCCTCCCACTCAACTTGATCTACTAACCAGTATAATGGAGGTTAGAAGAATGGAGTACCTCACAGCCACCATAACTAATAAGGTTGACAGATTTGATCAAACTTTGCAACCCTGGGATAATTATTCTGATACACGTATCTAAAGTCTTTCTTACTCCTCTCCTTATTTATCCTTTCTGTGTCCAGTCTTGTCTTAATCTTTTGGTCTTTTGTGTTTCCTTCACTTTTAGTTTTTTCTTTCTTTCTATTCGATTATTATCTTTCTGTTATAATATGGAAGTATCACAAATTTACTGGCTAACAAGTATGATATTTTGTTTTGTTATATTGCAGATTCTTGCGGTTCTCCACTTTAAATTTTGTTGATGTTAGGACGACAATATTACTTGTATTTGGATGCTCGTGGTCCTCAATTACTGTGCTGTTATTTACTTAAAAAAAAATAAAAAAATAAAGGAGAAGTGGAAATAAGCACGATTACACAATTGTATTGTATTTTGCAATTAATACCTTAATAATATTTTAATAAAAAGACAATTATAATAAAGAGCTGGGTGAGACAAATAGAATCCAGAAAGTTGTAGTAGTTTAGTTTGTAGTTTCCTGGAGCTGTTTTGTTCATACTTTTGTTGTGGGCTGGATTTTTTTGGACTGGAAGGTAAGTTTGGTAGAGCGACCTACCAGTCCACACAGTTGCTCCAGGACATCTAATTCCCCCTACCTTGAAAAGATCCCCGGTTTGACTACTGGGATCGCTACTGGTGAAAAAATAGAGGCCTCAGAATCAGAGCCTCAGTCAGTGTCAGAGCATGGTGTCTGTTTGTGTGGCTGTGCAAAGCCTAATCCTCCTGACATACTGAAAGCACAAATGAGAGAGAGAAGTTCTCTGTATAGGTAGCGCCCATAAGGGCAGGTATTTATTTCATGTTTTCAGTTATGCATTATGTGATGTGGCTTCACCTAAGACAATTAAATTGCATGCCCTGTGTTGTGTTGTGCCGAATAAATAAAGCACCATTTGGACTTTTAACCACTAAAGATGAGAACCTGTCATTGTTGACCCCACCACAAGTACACAGATCCCTAACAGATATAGACATAGATATATATATATATATATATCACCCCCAAGAAGAACAAGTCTTAAAGGGGTTTTCCGGTAAAAAATTATTTTTTAACAAGTTTGTCCAGTATGGCCCCTGAAACAGACAATTCATACTGCTCCCACAACGCTAAAGTCCTCTGCTCTGCCTCCGCTCTCTCCATCTTCTGGTCGCGGCACTGTTTACATCCAGATAGCTATGTGTATGGTCATATGTGCCACTGAAACCAATGACTAGCTTCAAAAATGATGTGGCCACGAGCAGCATGTGACCATTGAAGCCATTCATTGGCTGGAGTGCTGCATATGAACAAGCCCATATAAAGCACCCGATGACACGTGGTTCAGCTCAGTCTTAGTCAGGGAGAGATGTGCTGTAGAAGGGACAGATAGTGTAGGGAATTCAATTTTATTTTTTGTTAGGCAGGGTTCGTGTTAGAGACCCAAAAGTCCTTTTAAGGACTATTTTTGTGTCTGGCAGCAATATATATTTGTAGCGCAACCTGCGCTAAATTGCGTGCAATTGTAGAGACCCAAAAGTCCTTTTAAGGACTATTGTTGTATCTGGCAGCAATATATATTATTAGCGCAAGCTGCGCTAAATAGCTTGCAATTGTTTGGCCGCTGCAGACAACGACATTATCTGCGCTACATCTCCTGTGTAACGTGTGCAGCCTAAAAATATCTGTGACATCCATTGTACTTTTTTCGTAGAATGTGTCCGCTGCGGACAGTTACATTACCTGCGCTACATCTCCTGTATAACGTTTGCGCAGCCTAAGAATATCTGTGACATGCAGTGTACTTTTTCCGTAGACGGTGTCCGCTGCGGACAGTTACATTACCTGCGCTACATCTCCTGTATAACGTGTGCGCATACTAAAAATATCTGTATCCAGTGTACTTTTTCCATAGACGCTGCGGACAGCGACATTATCTGCGCTACATCTCCTGTTTAACGTGTGCGCATACTAAAAATATCTGTGACATCCAGTGTACTTTTTCTGTAGATGCTGCGGACAGCGACATTGTCTGCGCTACATCTCCTGTTTAACGTGTGTGCATACAAAAATATTTATGACATCCAGTGTACTTTTTCCATAGACGCTGCGGACAGCGACATTATCTGCGCTACATCTCCTGTTTAACGTGTGTGCATACTAAAAATATCTGTGATATCCAGTGTACTTTTTCCGTAGATGCTGCGGACAGCGACATTATCTGTGCTACATCTCCTGTTTAACGTGTGCGCATGCTAAAAATCATCTGTGACATGAAGTGTACTTTTTCCGTAGATGCTGCGGACAGCGATATTATCTGCGCTACATCTCCTGTTTAACGTGTGTGCATACTAAAAATATCTGTTACATCCAGTGTACTTTTTCTGTACATGCTGCGGACAGTGACATTACCTGCGCTACATCTCCTGTATAACGTTTCCGCATCCCAAATATCTGTGACATTGACTGTAATTTATTCTTAGCCGCTGTTGACAGCAGCGCCATTACCTGTGGTACCTCTCCTGTATAACGTTTCCGCATCCCAAATATCAGTGACATTGACTGTAATTTCTTCTTAGCCGCTGGTGCCAGCAGCGCCATTACCTGTGGTACCTCTCCTGTATAATGTTTCCGTATCCCAAATATCTGTGACATTGACTGTAATTTTTTCTTAGCCGCTGTTGACAGCAGCGCCATTACCTGTTGTACCTCTCCTGTATAACGTTTCCGCATCTCAAATATCTGTGACATTGACTGTAATTTATTTGCGCACACACTTTAAAAAACTGCACTACTGTACGTGTGACATACTTGCAAGCATATATACCATTTAATATGATGAAGGCGAGCAGTAAGGGACGTGGAAGTGGCCGTGCTGCTGATGGAGCACGCAGAGGCCGTGGCCCTGGGCGTGGTGAAACTGTGCCTGCTGGCAGAGCAGAAGAAACACACATCCACGATGCCTAGCTTCTTGTCCCAGTTTGCAGGGCGGCGCAGGACACCACTCTCGAAGTCAGACCAGTGTGACCAGGTGGTCAGTTGGATTGCAGCAGATAATGCTTCCAGTCGGTTAAGCAGCACCCTGTCTTCCACAAAGTCCAGTCTCAGTAGCCAAGAGTCTGGTCAACAGAATCCTTGCCATGATACTCCTTCCTCCCACCATGGAGAGTCTTTGCAAACAAGTGATCCCACACTTGGATATTCTATTCAGAGGAGCTCTTTTCAGCGCCATTCCTCAATTTGGGCCTCTCGCCAAACCCGCTTGAAGAGGGACATGAGGAGATCTTGTGCTCTGATTCCCAAACTCTTGAGCATCCACAGTAAGAAGAAGATGGCGGTGGGGAACGGCAATTAGTGTTTCACGAGGTGGATGATGATGATGAGAAACAGTTGCCAATAAGTCAATGGCAATTAGTGTCTCAAGAAGTTGTTGATGAGGATGAGACACAGTTGTCAATAAGTGAGGATGTTGTTAGGTCAACAAGTCAGGAGGATGACCAGAGTGAGGAGGTGAAAGAGGAGGTGGTGGACGATGAAATCAGTGACCCAACCTGGGAAGGTGGCAAGCCGAGCAAGGACAGCAGTACAAAGGGGGAGGGATCCGCAGCACCGCAAAGGGCTGGAAGGAGCAGTGGGGTGGCAAAAGGGAGAAGGCGGGCCACACCTAACAGGCCCACAACTGTTCCCCAGAGCACCCCCTTGCGGAAATCTCCCTTGCCAAGGGGTAGGTGTTCCACAGTCTGACGCTTTTTTGATGATAGTGCGGATGATAAAAGAATTGTCATTTGCAACCTGTGCCGTACCAAAATGAGCAGGGGCGTGAACACTAGCAACTTCATCACCGCCAGCATGATTTGCCACATGTCATCAAAGCACCTTAATAGGTGGGCCGAACGCCTGGGTCCACAATCAGTGTCTGTGGGTCACACCACTGCCTCCTCTTCCCCTGTGTTACGTGCTGGCCAATCCCCTGTCGATGACGCAGGCCTGGATGCCTCCCGCCCTGCATTTGGGCTTTCGCAAGCACCATCAGTTAGCACATCCACTTCTGTGTCCCAGCGCAGCGTACAGATGTCCATACCCCAGACCTTTGAAAAAAAGCACAAATACTCAGCCCCCCACCCACAGGCCATAGCACTAAATGCACACTTTTCCAAATTGCTAGCCCTGGAAATGTTGCCATTTAGGCTTGTGGACACTGAGGCTTTCCGCAGCCTGATGGCGGCGGCCGTCCCTCATTACTCAGTCCCCAGCCACCACAATTTTGCCCGGTGTGCCGTCCCCGCCTTACACTAGCATGTGTCCCGTAACATCACCCGTGCCCTGACCAACGCTGTTATTGGGAAGGTCCACTTAATGACTGAAACATGGACAAGTGCTTATGGCCAGGGACGCTACATTTCCCTGATGGAACACTGGGTGAATGTTGTGGAGGCTGGGAGTGAGTCGTACCCTGAGATGGCACAGGTGCTACCGACGCCAAGGATTGCGGGCCCTACTTCCATCAGGATTTCCGCCACCACCTACATTAGTGGCTGCAACTCCCCTTCTCTTTCTCCATCTCCTACTCCACTTCCACCTCTGTATTGTCATCTTACAGCACCAGTCAGCCATCAGTCAATAGCTGGAAGCAGTTTAGCACTGCAGTGGGGAAGCGGCAACAGGCAGTGCTAAAACTTATTTGCTTAGGTGACAGCACACAGCCGCAGAGCTGTGGCAGGGGATAAGGGACCAGACTGAGCTGTGGTTCTCCCCACTCAACCTACAACCAGGCATGGTTGTGTCTGATAATGGCCATAACTTGGTGGCAGCTTTGGAGCTCGGCAAGCTCACACACATACCATGCCTAGCCCACGTGTTAAACTCAGTGGTTCAGCTGTTTCTCAAAACCTACCTCAATTTGCCTGAGCTACTGGTGAAGGTGCACCGCGTGTGTGCCCATTTCCAAAAGTCATCTACAGCTGCTGCCAGTCTGGCAACGCTGCAGCAGCGCTTGCAATTGCCAGCTCACCGACAGTTGTGCGACATGAGTACGCGCTGGAACTCCATGTTCCACATGTTGGCCAGGCTTTGTGAGCAACAGAGGGCAGTAGTGGAATACCAGTTGCAACATGGTCGTCACCTTTCCAGTCAGCTTCCGCTCTTCAGTAGAGATGGCCTTACGGTTCGCCCGGCAGTATAACATGCGAACATATAGCAATGTCCGCCGGTGCCATATTCTTTTGCATTGCGCCGAACTTTGACACATCCATCGGGTAAGACAGGACAGCCAATTGAGACGTTTAATCACATGGACACACCCCCACCCTATAACAGAACCTGATCTGGTAGCCATTTTACATTCTGTGTTTTGCCAGTGTAGGGTGAGGTTGCTTTGTGGAGCAGGGACAGTTAGGGACTCCAAACGGTAGCTAATAGGGCAATACAAAGAAGGTGCGTGCGATTACGGCAAAAGACGCACCAGAGTTGGTTGAGTGGCTCTGCACCCTCCTCATCCTCTGTATCTGCACCCTCCTCACTCTCTGCTGTGTGCACCCCCAAAGACACCACCACCACCACCATAGCCCCTCCACCCGAGTCAGAGGAATTATTTTCCCATCCATTCCCAGACCTTACTGATGCGTTGCCATTCTTGGCATCAGATGAGGAAGAGGAGGTAGCAATGGCCGCCACCCAGCGGTCTGACGACATTACCAGATCAGCCCGAAGAGGGTGGTCCCTGCTCTTGCTGCCTCTAATGTCAGTGGTGGTGAAGGTGAAGATGATGACGTGTCGATGGACGTCACGTGCGTGCTCACAGGAGAGGAAGAGAGGGAGTGCAGATAGGGAGGAGAAGAAGGAGCAGCAGGCAAAAACTCGCAGTGCACAGGAGGCAAAAAAGCAGACTGCAAATGTACCTGGAGCGAGCCATCCACCATGCACGGTCACATCTTGCTCTCCCAGAATGCAGGCACATGGCTCTGCAGTGTGGGCTTTTTTTTAAAGTGTCAGCTGCTGACAATAGTGTTGCCATCTGCAGCCTGTGCTGTCAATGCATAAGTCACGGTAAGCCCAACATTCACCTAGGGACGACCGCCTTAAGAAGGCACCTGGCCTCCCATCACCGAGCCCACTGGGAGCAACGCCGTCAGAACCCACAAAGCCACATTCCCGGCGCTCCACATCCTGCCTCTTCTCCTTCTCCTCTCTCCTCCCATTTTTCCTCCACTCCACATTCCACCATGCCGTTCATCTGGCAGAAGGCAGGCTTCCGTGGCCCAAATGTTCGAATTCAAAAAGTTGATGACGCCAGATAACTCTTTTGCCCACGGCTGACCACTGGTTTGTCGGAAACTATAGCCCGCCAACTACTGCCATATAAACTGGTGGACTCGGAGGCCTTTAGAAAATTTCTGGCCATTGGCACACCACAATGGAAAGTCCCCGGAACAAAATATTTCTCCCAGAAGGGGTAAGCGGCTGAACATAAAGACACTGTATTCCCATGCACCCCTTCCGCCAAAAAAAAAGGGTATATGGTTCAATCTTCCTTTTCTCGTCCTCCTCCTCCATCATATCAACATGCTTATTAGGCTGCCCTCGCTCCTAATGTTTTAGAGGGTCAGCTCAGCAGCAGACTCTCAACCATAATTTTTTCTATGGTCAGCTCAGCAGCAGACCCTCACCCATAATTTTTTCCATGGTCAGATCAGCAGCAGGCACTCGCCCCTAATGTTTTAGAGAGTCAGCTCAGCAGCAGACCCTCATCGCTAATGTTTTAGATAGTCCGCTCAGCAGCAGACCCTCAACCCTAATGTTTTAGATGGTCAGCTGAGCAGCAGGCCCTCGCCATAATGTTTTTAGATGGTCAGCTCAGCAGCAGGCCCTCGCCCATAATGTTCTAGATGGTCAGCTCAGCAGCAGGCCCTCGCCCATAATGTTTTAGACATTCTAATACTGTACGGAGTGAGAGCTCCATACAGTATTAGAATGTATTGGCTCAGAGGAGCCTGAAGTTATTACTTCGCGAAGTCTCATGGGACTTCGGGTAATAACTTCAGAACTTAAGTTCTACTGTTAAAAACCTTTTACCAAACTCAGGTTTTGTTCCAAGGTACCACTTCGAGACTTCGCGAAGTAATAATTTTGGCTCATAGGAGCCAATACATTCAAATACTGTACAGAGCACTTGCTCTGTACAGTATTCCAACGAAGTTTTATGTGAATCGACTTTGGATGTGAAGTCGATTCGCTCATTCCTAGAAATGACCAAAAGGGCAGGTGAGAGTCGAGTCGGAAGAGGCAGCAGGAGTAGGGCTAATTACAGAGCCAATATCCTGATCCGAATGTCAGTCCCTAGGAACACTTGACTTGGAGAGGTGGGTCAAGTATGGCTTCTTCCTCCACCTCTGGTCTGGTGACTTAACATGTTACATGGACCCAGGTTTTTCAAGTTACATCTCTGGGTGGAATTTATTATGCAACTAGCACCAGTTTTACAGTAAAAAAAAAAAAAAACATAGCAAATGTGTAGCTTGTCAGTTTTGCATAAATTAATTGTGACTTTTTACAATTTTATGCTGCTCTAGCCACTTTTCAAAAAAGTATGTGGGTTTAGCAGCCAAAAGATTTATTACATTTTAAATCACAAACTGGTGCAAAATGCTAACCTGTGTACACCATTGATGATATTGTTCTGTCTTCATACATGTCCACACAGTGTGCAGTCTGACATTCAGTATAAACCCTTCCTGTCTTCCAAATAAGAGGACTGTTTTCTGTAGTCTAAATTGTTTATTGGTCAACAGGATTGTGAATTGGTAAAACTATAAGAATACAAATAGCTTGTATAAGTATAAAGCATACAAGATATCATGTACAGCAGGAAGCATAGAACAGCATGTACTACAACATTACATTAACTGTGAGTATATATCCCAAAATGGCTGTCTATACATAGGATTACATATCTAATATCTAACAGCTACAACATGTTCCCTGAGTAACACTACAGCTAGCTAAATATCACTGCATAACATAATATCCCTGAGACAAGGTAGATCTCACTCACCAGATATACTTGCACAAAGATGGTGGAGTTTAAGAAGAAGAGCTGCATGGAACAGCTCTGCTGATGTCCTGTAAAATGGAGACTGGGATTCTCTTTCCCAGAATGCCTTGCACTACCAACAATGCTTAGTACCTCCGAACAATACAATAATCTTTATTAACAAGAAACATAAGTGTAATATATTTTTACCACCGCTAGATGGTGCTGTTACCTAACTAATAACAGGAATAGCAAACTGAAAGCAGAATTGATCTGTAATGATACTGAAATGAATCTCCCAGTGCTGGAACAGAACACTCCCCGTCGGGCGTCAACAGACGCCACCACTGAATCCATCTTCTTAGCAACCTATTTTGGTCAATGATAGGATCAAGCTTTTCCAAATTGTTGTCTTTGGAGACTGGCTTTTTCTGAGGTAGTCTATTTCCTTTGCAGGACATTCTATTCTTGGACCTTTCCAGATTAGGACCGGGGTAAAAGTATGTTTGCAGTGATGCAAACCTTTGCAGGGCTTCTGGCTCACAGGTAATGTCTGAGCTATATGAACTATACAAGCTATAGCACAAAAGAGCAACATCCATGTAGAGAACCTGTTGAAACTATGGGATTTGCGTTGGAGGTTCGAAGTCACTGTGCGTAGAGCAGATACTTCAGGTCGGATTTCTGCATTGGGATCTGACATCTGACCCATACTTTGCTTCACCCTCTTGGGCTGAATGTCTGAAACCATAGATAGCAACTGCAGGGGAGGGACTGTTTCCGAAGATGTGCACTCTCATCCGGTACTCCACAATGTCTTCATTAGGGTCGTTGTTGCGGTACCAGAAGAACCTTAAGTAGTTTCTGTATTCTTCCTTGACGAGGAAGAAATGGAACATCTGTTGTATGTCGGCCATGAATGCTACAGAAACTCTGTGGAAGCGTAGCAGTACCTCTAGAAATCTGGACCTCATCATTTAGGGAGAATAGTACTTATATCTGCCCTGGTTTTTTAGGATGATATACGCTGAATATGGGTCAAGTACCAACACTCCTCTGAGTCTTGGAGCATGGGTGCCATTTCTGCATGGTTGTTCTGGAATATTCTTTCCATGAAGGTAAAGAAATGTTCTTTCATCTCTGGTGTCCTCTGAAGTTTGTGTTTGAGGGAGGTAAATCGACTGTAGACAAGTTCTTTGTTGTTAGGTAAGTGTTGTCTCCGGGGCTTAAACGGTAAAGGTGCGACCCAGCTTTTTGACTTGTCTTTTACTATTCCTTGATCCATGATATCTAAGTACAGCCTGTCTTCTATGGACATTGTGACCCTGTTGTTTTCTCTTGTCCTGTGGAAAACTGTGCACTCTGAGTGATGCTGCTCACCATCGCAGGCGTGGTCTTCACAGGAGGGATCCACGAAAGGACAGGACACAGGAGCTCTGTGTGGCAATTCTTTTATCAGGAAACTGTTGTGACATGGCTGGAATAGGGAAGGACATCCATTTTCCAGTGAGTTGGTGAGCATACTGTTGACTGAGGTCGGCTTGTGTGCTCCTTCTAGACAGACGTCTCCTATGATGATCTCTTGGTAAAGTGTCTTGGAAGCGAGTCTGCTGAACACGCCAAAAGAATCAGAGACTTTAACATAAACTATCAAGGCAAAGGCCTAAAGATGGTGTGGGAAAGACTTGATGAATGGTATAGGTCAATAGAAGCTATAGAAAATACTTTGTTTATTCTTTACAGATGATTTATTCTTTACAGATATACCATGACCTGGATAAATGAGAACCTTCACAGACATAAGTCTCTTATGGTGTTTTGGAAGGAGGCTCGCCATGCCCTGTAGTTCTCGGGGCAATCGGTGAACTTTATAAGTCCTTTGGTAACCAGCTCCCTTTTAGCAAAGAACTTATTTTTTTTGTAAATTCTCTTTTTATTAATTTTCATTTAGAATTAAGATATCACGAGGGGAGGACACCTCGGGACGCAGCCTAAGAGAGTTACCTCCATAAGGCATGAGTGATACAATAGTAAACACATAAAGTGTTATAAAAGTAAACATAAAATATGTAACAGGAAGGTACCAAGGAAAATTGAATGGCAAATATACAATACCAGCATATGCCGGGTGATATCAGGGCATTCCTTCAGTAAAGGTGCAGCCCAGTAAACAAGAAACATCAGGTAGTTCGTAGGGGGGAAGGAAAGACCAGTGTAAGAGGGGAAGGGAGCCGGCGGGGGAGGGAAGGGGGGGGACGGGGAGGGGGCAGAAATAGAAAGACAACAGACCAGAAAGAGTGAACAAGGAAGGAAGGGCCAAGAGAGATAAATAAGAGCCTCATATCCTATGCAGCGAGAAGAAGTGGGTAGTTTGAAATGTCATCAAACCTTTCCATGTCTTAAGAAACTTATTTTCAGTGTTCATTAGCGAAGCGGTTAGATGCTCCATCCTCATTGTTCCTACGATGTCTCTGTGGCTGGGTAAAATTCAGGAAATAGTCGTCTGCCTCCAAAGGCATGGGATACATGCCCGAGCAGCATTGACCAAATGTCGTATCACAGATTTTTTATAAGTCACCATGAATAGGTCGCACTGGTGGAGCAGGAAGAATGCTGGTGATTTCGGGAGGTCAACTGTGGTAAATTTGGACGTTACTTATCCCAAAATTGTGTTAGTGCCCGGCATTCCCAAAAGATGTGTAACAAGGTCCCACTGGTTTCACCACAGCGCCAGCATTATGGAGACACTGTAGGGAATATGGCATTCAACCTGGTGGGTACACGGTACCATCTAGAGAGTAGTTTAAACCCTGCTTCCTGTATCTTACTAGCTATAGAGGTCTTAGGCGTGCACGAAAAAATCCTGTCTTTCTGCTCGGTCGTGAACGTCACTCCCAGGTCCTGTTCCCATTGTGTCATGTATTTCGGGGGGGGGAAGGGGGCGAAGACACGAAGGAGAGTTCAGGAAACAGTACATGCTGGAGAGAGTGTGTCAGAGGGTACCCCATTGATCACATAGGTTCTCAAAGTCAGTTTCGCCTGTGGTAACGTAGAGAGACAATGGCGGAGTTGTTGGGACTGGCAGTCAGTCAAGACAGGTGTATTGGAGTCCAGATATGGAATCGTGCATGAGTCCGTCATGATAAAGTGATGTGCCCGGAAGACATTGTTAGATAGTAAAGTCCTGAAATTACCCTGTTCTAGCCCAGGTGTAAATTGAGGATTTCCCAAGATCGGGTACAACGGTTGGGCGAGGGTGAAATGTCCATCCAACTATTGGCGGGAAGGGTCAGGCCAATGGTTGGATGGAAACTTGCTTGCAAGGGGACTTGTGTGTCCAACCATGGTGTCGCCGCCAATGGAGTGGGGATAAAGGATTGTTCAGTTTGAACCCACTGCTTATGCGAACTATGCCGGCACCAGTCAATGATGCACATTAGGTGCGAGGCTTTGTGATAGGCCACGAATTTCGGTAGTCCCAGACCTCCACTGTGTTTAGGGCGGAACAAGAGGGAGCGGGCAATCCTTGGGGCTTTCCCCGCCCATATGAACCGTGTGAGCATTTTTAACAGTGTATGAAAGAAAAGTCTGGGAATGTGTATAGGGAGCGTTTGAAAGAAATAGAGTATCCTAGGGAGGATGTTCATCTTAAAGATCGAAATTCTCCCGAACCAGGAAAACGTACCTGTATGCCACTTATCTAGATCAGCTCGCATCTGGCGGAGCAGCGGGGGGTAATTCTCTGGGTAAAGTCGGCCAGTGTGGGGGTTAGGCGAATACCCAGATATTTTAAAGACGATCACGCCCATTTAAAGGGAAATCCGACCGACAGGTCCCTAATCATTGCAGCAGGTAGTGTGATATTAAGCGCTTCCGACTTCTGTAAGTTGATTATATAGTAAGAGAAGTGGGCGTAAGTTTTGAGGACTTGCAATAGGTTCGGGATAGAAATTCTGGGGTTAGAGAGGAAGAAAAGCAGATCGTCCGCCTAAGCGGCAACCTTGTAGTGGGTTCCTCTTATTTGTACACCCGAGATATCTGGATTCGATCTGATATGCCCTAACAATGGGTCTAGGCAGAGGACAAAGATTAAAGGAGAAAGGGGACACCCCTGTCTAGTCCCATTAGTAATGGGAAAACTGTCAGAAAACTGGCTGTTCACTTTAACCAAGGCAGAGGGGGTGGAATACAGGTTATGAATTCTTGCCATCATGGTGTCCACTAGGCCTAAGTATCTCAGGGTTTCAAACATAAAACGCCAGTTCACCCTGTCAAATGCTTTGTTGGCATCTGTTGAGAGTAAGAGCATGGGAAGTTTAGTCGATACTGCATGGTATATTAGATTGATGGCTTTGGTGGTGTTATCCCTGGCCTCTCTCAAGGGCATGAAGCCAGTCTGATCTAAGTGTATAATGTGTTGCAAGTATGATATCATACGGGTAGCTAAAATATTTGAGAATAATTTAAGATCCACGTTATTTAACGAGATCGGGCGGTAGCTCTGGCATTGGGATAAGTCTTTCCCCTCTTTGGGGATTACCGAGATGCGCCCTGAGGGTATCTGGCGGGAGGGTCTGTATAGTATTAAAACTATTAAAAGCAGGAATTGTGGGGCCAATAGGTCATTGAACGTCTTATAGTACGACAAGGGCAGGCCACCCGGGCCAGGGGCTGTTCCCGTTCGGGATTCTTTAATGGCTAGAGCTAGTTCTGTATCAGTTAATGGTGACTCCAGCGCGTCAATCGCTTCAGGAGGGAGGTGAGACATGCCAGAAGCGGAGAGATAGGTTCGTATGTCCATAGTGTGGCCGTCTGGGTCAGTGCGGGAAGCGTCAATGTTGTAAAGTGAGTGGTAATATTGCCTGGAAGTATCAGCCAATTTTGAGGGCAAGGTGACTCGGTTACCTAAGTTGTCAGTCAAAAAGGGGACATATGAGCTCAGTCTGGATTTGCAGAGTACCCGTGCCAGCGTCCTGCCTGGTTTATTCCCATGCTCATAATAATGCCTGCGGCATTTGACCATGGAAGCTCTCGCTTTGGATAGGCATAACGAGCTGATCTGTTCTCTTAAGAGACGTATTTCGGTTCCTATTTGATCAACCGGGGTGGTCTTGTGCTGTAGTTTAGAAATCAGTGCAGTCAGAGTCTTCACTTTTTTGAGGCGGGCCCCTAGTTTAATGAAAATCCCTCTGATAAAGCATTTATGCGCTTCCCAAATAGTAATCAGGCTACTTTCCGGGGACAGATTTATGGAGAAGTAGTCAGTCAGTTCCTTACGAATCTCCGTCTGCACCTGAATGTCATGTAAAAGGGCTGTGTTCAGACGCCATTGCCAGGCCCTAGGTTGATGAGTAGGCAGAGAGAAAGAGTGATGGAAATAAGGGCGTGATCTGAGAACAGTATCGGATCTATATGAGCCCCTGTCAAGACTTCCAAGTTGGAGTGTGAGATAAAAAAGTAATAGAGTCTACAGTAGGTATCGTGAGGAATAGAGTAGAACGTGTAGTCCCTAGAAGTTGGATGTAATGTCCTCCACCTGTCCAAGAGCTGATGTGTGTGTAATAAATCTTTAACCCTAGTCTGTGAAGAGCGGGAAAGGCAAGAGTGTCCCCTTGAAGAGTCTACAGTCGCGTCCAGTAGTAGGTTAAAGTCGCCCCCAAGATCAGGACCCCTTCTGTAAATCCTTCCAGGTCAGTGAGAGTCTCATCTAGGAAGGGTATCTGACCTGAATTGGGTGCATAAAGTGTGGCAAGTGTTATCTTTCTACCCGATAAGGTACCTTTCACGAAGAGGGAACGTCCCGCTCCACCAGCACGAACCTCAGTCAAGACCCACGGGATGGCACCGGAGACTAAGATAGAGACTCCCTTCGTCTTGGAGTCAGGAGAGGTACTGTGATACACATGTGGAAACCGGCGGTCAGTGAGAGATTGAATAGTGTCCGAGCGAAAGTGCGTTTCCTGAATGAACGCAACATGTGCACGCTTCTTCCATAGGAGTCTGAGGAGGGAGGATCGTTTTTTAGGAATGTTCAGCCCCTGTGCATTAAGAGAAATCAACAGAATATCAGACATGGCCACTGTAGGCAAGTTGCAGTTAGAAGACCTAAGAGTAAGAAAGCAAGGAAGAGAAATGGGAGATTGGGGTGGTTGGGAAGGGAGTAGGAAGGAGAGAGGGGGGAAGGAAAGGTTATAGGCAACTGGGAATTAGTGAGGGACAATCAAAAAGCAAAGACAATACTAATCGGTAGCAATATTGCTAATAAACTGTGTTTCGTCCACTCCGGGAAACGACCAGAAGTGGTAGAGTACACAGTGCCCTAGTGGGGGAAATGGAACAACTGACAGCGGAAGTACAATTGGATAAACCTGAAACATAAACAAAGTGAGAGCAACCGTAAGCCCCCAATCTTCAGAGTAGGGAAACAATGTGAGGAGGAAGCACACAGTTCTGCAGAATAGATTGTAACAGGCAGCCTTGTCTCTAGCAGGAAAGCCAAGGTGGCCAAGTGGAGGTAACAAGGCTTGAGGGTAGAAGTGATCACCCAGGTGACCGACGATGACTGCGGACCAAGTCCAACCGAAGGTCCTGCGGGTGTCCGGGTAAATAAAGATCAGTCAGCCGTTAAGTCAGGGCCATCAGCGGGGTGGAGTACGAGAGGATCTCGGCAGGGATAGACGTCGTCGGCGGTCCCATGAGTTTTGGAGACGATCACCCGATGAGCTTGGTGGAAGAGGACGCTGAGGTCTTCCAGATGGGTCCCCTGACAGGGACCGAGATTGGAACATGGGGGGAGCAGTCCAGTCTGGGACAGCAACCGGGGGGATGCCTAGGAATGTGAAGGCTTCCGGAAGATCCTCTGGAGATCGAACAGGAAAGGATTGGCCTCCCAACTTCCTAATGATAATGTGAAACGGGTGGCCCCAGCGATATGTAGCACCTGTCTGTTTGACGACCTCCAGGAGTGATCGGACCAGGCGTCTCATGTACAGGGTTAGGCAGGAAACATCTGGCAGGATCAGCACCGAAGCGTCTTCAAAGAGTATTTCTTTTTTCTCCCAGGCTTTGTGCAGGATGTCATCTTTTATTCTATAAAAATGGACCCGGAATATGACATCCCGTGGTGTATTTGGATCCCGGGTTCCGAGACCTGTGGTCCTGTGGACCCTGTCCAGTTCAATCTCACTGTATAGCGGTCGGTCCAGGATGGTGTTAAAGATGGACACCACTGCGGCGTAAAGGCGGTCGCCAGTAACTGATTCAGGTAGGTTACAAACCTTAAGATGCGGCGACCCCTGTTTTCCACGTCGTCAAGGTGGAGTGAAAAGTCTCTCATTCGAGAAGTATGTGTGGACAGCACGTCTGAGAGAGAGGCCAATTTAGATGAAGACGCCTCAAATTGTTGTTCTAGAGACGAAACACGCTCATCTATAGCTTTTACTGTGGCCTGAACAGCTTGTAAGGCCTGGGTTTGATTAGCTTAAATTCTGGCAACATGTGCCTCTAGGTCAGCTCTAGTGGGTAGAGCCCTCACCATCCTCCATAATTCAGCCAACGTGCGGTCCAGTGGTGGAGGTGCATCACACAGTCTATCATCTGGTGGTTGTGGTGTGGGAGAGAATATGGCCGGCATGCCCTGGCTAAGGGAGGGGGTCTCAGCCACTGCCTGAGGAGAGGGTGGTACCTGCATAGCAAAAGAGCAGGGGCCCGTCTGTGTGGATGGCCGTGCTGCAGAAGCGGATCCCCGCATTGGAGCCTGGGTTCCCTGTTGCTGTGTGGCGGGATCAGCAAAGATGAGGCCTCCTGAAATCTCCTTACTAGGGGTGTGATAACTGTGCGCCAGCGCCGGGGAGAAGGGCGGTGCGGTAGGCTGCAGCTCCGGCGGTGCGTCCGCCATCTTGGGGATCTCTGTGGCGGGTGGATGAGCGGGCCCGAGCGGAGGAACCAGCTCAGTGTCTGGCCTGAGGGGACTGTAGACTGGCTACTGGACCGCCTGCCTCTTGTCATGGCCCGTGGTGGAGCTGTGTAAGTGCTTCCTCTGGTCGGGCTGCTGCAGGGGATCACGGAGCTCTCAGTGTGCACGTCCTCACGCCACCATGCCGCTTAGCAAAGAACTTAACGAAGTCCATTGTGGCTTAGCGCCAATAATACACAGTGTGTTGTTGTTATGCTGCATGTGTGGTGTATCACCATACCTTTTAGGGGGTTCTGGTTTAGGGAAGTCTGTATAATACCGTTCTGATGCGAAGGTTGTACCTTTAAGTCGAAGCGAAGGTTGTATCTTCTGTTCTGTAGGGTGGTAGTTATGGTCAGCATCGTGTTGTTGTATACCGTCCTGTTTGAGGTACTGTTGTTCAAGGTAGGATCTTTGGTACTCTGTATAAGCTAGCTGATATACTGGATCACAGTTGTCTTGGGATGCTGATGGACATTATCTGAGATGCGCTGTGCAGGATCTTGTTGATCTAGATCTGGTCCAAGTACTTGACTGTATTTCTCAGATTCGGGGGAACTGCAAGGCTGGTAGAAACTCTGCTTTGGCTACTGCAGCGGCCGCTTCTTTCTCTGTGGCGAGTTTTTCCAGTGACACTTGTAGGAGTACTCTCTCCTTTTCTAGTAATGCTCTCTCTCTTTCCTTTGACACTTGCAACCATGATGTCTCTTCTTCCAGTGACGTTTGCAGGTGTGCTCTTTCTGTTTCTTGATCTGCTTGCCTTAGCTTTAGTTGCATCTCTTGTGCGGCAAAGGAAGACCTTATTTTGCTTCAGCTTCTGCACGTGCGAGAGCAGCCTATTCTAAAATAGAAGATTTACTAGAGCAGCTTGCTTGTGACCTGGTCCTGTATGATGATGCATGGCTAGTGGACATTGTGTGCCTTTTGCTGGCTGCTTAATGTCTCTGCGCAGACTCACTCTATGTAGAAACGGACTTCAGCGTGGTCTGCATCGTGCTACACTTGCTGGGGGCTGCACTCTCACTTCTTGTGACTGTATGGCAGCCGCTGCAATCGTGTACGCAGGACCGCGTGTGTGATGGCGGCTCCGTATAGTCTGACATTCAGTATAAACCATTCCTGTCTTCCAAATAAGAGGACTGTTTTCTGTAGTCTAACTTGTTTATTGGTGAACATTGTGAATTGGTAAAACTATAAGAATACAAATAGCTTGTATAAGTATAAAGCATGCAAGATAGCATGTATAGCAGGAAGCATAGAACAGTAAGTACTACATTACATTAACTGTGAGCAGATGTCCCAAAATGGCTGTCACTTACATATCTAATAGCTACAATATGTTCCCTGAGTAACACTACAGCTAGCTAAACATAACTGCATAACATAATATCCCTGAGACAAGGTAGATCTCACTCACCAGATATACTTGCACAAAGATGGTGGAGTTTATGAAGGAGAGCTGCATGGAACAGCTCTGCTGATGTCCTGTAAAATGGAGACTGGGATTCTCTTTTCCAGAATGCCTTGCACTACCCATAATGCTTAGCACCTCCCAACAATACAATAATCTTTATTAACAAGAAACATAAGTGTAATACAGTTTTATGACTGCAAGATTACATAACTAATAACAGGAATAGAAAACTGAAAGCAGAATTGATCTGTAATGATACTGAAATGAACCTCCCAGTGCTGGGACAGAACAGACATAGATTAGATTTTCAGTTGCATAAACTGCAAGAGTGTGTAAAATTTGTAAGGCCTTGTTCACATTTCTATTCTAAGAAATGGCAGGCTGTTTCGGCACAGAGCAGCTTGCCAGATCTCACAGGATCTGGCATTGCCATATCCAAATCATCTCCAGGCTTGCCAGGTCAGCCAGAATTTGCATCGGATCAGGCAGCCAGATCTCTGAAACAGAGATGTGAACGAAGCATAAGGCCCCTTTCACACGGGCAAGAATTCCGCACTGGTGCAATGCGTGAAGTGAACGCATTGCATCCGCACTGAATCCGGACCCATTCACTTCAATGGGGCTGTGAAGATGAGCGGTGATTTTCATGCATCACTTGTGCGTTGCGTGAAAATCGCAGCATGTTCTATAGTCTGCATTTTTCACGCAACGCAGGCCCCATAGAAATGGATGGGGCTGCGTGAAAATCGCATAGCATCCGCAAGCAAGTGCAATGCGATTTTCACGCATGGTTGCTAGGAGATGATGTTAGTAAATTGACTAAAGTTAATTTACTGTTTTATTTTCCCTTATAACATGGTTATAAAGGAAAATAATAGCATTCTTATTACAGAATGCTTAGTAAAATGCTTGAGGGGTTAAAAAAATTTACTCACCTCATCCACTTGATCGCGCAGCCGGCATCGTCTTCTTTCTTCTTCTTTGAGGACCTGCAAAAGGACCTTTGATGATGTAATCATTACTGAGTCTATGCGGTAAAATTACCAATGGTTGTACATTGTTTGTTAGTTAGTTAGTTGTCTCATGGCCTCCCACAGCCCGACAGATTTACCATAATTTATGCCAGAAATTGGCAGGTGTAGGTTTGCTTTTCGCCACAGATTTTTTTATTAAGAGCCAAGCGCCTCTCCAAAAATGTTGTGCATCTTATTCCAATGTCCTTTAAATAAAGAGGAAAATGTATGAAAGGTTTTGTGCTAGAAAAAATTATTTTCTCAGTGGAGTATGCTTTGTAACAAATGTCAGAACCTGTTGCAATATTTTTAGTGTGGTTTGCACAGGGGTGTACATTAAAGATGAGCGAATCAGAGTTGGCGAAGTGGAATTTGATCCGAATTTCAGGAAAAATTTCCTCATGCTTCATGGTAACAAATCGCATTTTTTTTTTTTAAATGGCTGCTGCACGTGTTAGGACATGGAGCAAGGAACTATGGGAATGAGGGATCACCCACAATGCCATGCATGCAACCAATCAGCAGCCAGACAGCCCTGTGATGTTCAGGGAAAGGATAGGGAGGAATCATTCCACACTATTGAAGCAGAACAGGGTTCAGTAGGGGAGTTTACAGCCTGGATAATAGGAATAATCCTATTACACCTTGCTGCACTGACTAGGGATCCAAATTGCCATTAAACAGCTCTGTAATTCCAGCAAACCATGTTGTTTGGGGTGCAAGTGCTGTTTGATACAGCCATTAACAGTGTTTATTACAAGGAAATATTTCTATGTCTTATTTGCCCTTGTGCGGTGCAGTTATATGTTCTAAAGCATTTTTTGGCTTGTATTAGTGGGAAAAAAAGGACTTAGCCGCTGTGTGGTGAAGTGAGAAAATTACAGCCCTTTTTGGTGTATATTAGTGGCAAAAAAATATATATATGCCGTTCAGCAGTGCAGTTATATGTTCTAAAGCCCTTTTTGGCATGTATTAGTGGCACAAAAATATATATTATTTGCCTTTCAGCGGTGCAGTTATATGTTCTAAAGCCCTTTTTGGCATCTATTTGTGGCAAAAAAAAATATATAATTTGATGTTCAGCGGTGCAGTTATACTGTATGTTCTAAAGCCTTTTGTGGAGTGTATAAGTGGAAAAAAGTAAGGGCCTATTTGCTGTTCAGCGGTGCAGTTATATGTTCTAAAGCCCTTTTTGGTGCATACTAGTGGCACAAAAATATATATTTGCTGTTCAGCGTTGCAATTATATGTTCTAAAGCACTTTTTTGCGTGCATTAGTGGCACAGAAATAAGTACAGTATTTTCCGTTGTGTGGTGAAGTGAGAAAATGACAGACCTTTTTGGCGTGTATTAGTGGCAAAAAATATATATTATTTGCTGTTCAGCGGTGCAGTTATATGTTCTAAAGCCATTTTTGGTGTGTTCTAGTGGCACAAAAAAAAGTATTTGCCATTGTGTGGTGAAGTGAGAAAATTACAGCCCTTTTTGGCGTGCATTAGTGGCAAAAAATATATATATTATTTGCCATTTAGCGTTGCAGTTATATGTTCTAAAGCCTTTTGTGGCGTGTATAAGTGGAAAAAAGTAAGGGCCTATTTGCCATTCAGCGGTGCAGATATATGTTCTAAAGTTTTCTTTGGTATGTATTAGTAGAAAAAAAAGGGCTTATTAGCCGTTGTGTGGTGAAGTGAGAAAATTTTAGACTTTTTTGGGGTGTTTTAATTTCCTTTTTATTTATTTATTTGATCTAACAGTATGCCAGACAGAGAAGTGCCAGGCCCTGGACAGGGGAATGGCAGAGGCCTAATTGTTTATGGCACAGGCACAGGTTGTAGCAGAGTAAGGGAGCATGGCAGCAGGGGTCACTTCGAGAGGCCTGAGCTCCTGGTGCTTGAATGGTCCACTTCAGCCCAAGTGACATCAGACACCCACAGCCAAGAGTCGTGGGTTCATCAGACACAACCCTTAGTTGGCATGGCCCGGGAGCAGGACCTGTGCCCTTATCTGTCCTCAACCTGCCTCTGTCCTTTTCTGTTTCCTCAGCCAGACAAGTATTATATACTGTGGGCTCAGTTCCACTATACAGCGAGGACGAGCTACTAGAGGACAGTCAGCAGCTACTGCCCAGCCAAGATCTGGAGGAGACATCAGCCACTTCCTCCGGTAAGCGGGCATTTAGTGATGAGGAGAGTGGCATGGGAGCTGGTGTTGCGAGAGGTCAGGCTCCTGACCCAGAGACCATTGAGGAGGACATCAGTGACGTGCAGACAGTACTCGATGATGATGATGTAGCTGATTGCACTTGGGAGCCAGGTGAATTAGGGGCTTCATCATCATCGGGAGAATAGGGTGGCACCTTGCCTGTGAGGCAGTGGTGGAGCCAGCAAGTCGCTAGCATGGCCGGGAGTCAGATGGGTGGCAGCAGTGGGAGGTCGGGAGCCAAATGGAAGAAGCAGCGGTAGCAGTCAGTCAGTGTGGGGTGTTGAGGGTAAAATCACCTACTTGGTGGTGTGGCAGTTTTTTGTTAAGCCGCAGGAGGAGGTGAATATGGCCATTTGTAGAATCTGTGGGCAGAAGGAGAAGCGTGGCCAGGGTGCCAATGTTGGCACTACGGCCCTGCGTCAACATATGCAGCATCACCATAAAATGGGCTGGGAGAACCGTTGCTTCGATGTGGTGATCCAGCCTTCCGCAGCAACCGCTGCATCACCCAGTGGCACACACCCGATTTCAGGTAGTCAAGGCTCCACCACCTCAGCTGAAGGGAGCTGTCTGTCCTTCCCATCATCTGCTGGTCCTGATGCTCCTGCTCCTCCTCCTACTCCTTGTCAGTCATTCCGTCAGCAATCGATTGCCAAGAGACAACAGTATGCGTGCACTCATGCAATGGCGCAAAAGCTGAAAGTGCTCCTGGCCAAGTTGCTGGTGCATGAGACAGGTGTCCCCATCACTGTTCCTGATACTTGGCGATACCACTTACGACCACCTTTGCCAACCTATTTCTAGCAGCCTTTGAAGAAAAATTTGTGTTTACAATTGATAATTTGTTTGTCCAATACATCAGGTTATTTCTTAGATACATTGATGACGTGTTTATAATCTGGACAGGGACAGAAGAGCAGTTTGGTGAATTTGTGGAGTTTTAAATACCACCAATGACATGAACATGAGGTTCACTAGTCAGATACATCACAGTGAATTGAATTTCTTGGATGTCAAAATAAGATATTTGCACCAGTGTGTTTAGGCAGTTGACCTCCACGAATTCCTTACTGCGGTTTGACAGTTTTCACCCACCCCATGTTAAAAAGGCAGTTCCTTATGGACAATTCCTCTGTTTGAGAAGAATTGTGTCAGATGATAATCATTTTAAAAAGCAATGTATAGATCTTAAGTCTCGTTTTCTACAGAGGGGTTACCCTGAGGGTGTCATTGATACAGCTTAAAAGAGGGTAATTACAGTGAAGCAAAGTGACTGTGGCAAGAAAAAGAGAAAAACTATACAGCATAATCAGGAATGTACTCGGGCTATATTTACATTTGACTATACGCCGATGACTCCCCTTATTAAGAAAGCCACCCTGAATAACTGGTAGATGCTGGTGCAGGATGATTCTCTAAAGGCTAAAACTATGATGAACCCCATCATTAGCTTTAGGAGGAGTGGAAGTATAGGGAGTGCCATTGTCAGGAGTAACTTACAGATTGATGACATTGACTGGTTAGGAAAATGTGTCTCTAAAGGCAATTTTGCATGTGGAAAGTGTTCCATGTGCAGATTCATGTATAAGTCAAAATTCATGATAATAGGAGGGGGTACAGCTTTATATCATGTAAAACCCAATATGTGGTGTATGCGATTTTTTTGCCGTGTGGAAAATTTTACATTGGCGAAACCTTCAGACCCCTATATATCAGATTTAGGGAACACAAAAAGTCTATTGATACAGGAGTAGGAGCCACACGTTTTATTCAACCATCTACTTGAAGAACACAGAGGTGAAAAACACGTCCTGAAATGTGCAGGACTAGAGGTGGTTCACATGCCAGTAAGAGGAGGGGATAGAAAGCGTCTACTCCTGAAGAGGCAAGCGGCTTAGATTATCAGAACCCGTGCTATGGGTCCATTAGGACTTAATGATAAGAATGATCTTGCTGTCTTTGTTTAATTTGTTTTTATGGGTGGGTGGGTTGTGATACATGATTTTATATTCATTTGAGGATCTGTGTTAGTTTTTAATTGTCATATTAATTACTCACCTGTGATGGTCATGTGACCGGGGTAGAGGGAGTGAGTTATATCCCATCCCCACACTGGATCATTGTAGGCTTGACAAAGCGCGAGGAGCGTGAAACGGCTGTTGCCTGATCCTTTGTGCAGTGCCTGTGTCCGACCTTTGAAATATTCAATAAAGCTGCGAAGTGTACACTACGGTGAGTGGCACCATATTTTTTTTTTTTTACCTGAAGTTCCTATAAGAAAATTCTGTACCTGCATTTCTTTTCTCTGTGCTTTCTCTGTGCTTCAGGATGATTAAAAGAACTGAGAATACCTGGTCTTATGCGGCAGGACATTTGTTCAGGAAACGCCAATGGCCAATGTACACAAATTCTTTTAACAGTACCAGTGTTACTTGTCTCACCAAGGCAATATGTATTAATTGAGAAGATTATTACTGTTACTAGAATGAGGGTCTATGGCTGTCATTGCAATGGGGGATCTAAGGCTCAGGTCACTGTTATGGGGGAACTATAGCTGTCACTCTGAATGGGTGTCTAGGGATGCCACTTATGCAGGATCTATGGCTGTCACTGGTATAGAGGTATAAGTCTGGGAGGTGGTATAGTTGTCACTCTTATTAGGGCTCTAGAATGAGGAGTCTGTGGCTGTCACTGTTATGGCAGTCCATGGCTATCACAAGTATGTTGGTCTATGGTTGTTACAGTTATAGAGAGGTCTATGGCTGGAACTATTGGGGGTCTAGGTCTGTCATAGTTATGGGAGGTTTATCGCTGTCACTCTGATTGGAGATGTGTAGCTATAACTGATATGGGAAGTAATCACTTGAGGATAGGTTACTGTTTTGGCGGTCTAGGGCTGTCAATCTCATGAGAAGTCTATGTCTGTCACAGTTATAGGGAAATCAATGGGGTCTAAATGTATTTGTGTTCCTGTAGAAGCTGGTGATGGCTGCAGAAGCAAGGGGCAAAACATAGTAAACCTACATTTCTCAGCAGAAATCATGGTGGTCTGGGCCAGATGAAGAAGAAAGGGAGAAAAAAGGTCTCTAATCAGAGAAGATTATTAAATATGAGTCAGTGGATTTAACTGTACTAAATTCACTAATACAGTCTACAGAGGGTCTGTATCTATTGCTATATGGTCACTGTGGTGTGGTATCATGCAATACTTTACCGCAGTCTCTGTTTGTATAGCCATATCATTTATTTACAGAAAAATGATGCTAGTAACTAAATGCTAATAGCTTTGCCTATGCTGCTTCAGATGCTAGATCTCTGGCACTTTTTTAGAGGGACTATATTCCTATACTACAGGACATAACATTCTAGGCACGAACAGCTTTTTCAGGAGTGGGAGATGTGTAACCTAACCTAGTCTATACTTTGTTTTCACGTTCTTGTGTTACAACATATTCAAAAATCTGATGGATTGCATGACCTTTACATTTCATTTGTCTTCTATTCATTTTTTGTACATAAGGGCATATTCAAACCTTTAAAATCATTCTTTGACATTTACTGAATTCAGTTTCCGGTCAATAACCTGTAATGTTGAATGTCCATTAAATGGTAGACTTTAGTATTTAATAATATTCTTTGTCGCCTCTAATTAAAATTTCTAGTTTGATTATAATTAATGTTTAAACAAATAGTTTAACATATGATGTATAGGACAAGTTACAACAGTATAAATTAAGGCCCACCTACCCATTAAGCCATTACCCATTGTGAGGCAGTGACAGGCCTCACGGCTGCTAGGGGAGAGATATGGCAGGAGTTTCCATTTCTTCGCTGTCAATCAGCAGGTCAGAGGCCGCACCAGGTGGAACAATCAGTCTGGGATAAGAGCCCAGTCCAGACTGTTAGGAGGAGGAAGAGTCTGTGTGCAGCAGAGGCCTGGGAAGGCTCTGTACAAGTGGGCTCAGCCGAGCTGGCTGAGAGGCCACGGGGCTAGGTGTTAGCCTGAACTTTGGGGGACTCCGCGAGGTCTTGGAATCGACGGTCGCTAGGCCAGAGTCAGGAGGACTTCTGGGCCACAATCCCCCAAAAGGTACTGGACTTTGTTACAGCCTGGAAGTGCTGGATTATTAGGCTGGGAAAAGCCGCATGTTCTTCCCGTGTGTGAACGGGGCTTTCAGTGAGGTAGGGAGTCCTCATGTTTAGTTAGAGCCCAGCCGGGCAGGTGTTTTATTTGTATTGTTTGTTTTGGTTTTGCTGACGTGCCAAATAAAAGCAATGTTTGGCCCCTAACCATGTGGTCGATGAAGATCATTGTGAGAATGACCCCCGAATAAGAGACAATCCCTTACATATGGTGGAGGATGCGGGCAATAACACCAGCAGGTTGCTAGGGACAACGACCTGACTGAAAAGAGCAGGTGCTGCTGAATGTTGCCAAGGAATTGCTGTGTTGCTGTGCAGTGATTTAAAGGGCCGGAAGCCTGCTTGTTCGCTGGAGCAGGTGCTGCTGGAAAGCTGCTGGTTAATCTGGACTTTTTTTTCTGAGGTGCAAGCTGTGCAGGGATTTAAAGGGCACAGTAAAAGAAACTGACCTGTCAAAATGGCTGCCAAATGGTGGAGCGCGTGGGAAAAGTCCTGTGAGATGATGATCGGGGAGATCCCTCTGGGGGTTATAGTAGACTCCCGCCAACAAGTGTCTCAGATCCTGCCCAAAATTCTGGACTTTTTGACAAGAGGGCCAGAGACAACAGCTAAGGTGTCACTTACCTTTATAACAGACTATGGCCCTGTTCAATGGAAGCTCTTAAAATGTGAGACCCTGGAAGTGGAGTTTGTGCTTGGCAAAGACTTCCCATTATTTTGGCAGCTGTGGAGCGGAGAAAATGCTACAAATTATGTACCTGGAGAATCCGATGAACAGCAGATATGTGCCGTTGTCAAGGGCAACCGTTGGGAAGACAAAGAGATGGAGAGCGGTGCGGTTCTCAGGAGTGCATATCTTCCCTGCGACTGTGTCCGGAGTCCTAGAGAGGAACTGCGGAGGTGCAGTAAAGCTGTTGCTAGGAGCAACCACAACCTTGTTGAGTCGCAGGAGAGAATGTCACTGCTTTACCGGAATGGTTGATTACAAGGGATAAGATGGTTCCAGCAATTACTTGTTTAGCTGACAAAGTGACAGTGAGCTCAGCTCTGGAGGGTGGGCATGTTAATGACCCGTGCCCTGGTACCTCAAAAGCCGTGAACTGGGGTGTGAGCCGGCGGCAGTTGCCGAGCCGTGGGTCGAGACACAACCATGAACTGGAACCGTTCAGTCAAGAGTTGCAGCAGTCCAAGAAAGGACATGAGGAGCATGTACAGAAGCCAGAGAATCAAAAAAGAGAGCTTGTCAATCATATAAAAACATCTTCTGAGAAAAGTTCCAGAGGCCGAAGGCCAAAAGTGGAGAGAAAAAGAAAGAAAAGAGAGAGGCCACGGGTGCGAAGGTGTAACATCCTCGCTCGTGAAAGAGAGTACCTGCTCATGAGATGGGGAAGAAAGTCCCATAGATATGATCTACTCCATAATAAACTCGTGTTCGTGACAAACCAAGCGCTGTTGTCCTGGGTCTGGCAGAATAAAAGGAAGACTGTAGGCCAGGTAGATGCCCTCTCACAAGCATCTGGGTTTGGTGCTAGTGTTCACCCCTACGGGCCTGAACAAAGGGGGGGGGGGGATATGTGAGGCAGTGACAGGCCTCACGGCTGCTAGGGGAGAGATATGGCAGGAGTTTCCATTTCTTCGCTGTCAATCAGCAGGTCAGAGGCCGCACCAGGTGGAACAATCAGTCTGGGATAAGAGCCCAGTCCAGACTATTAGGAGGAGGAAGAGTCTGTGTGCAGCAGAGGCCTGGGAAGGCTCTGTACAAGTGGGCTCAGCCGAGCTGGCTGAGAGGCCACGGGGCTAGGTGTTAGCCTGAACTTTGGGGGACTCCGCGAGGTCTTGGAATCGACGGTCGCTAGGCCAGAGTCAGGAGGACTTCTGGGCCACAATCCCCCAAAAGGTACTGGACTTTGTAACAGCCTGGAAGTGCTGGATTATTAGGCTGGGAAAAGCCGCATGTTCTTCCCGTGTGTGAACGGGGCTTTCAGTGAGGTAGGGAGTCCTCATGTTTAGTTAGAGCCCAGCCAGGCAGGTGTTTTATTTGTATTGTTTGTTTTGGTTTTGCTGACGTGCCAAATAAAAGCAATGTTTGGCCCCTAACCCTGTGGTCGATGAAGATCATTGTGAGAATGACCCCCGAATAAGAGAAGATCCCTTACACCATGCACCTTACAGTTTTTGACTGTTTCTGTCAGTGCCATAGACTTTAAATGGAGTGGTAGTACACATGCTAAACTGCCAATTCCGTCAAGGCCCCCCTTGTGTTCTAGTGATTGGTGGGGGTGAACCCAGTAAATAGGTGATAAATGTTTTAGGCTGGAATATTCATTTTATGCCCTTAACAAGCATACTTTCATACAATTTTACATTAATAAATAGTATAGGTGAACATAAGAAACTTTGTAAATATATCATATTGGAGAAAAATGCCTTGTTCCCCAGTTATCAACTTCTTTCCTCCTTCCTCCCATGTCCTAAACTAATATGAAATCAGAATTCTGTGATAAATCTGATTGAGAGAGCAAGACAGACTGCCAGCTAAAGGGTCAGTTTACACAACCCCATAGAAGTCTATGGACAGGGAAAGGAAAGGAGGAATGATCTACCGAGTGAGGCACAAAGACTGACACAGACAGGGAGGCTGGTACAGATACTGTTTAGTAAGTGTTTTATCTTACCTCAAGTGTTTTATTCACAAAAATACTGCTCAGTACTTCTCTAAACACAAATACATCTCTGTATGCTTTTCTTTGTCACTACCTGATCTCTCGGGGAGGTTCTTTTTTTTTATCCACCACTTCCTGGAAACTGTAATAAGCTATGGTATTTTTCTGTCAACTTACCGTACTCATTCATTTCAGCTACCATAAAGCAACTACACTTTGCAGTCAAGTCTATATAGCAATACAGGGTGAAAGAGTATGCCCACAATTTGGCTGCCCTCTTGGAAAGTTTTCGAAAATAAAAGGTTATCAGCTGAACACATTGGATCAGATTTACTAATAATGCTTACTTTTTAACAGTGTAGACTTCTAGTGAGGCCAGAAGGTCAGGTTCCTGCATGTAGTTTCGGAAGCCAAAATCAGGAGTGGATCTTAAAAGGAGAGAAAGTATACAGGACAGATACAACTTCTCTATTTTGAATTCACCCATGGCTTCGGCTTCCAAAATCTGCATGCAGAAACCTGACCATGTGACTATACCCTTAGACAAGATGGCCTAAACATGTGCCAGGGGCATCAGTTGGGACCCTGATGTTTTGTCCCAATGTAGTGGCTGGTGCACATACACCTGTATTGTCTTCCTCAGTGTTAAGATTCACTCTGCCACTTGAACAGATTTGGCTTGGTGCTCCTCCAAAAGGAGTCATCTAAGTAGCCCCTCTGCTTCCTTAAAGAGGACCTTTCACCGATTCTTACCCTATGAACTAAGTATACATACATGTGGAGCGGCGCCCGGGGATCTCACTGCACTTACTATTATCCCCGGGCGCCGCTCCGTTCTCCTGCTATGTCCTCCGGTATCTCCGTTCCCTAAGTTATGGTAGGCGGAGTCTGCCCTAGCGCTGGCCAATCGCATTGCAGAGCTCACAGCCTGGGAGAAAATAACCTCCCAGGCTGTGAGCTCTGCGCTAGGGCAGACTCCGCCTACCATAACTTAGGGACTGGTATCTCCGCCTACTATAACTTAGTGAGCGGAGATACCGGAGGGCATACCAGGAGAACGGAGCAGCGCCCGGGGATAATAGTAAGTGCAGTGAGATCCCCGGGCGCCGCTCTACATATCTCTACATATCTGTATAGTTAGTTCATAGGGTAAGAATCGGTGAAAGGTCCTCTTTAAATCCCTGTACAGGGATCTGGACTCACTGCAGGGAAACTGCCAGGCTGCTACCTCTTGGAGTAGTCTCAGTTCAAGTGACTGCTCACCCATAGGGGTCAAGAGACACTGGTGTGGAGCACCATGGCATCAGACAAAAGGGAAGTCAGGAAGAGGCTCAGGTCAGGGAAGGCAGATTCAGTGCAATCCAATAAACATTTTAAGGTCAGGGTGGGCAGCTCAGTGTCAGTATATAATAGGTATATTAATTGGTCCTTCCCCTTTAATTCCTTGTAATGTAGTTGGTTAGTAGTAAATGTTGATAACTGGTGTTCCTAAAGAATGAATTAACTGTTCATGCGTACTGACCTTTAGGTGAGGCTAAGAGGGACTTATCTTTTATCATAGTTTAGTAAACTCTTTATGCACTTAGTCAATCTTTTTTCCAAATCTCACAGATAATACAGTCAGTACAGAGATCAGGCAAAGGTCAGGTCAGGCAGTGAAAGGTCAAATCCAGAAGTCAGATAGAAGTCGGTACATGGAACAGGCAAACAAGCTAACAGTACATCTTTGAATGACACTAGAGTACTAGAACCTATTGTTGAAGCACCATCACATACCGGAAGGTGACTTAAGTACCCTTGAGTGGTCAACCAGGGTGGCATTTGCCCCTTAGGAGCCTGAAAAAGGTCAGTTGGGGATGCCAGTTGGTCTGAGCTGCTGAAGCCCAGTAGTGACGGAGCAGGTGAGCAGTGTGGCAGCCATGCCCAACGGGATGAGTGGAGCGGTGGTGGTCATGGACCACCACCATAACATGACGGTGGGACATGGAAGCCAATGGCTCCTATCCTCACTATTCACTCTTATTGGCTACAGTCCACTAGGCCTGAAGTCTATGAGGCAGTAGAGTGGCACAGATGGTTGCAAAGCGATTACATCATTGCAGCCACCTGTGCCAGAACACAGGCATTGCGTCATCAAAATCGCAAGCACTGGGATGTAGGCAACTCAACTGCAGGCCAAAGAGGCTTGTGTCCGGCATCACAGATAGTAATGGACGAACATCAGCCGGGACGATTCGCGAACGCAAGTTCGCGGCGGGCCCCATTCACTTTAATGGCAGGCGAACCTGAAAAACCTTCAGGTCATATTTGCAGCCACCAAATACTTACTAAAAGTGCACAAATAGTCCCACAACATGAACAGTGACATACTAGAGGGGGATCAATGACAAAAATTCCCACAAAAAAAAAAAATATTTTAATCATGGGCCATTTTTATGTATCTTAAAGGGAAATTCTCAAAAATGTGCCAGGCTGGAGCCTAGAAAATTTTTATTTTAGGCCATGGGAGAACGGGCCTCAAAAATTAGGCATTCACCTGACATAAAAGAAATTGTGATTATGTGGCTCGAGGTACATTATGCGGTCACTGGATAACAATTTTACTGTAGCCCACTTTTTTAAAACTTTTTTGGGGGGGCAACAGGTATATCACACCAGTATAAATTATTTGTTCCAATGTCGTTTGCCCTATCTGTAGCTGAGGTAACTCAGCAAAACCGCAAACAAATGCTGCACTACCTAAATGTACTATATAGAAAGTATATTATTGGTATATAACACCCCTGCTTCAATCAGTTTTTTGGGGGGGCAACTGGTAAATCACGCCAGTAGAAATTATTAGTTCCAATAGCGTTTGTCACTATGTAGATGCGGTAACGCAGCAAAACTGCAAACAAATGCTGCACTACCTAAATGCAAATTGATATATAAACAAGCACTCACCATCCAAATTACATCTAAAACCAATGGATTGCAAAAAGGTAGATTTAAATTATTTAATTCAACATAAACTAATTTTATTCAACATAAACTAAAAAGCTAAAAATCGATTTGATTCACCAGCTAAAATCAACATGAATCTATAAGAATAATTAAAATGTCCACTCAACATTCACTTAAAACTTGATCTTGCTTAAATAGATAAAAAGTCCAGAAATTCAAGCTGATATATATGCGATGTCATTAATAGATATATAGAAGAGAGGTTCAAAACCGATCGATATGGTGTAATAATTCATACATTGTGTCCAATATACAGTAGATGAACTGGTATCGAATAAGTAATGTCACTTTTCCATCATTTGTAGTATACAAATGCTAAGGTATGAGGTACTATATTATTCGATCTGTCCATTCATATACTGGTGTATAAGAAAAATCGGCCATCCTTTAAATTGTAAGTAGTGTTGAGCGAACAGTTCGAGCATAGTTCGGGTCCGTACCGAATTTTGGGGTGTTCGTGACACGGACCCGAACCCGAACTTTTTCGTAAAAGTTCGGGTTCGGGTTCGTCGTTCGGCATGTATTTTGGCGCATTTTGAAAGGCTGCAAAGCAGCCAATCAACATGCATCATACTACTTGCCCTAAGATGCCATCGCAGCCATGCCTACTATTGGCAAGGCTGTGATTGGCCAAGTGCAGCATGTGACTCAGCCTCTTTATAAGCTTGTGCGCACGTCGGGACGTGCTCACTCCCGATGTGAATAGAACAGGGATAGACGCAGCTGATGCTAGGGCGAGAATAGGCAGGGATAATTGAATAACTGGAAGCAAATTTCTCTCCTCCACCTGTGATTCATCTGAACAACTGCAGCTGAGCTGCTTTTTTGATAGGGATTGGCTATTTTTAGAGTGGCCAGAGTGATTTTTCCATCCACATGTACCTGGGCTGACCGCCGGCCGCCATTCTGCGACTTGTAGTGCTGCAGCAGAAGCTGCCACAGTGTGCATTCCAAAGCTCCAAACAAGTCAGACATCTACACCTGGGATTCAGTCCAATAGCGATTTAGCAGCACAGTCCAAGGCTATTTTTTTTAAAGGTTGTGCAGACCATTTTGTGGCACATGTTACTGGGCTGATAGGCGGCGGCCATCTTGGGACTAGTGCTGCAGCACAATCTCTCCCAACGTCCATTAATCACTTGTAATAGTGGTCTGTGCCATAGAAATCCTACATCAGGGACTTGGGTGTGCTTGTGTCACCCCTACTAATACCAGTCCACCTGTAATCCATACAGTGAAAAGCCATAAAGTATTCCAGTGAGGGAATTTTTTTTTTATTTAAAAAAGGCCAAGTTAGTTTATCTGGCGTTCAATATACTAGATACAGTTAGGCCTGCGTTTCATACATCTGGAATTAGCAAACTAATGTGCTGGGGTTGGGAAAACATATATGTACCCATACTAGAATCTGTCAAAGAAAGCGGTACTCACATATAACAGTCATTCCATCTGTAATCCATACAGTCAAAAGACTGAAAGTATTCCAGTGAGGGAATTTTTTTTATTTAAAAAAGGCCAAGTTAGTTTATCTGGCGTTCAATATACTAGATACAGTTAGGCCTGCGTTTCATACATCTGGAATTAGCAAACTAATGTGCTGGGGTTGGGAAAACATATATGTACCCATACTAGAATCTGTCAAAGAAAGCGGTACTCACATATAACAGTCATTCCATCTGTAATCCATACAGTCAAAAGACTGAAAGTATTCCAGTGAGGGAATTTTTTTTATTTAAAAAAGGCCAAGTTAGTTTATCTGGCGTTCAATATACTAGATACAGTTAGGCCTGCGTTTCATACATCTGGAATGAGCAAACTAATGTGCTGGGGTTGGGAAAACATATATGTACCCATACTAGAATCTGTCAAAGAAAGCGGTACTCACATATAACAGTCATTCCATCTGTAATCCATACAGTCAAAAGACTGAAAGTATTCCAGTGAGGGGATTTCTTTTATTTAAAAAAGGCCAAGTTAGTTTATCTGGCGTTCAATATACTAGATACAGTTAGGCCTGCGTTTCATACATCTGGAATTAGCAAACTAATGTGCTGGGGTTGGGAAAACATATATGTACCCATACTAGAATCTGTCAAAGAAAGCGGTACTCACATATAACAGTCATTCCATCTGTAATCCATACAGTCAAAAGACTGAAAGTATTCCAGTGAGGGAATTTTTTTTATTTAAAAAAGGCCAAGTTAGTTTATCTGGCGTTCAATATACTAGATACAGTTAGGCCTGCGTTTCATACATCTGGAATTAGCAAACTAATGTGCTGGGGTTGGGAAAACATATATGTACCCATACTAGAATCTGTCAAAGAAAGCGGTACTCACATATAACAGTCATTCCATCTGTAATCCATACAGTCAAAAGACTGAAAGTATTCCAGTGAGGGGATTTTTTTTATTTAAAAAAGGCCAAGTTAGTTTATCTGGCGTTCAATATACTAGATACAGTTAGGCCTGCGTTTCATACATCTGGAATTAGCAAACTAATGTGCTGGGGTTGGGAAAACATATATGTACCCATACTAGAATCTGTCAAAGAAAGCGGTACTCACATATAACAGTCATTCCATCTGTAATCCATACAGTCAAAAGACTGAAAGTATTCCAGTGAGGGGATTTTTTTTATTTAAAAAAGGCCAAGTTAGTTTATCTGGCGTTCAATATACTAGATACAGTTAGGCCTGCGTTTCATACATCTGGAATTAGCAAACTAATGTGCTGGGGTTGGGAAAACATATATGTACCCATACTAGAATCTGTCAAAGAAAGCGGTACTCACATATAACAGTCATTCCATCTGTAATCCATACAGTCAAAAGACTGAAAGTATTCCAGTGAGGGGATTTTTTTTATTTAAAAAAGGCCAAGTTAGTTTATCTGGCGTTCAATATACTAGATACAGTTAGGCCTGCGTTTCATACATCTGGAATTAGCAAACTAATGTGCTGGGGTTGGGAAAACATATATGTACCCATACTAGAATCTGTCAAAGAAAGCGGTACTCACATATAACAGTCATTCCATCTGTAATCCATACAGTCAAAAGACTGAAAGTATTCCAGTGAGGGGATTTTTTTTATTTAAAAAAGGCCAAGTTAGTTTATCTGGCGTTCAATATACTAGATACAGTTAGGCCTGCGTTTCATACATCTGGAATTAGCAAACTAATGTGCTGGGGTTGGGAAAACATATATGTACCCATACTAGAATCTGTCAAAGAAAGCGGTACTCACATATAACAGTCATTCCATCTGTAATCCATACAGTCAAAAGACTGAAAGTATTCCAGTGAGGGAATTTTTTTTATTTAAAAAAGGCCAAGTTAGTTTATCTGGCGTTCAATATACTAGATACAGTTAGGCCTGCGTTTCATACATCTGGAATTAGCAAACTAATGTGCTGGGGTTGGGAAAACATATATGTACCCATACTAGAATCTGTCAAAGAAAGCGGTACTCACATATAACAGTCATTCCATCTGTAATCCATACAGTCAAAAGACTGAAAGTATTCCAGTGAGGGGATTTTTTTTTTATTTAAAAAAGGCCAAGTTAGTTTATCTGGCGTTCAATATACTAGATACAGTTAGGCCTGCGTTTCATACATCTGGAATTAGCAAACTAATGTGCTGGGGTTGGGAAAACATATATGTACCCATACTAGAATCTGTCAAAGAAAGCGGTACTCACATATAACAGTCATTCCATCTGTAATCCATACAGTCAAAAGACTGAAAGTATTCCAGTGAGGGAATTTTTTTTTTATTTAAAAAAGGCCAAGTTAGTTTATCTGGCGTTCAATATACTAGATACAGTTAGGCCTGCGTTTCATACATCTGGAATTAGCAAACTAATGTGCTGGGGTTGGGAAAACATATATGTACCCATACTAGAATCTGTCAAAGAAAGCGGTACTCACATATAACAGTCATTCCATCTGTAATCCATACAGTCAAAAGACTGAAAGTATTCCAGTGAGGGGATTTTGCTTATAAAAAATAATATATTTCATTGTGGTGCGAGTTGAATCGCAACAATGAAGAAAAATACTATTAAGGGACGAGGACGCGGTCGTGGTGGTGTCCGTGGAGCCTCTGTTGCTGGTAGAGGACGTGGCCGTTCGGCCCCAGGCGCACACAGTAGGGAACGAACTCCCTCAACTAGCCGGCAGAATGTACCGCAATATCTCGTGGGGCCCAATGACGCTCTTAGGATGGTAAGGCCTGAGCAGGTACAGGCATTAATCGATTGGGTGGCCGACAGTGCTTCCAGCACGTTCACCACATGGTCTTCCACCCAGTCTTCTGCGGAAAGCGCACAGGTGGCACCTGAAAACCAAGCCCATCAGTCTGTCACATCACCCCCAAGCATATCAGGGAAACGGTCTGAGCCACAAGTTATGCAGCAGTCTCTTCTTCTGTTTGAAGACTCTGCTTCCAGGGTTTCCCAGGGGCGTCCACCTAGCCCTTCCCCAGTGGAGGAAGACATACCATGCACTGACGCACAACCACTTATGTCTCCAGATGAAGAGGACATGGGAATACCACCACAGCAGAGTCACCGACTCTCTGATGATGACGAAACACAGGTGCCCACTGCCGCGTCTTTTTGCAGTGTGCAGACTGAACAGGAGGAGGTCAGGGAGGGAGACTGGGTGGAAGACGATGCAGAGGACGATGAGGTCTTAGACCCCACATGGACTGAAGGTCGTGGCGATGACTTTCACAGTTCAGAGGAAGAGGTAGTGGTGAGACCGAGACAACAGCGAAGCCAAAGAGGGAGCAGGGGGCCAAAGCAGACGAGCCGCCGCCCCCAGAGTTCGCCTGCTACTGGACATCGCCAACAGGGACCCAGCCCCACAAAGGCAGCTTCAAAGAGTTCCCTGGCATGGCACTTCTTTAAACAATGTCCTACCGACAAGACCCGAGTGACTTGCACGCTCTGCCATCAGAGCCTGAGGCGAGGCATTAACATTCTGAACCTCAGCACAACCTGCATGACCAGGCATCTACATGCAAAGCATGAACTGCAGTGGGGTACACACCTTAAAAACCAGGCACTCGCTGAGGCTCCCCCTGCTCCCTCTACCGCTGCTGCCTCGGCTTCCGCCTCGAGAGGAATGTTGCCACCTGCCGAGCAGCAAACAGAGGATGTGCCACCGACACCACCACCACCGCCACCGTCAACTAGCGTCTCCACTATATCACACAGCAGCGTTCAGCTCTCAATATCTCAAACCTTAGAGAGGAAGCGCAAATTCCCCCCGAGTCACCCTCGAGCCCTTGGCCTGAACGCCAGCATTTCTAAACTGCTGGCCTTTGAAATGCTGTCATTCCGGCTGGTGGACACAGACAGCTTCAAACAGCTGATGGCCATGGCTGTCCCGCAGTATGTGGTTCCCAGCCGCCACTACTTCTCCAAGACAGCCGTGCCTTCCCTGCACATGCAAGTGTCCGATAAAATCAAGTGTGCACTGCGCAACGCCATTTGTGGCAAGGTCCACCTAACCACAGATACGTGGACCAGTAAGCACGGCCAGGGACGCTATATCTCACTAACTGCACACTGGATGAATGTAGTGGCGGCTGGGCCCCCGGCGGACAGTTCCTTGGCGCACGTCCTTCCGCCCCCTAGGATCGCAGGGCATCATTCTCTGCCTCCTGTAGCCTCCTCCTCCTACTCGGCTTCCTCCTTCACTGCTTCCACCAGCTCATCCGGTCAGCCACACACCTTCACCACCAACTTCAGCACAGCCCGGGGTAAACGTCAGCAGGCCATTCTGAAACTCATATGTTTGGGGGACAGGCCCCACAGCGCAAAGGAGTTGTGGCGGGGTATTGAACAACAGACCGACGAGTGGTTTCTGCCGGTGGGCCTCAAGCCAGGCCTGGTGGTATGCGATAATGGGCGAAATCTCGTGGCAGCTCTGGGACTAGCCGGTTTGACGCACATCCCTTGCCTGGCGCATGTGCTGAACTTGGTGGTGCAGAGGTTCATTCACCACTACCCCAACATGTCAGAGCTGCTGCATAAAGTGCGGGCCGTCTGTGCGCGCTTCCGCCGTTCACATCCTGCCGCTGCTCGCCTGTCTGCGCTACAGCGGAACTTCGGCCTTCCCGCTCACCACCTCATATGCGACGTGCCCACCCGGTGGAACTCCACCTTGCACATGCTGGAGAGACTGTGCGAGCAGCAGCAGGCCATAGTGGAGTTTCAGCTGCAGCACGCTCGCGTCAGTCGTACTGCCGAACAGCACCACTTCACCACCAATGATTGGGCCTCCATGCGAGACCTGTGTGCCCTGCTGCGCTGTTTCGAGTACTCCACCAACATGGCCAGTGGCGATGACACTGTTATCAGCGTTACAATACCACTTCTATGTCTCCTTGAGAAAACACTTAGGGCAATGATGTTAGAGGAGGTGGCCCAGGTGGAGGAGGAGGATGAGGGCTCGTTTCTAACACTTTCGGGCCAGTCTGTTCGAAGTGGCTCAGAGGGAGGTTTGTTTAAGCAGCAGAGGACAGGTTCACAAGTCGCCAGCCAAGGCACTGTACTGGAGGACGAGGAGGATGAGGAGGAGGAGGTGGAGGGGGACGAGGATGACGCAAGTTCACAGCGGGGTGGCAGCCCAGGCCCATCACTGGTGCGTGGCTGGGGGGATACGGTGGACGATGACGATACGCCTCCCACAGAGGACAGCTTGTCCTTACCCATGGGTAGCCTGGCCCACATGAGCGAATATATGCTCCAATGCCTGCGCAACGACAGCAGAGTTGCCCACGTTTTAACGTGTGCAGACTACTGGGTGGCCACCCTGCTGGATCCCCGGTATAAAGACAATGTGCCCACTTTAATTCCTGAACTGGAGCGCGACCGTAAGATGCGCGAGTACAAGCGCACGCTGATAGAGGCGCTCTTGAGAGCATTCCCACATGTCACAGGGGAACAGGTGGAAGGTGAAGGCAGAGGAGTGGCAAGAGGTCGCCAACGCAGCTGTGTCACGGCCAGCTCATCTGAGGGCAGGGTTAGCATGGCAGAAATGTGGAAAAGTTTTGTCTCCACGCCACAGCTATCTGCACCGACACCTGATACGGAACGTGTTAGCAGGAGGCAGCATTTCACTAACATGGTTGAACAGTATGTCTGCACACCCCTCCACATCCTGACGGATGGTTCGGCCCCATTCAACTACTGGGTTTCGAAATTGTCCACGTGGCCAGAGTTAGCATGTTATGCCTTGGAGGTGCTTTCCTGCCCGGCGGCCAGCGTTTTATCTGAACGCGTATTCAGCACGGCAGGGGGCGTCATTACTGACAAGCGCAGCCGCCTGTCCACAGCCAACGTGGACAAGCTGACCTTCATAAAGATGAACCAGGCATGGATCCCACAGGACCTGTCCCTCCCTTGTGCAGAGTAGTCCTTATTAACTGCCTAAAACATGTCTTGTTGTGCTACGGGCCACTTCTTTATTTGATACAAATTTTATGAAACCCACAGTTGAATGAAACTCTTCTCTGTCTGGGCGCCGGGGCCTAACCAGATGAAAGTGGCCGGTTAAACTAACGGGTGACATGAAGCCATAACCTCTGCCATGCTACCTCTGTCTTCTGTCTGGGTGCTGAGGCCTAAGTCAAATAAAGCGGTCTTCTGCTGTGCTGGGGGATATGAAGCTAATCTCTGACCTCTCTCCTCTGTCTGGGTCCAAAGGCCTAAATCACTGAAAGAGGCCTTCTCCTGTGGTGTGTGATATGATGCCAGAATATGTGCTGTGGGGCCTCTCTCCTCTTCCTGGGTGCAGGGGTCAAATAAACTAAATTGTGGCCTACTCCTGTGGTGGTTGATATGATGCCTGATTCTCTGATGTGGAACCTCTCTCCTCTGTTTGGGTGAAGGGGTCAAAGTAACTAAATGGTGGCTTCTCCTGTGGTGGCTGATATGATGCCAGAATATGTGCTGTGGTGCCTCTCTCCTCTTCCTGGGTGCAGGGGTCAAAGTAACTAAATGGTGGCTTCTCCTGTGGTGGCTGATATGATGCCAGAATATGTGCTGTGGGGCCTCTCTCCTCTTCCTGGGTGCAGGGGTCAAAGTAACTCAATGGTGGCTTCTCCTGTGGTGGCTGATATGATGCCAGAATATGTGCTGTGGTGCCTCTCTCCTCTGTCTGGGTCCAAAGGCCTAAATCACTGAAAGAGGCCTTCTCCTGTGGTGTGTGATATGATGCCTGAATATGTGCTGTGGTGCCTCTCTCCTCTTCCTGGGTGCAGGGGTCAAAGTAACTCAATGGTAGCTTCTCCTGTGGTGGCTGATATGATGCCAGAATATGTGCTGTGGTGCCTCTCTCCTCTTCCTGGGTGCGGGGGTCAAAGTAACTCAATGGTGGCTTCTCCTGTGGTGGCTGATATGATGCCAGAATATGTGCTGTGGGGCCTCTCTCCTCTTCTTGGGTGCAGGGGTCAAAGTAACTCAATGGTGGCTTCTCCTGTGCTGATTGATATAAAGCTGATGGTTGTGCCATCTGACATGGTTGCCAGGGTCTGATTCAATGGGGGCCTACTCCTGTGGTGGGTGATCTAAATGCCTGATTCTCTGCTGTGAAACCTCTCTCCTCCGTCTGGGTGTAGGGGTCAAAGTCTTTCAAAGTCGCCTTCTCCTGTGCTGATTGATATGAAGCTGATGGTTGTGCCATCTGACATGGTTGCCGGGGTCCCATTAAATTGTGGCCTACTCCTGTGGTGGTTGATATGATGCCTGATTCTCTGATGTGGAACCTCTCTCCTCTGTTTGGGTGAAGGGGTCAAAGTAACTAAATGGTGGCTTCTCCTGTGGTGGCTGATATGATGCCAGAATATGTGCTGTGGTGCATCTCTCCTCTTCCTGGGTGCAGGGGTCAAAGTAACTAAATGGTGGCTTCTCCTGTGGTGGCTGATATGATGCCAGAATATGTGCTGTGGGGCCTCTCTCCTCTTCCTGGGTGCAGGGGTCAAAGTAACTCAATGGTGGCTTCTCCTGTGGTGGCTGATATGATGCCAGAATATGTGCTGTGGTGCCTCTCTCCTCTTCCTGGGTGCAGGGGTCAAAGTAACTAAATGGTGGCTTCTCCTGTGGTGGCTGATATGATGCCAGAATATGTGCTGTGGGGCCTCTCTCCTCTTCCTGGGTGCAGGGGTCAAAGTAACTCAATGGTGGCTTCTCCTGTGGTGGCTGATATGATGCCAGAATATGTGCTGTGGTGCCTCTCTCCTCTGTCTGGGTCCAAAGGCCTAAATCACTGAAAGAGGCCTTCTCCTGTGGTGTGTGATATGATGCCTGAATATGTGCTGTGGTGCCTCTCTCCTTTTCCTGGGTGCGGGGGTCAAAGTAACTCAATGGTGGCTTCTCCTGTGGTGGCTGATATGATGCCAGAATATGTGCTGTGGTGCCTCTCTCCTCTTCCTGGGTGCGGGGGTCAAAGTAACTCAATGGTGGCTTCTCCTGTGGTGGCTGATATGATGCCAGAATATGTGCTGTGGGGCCTCTCTCCTCTTCCTGGGTGCAGGGGTCAAAGTAACTCAATGGTGGCTTCTCCTGTGGTGGTTAGTATGATGCCAGAATATGTGCTGTGGGGCCTCTCTCCTCTTCCTGGGTGCAGGGGTCAAAGTAACTCAATGGTGGCTTCTCCTGTGGTGGCTGATATGATGCCAGAATATGTGCTGTGGTGCCTCTCTCCTCTTCCTGGGTGCGGGGGTCAAAGTAACTCAATGGTGGCTTCTCCTGTGGTGGCTGATATGATGCCAGAATATGTGCTGTGGGGCCTCTCTCCTCTTCCTGGGTGCGGGGGTCAAAGTAACTCAATGGTGGCTTCTCCTGTGGTAGTTAGTATGATGCCAGAATATGTGCTGTGGGGCCTCTCTCCTCTTCCTGGGTGCAGGGGTCAAAGTAACTCAATGGTGGCTTCTCCTGTGGTGGCTGATATGATGCCAGAATATGTGCTGTGGTGCCTCTCTCCTCTTCCTGGGTGCGGGGGTCAAAGTAACTCAATGGTGGCTTCTCCTGTGGTGGCTGATATGATGCCAGAATATGTGCTGTGGGGCCTCTCTCCTCTTCCTGGGTGCAGGGGTCAAAGTAACTCAATGGTGGCTTCTCCTGTGCTGATTGATATAAAGCTGATGGTTGTGCCATCTGACATGGTTGCCAGGGTCTGATTCAATGGGGGCCTACTCCTGTGGTGGGTGATCTAAATGCCTGATTCTCTGCTGTGAAACCTCTCTCCTCCGTCTGGGTGTAGGGGTCAAAGTCTTTCAAAGTCGCCTTCTCCTGTGCTGATTGATATGAAGCTGATGGTTGTGCCATCTGACATGGTTGCCGGGGTCCCATTAAATTGTGGCCTACTCCTGTGGTGGTTGATATGATGCCTGATTCTCTGATGTGGAACCTCTCTCCTCTGTTTGGGTGAAGGGGTCAAAGTAACTAAATGGTGGCTTCTCCTGTGGTGGCTGATATGATGCCAGAATATGTGCTGTGGTGCATCTCTCCTCTTCCTGGGTGCAGGGGTCAAAGTAACTAAATGGTGGCTTCTCCTGTGGTGGCTGATATGATGCCAGAATATGTGCTGTGGGGCCTCTCTCCTCTTCCTGGGTGCAGGGGTCAAAGTAACTCAATGGTGGCTTCTCCTGTGGTGGCTGATATGATGCCAGAATATGTGCTGTGGTGCCTCTCTCCTCTTCCTGGGTGCAGGGGTCAAAGTAACTAAATGGTGGCTTCTCCTGTGGTGGCTGATATGATGCCAGAATATGTGCTGTGGGGCCTCTCTCCTCTTCCTGGGTGCAGGGGTCAAAGTAACTCAATGGTGGCTTCTCCTGTGGTGGCTGATATGATGCCAGAATATGTGCTGTGGTGCCTCTCTCCTCTGTCTGGGTCCAAAGGCCTAAATCACTGAAAGAGGCCTTCTCCTGTGGTGTGTGATATGATGCCTGAATATGTGCTGTGGTGCCTCTCTCCTTTTCCTGGGTGCGGGGGTCAAAGTAACTCGATGGTGGCTTCTCCTGTGGTGGCTGATATGATGCCAGAATATGTGCTGTGGTGCCTCTCTCCTCTTCCTGGGTGCGGGGGTCAAAGTAACTCAATGGTGGCTTCTCCTGTGGTGGCTGATATGATGCCAGAATATGTGCTGTGGGGCCTCTCTCCTCTTCCTGGGTGCAGGGGTCAAAGTAACTCAATGGTGGCTTCTCCTGTGGTGGCTAGTATGATGCCAGAATATGTGCTGTGGGGCCTCTCTCCTCTTCCTGGGTGCAGGGGTCAAAGTAACTCAATGGTGGCTTCTCCTGTGGTGGCTGATATGATGCCAGAATATGTGCTGTGGTGCCTCTCTCCTCTTCCTGGGTGCGGGGGTCAAAGTAACTCAATGGTGGCTTCTCCTGTGGTGGCTGATATGATGCCAGAATATGTGCTGTGGGGCCTCTCTCCTCTTCCTGGGTGCAGGGGTCAAAGTAACTCAATGGTGGCTTCTCCTGTGGTGGTTAGTATGATGCCAGAATATGTGCTGTGGGGCCTCTCTCCTCTTCCTGGGTGCAGGGGTCAAAGTAACTCAATGGTGGCTTCTCCTGTGGTGGCTGATATGATGCCAGAATATGTGCTGTGGTGCCTCTCTCCTCTTCCTGGGTGCGGGGGTCAAAGTAACTCAATGGTGGCTTCTCCTGTGGTGGCTGATATGATGCCAGAATATGTGCTGTGGGGCCTCTCTCCTCTTCCTGGGTGCAGGGGTCAAAGTAACTCAATGGTGGCTTCTCCTGTGCTGATTGATATAAAGCTGATGGTTGTGCCATCTGACATGGTTGCCAGGGTCTGATTCAATGGGGGCCTACTCCTGTGGTGGGTGATCTAAATGCCTGATTCTCTGCTGTGAAACCTCTCTCCTCCGTCTGGGTGTAGGGGTCAAAGTCTTTCAAAGTCGCCTTCTCCTGTGCTGATTGATATGAAGCTGATGGTTGTGCCATCTGACATGGTTGCCGGGGTCCCATTAAATTGTGGCCTACTCCTGTGGTGGTTGATATGATGCCTGATTCTCTGATGTGGAACCTCTCTCCTCTGTTTGGGTGAAGGGGTCAAAGTAACTAAATGGTGGCTTCTCCTGTGGTGGCTGATATGATGCCAGAATATGTGCTGTGGGGCCTCTCTCCTCTTCCTGGGTGCAGGGGTCAAAGTAACTCAATGGTGGCTTCTCCTGTGGTGGCTGATATGATGCCAGAATATGTGCTGTGGTGCCTCTCTCCTCTTCCTGGGTGCGGGGGTCAAAGTAACTCAATGGTGGCTTCTCCTGTGGTGGCTGATATGATGCCAGAATATGTGCTGTGGTGCCTCTCTCCTCTTCCTGGGTGCGGGGGTCAAAGTAACTCAATGGTGGCTTCTCCTGTGGTGGCTGATATGATGCCAGAATATGTGCTGTGGTGCCTCTCTCCTCTTCCTGGGTGCAGGGGTCAAAGTAACTAAATGGTGGCTTCTCCTGTGGTGGTTGATATGATGCCTGATTCTCTGCTGTGAAACCTCTCTCCTCCATCTGGGTGTAGGGGTCAAAGTCTTTCAAAGTCGCCTTCTCCTGTGCTGATTGATATAAAGCTGATGGTTGTGCCATCTGACATGGTTGCCAGGGTCTGATTCAATGGGGGCCTACTCCTGTGGTGGGTGATCTAAATGCCTGATTCTCTGCTGTGAAACCTCTCTCCTCCGTCTGGGTGTAGGGGTCAAAGTCTTTCAAAGTCGCCTTCTCCTGTGCTGATTGATATGAAGCTGATGGTTGTGCCATCTGACATGGTTGCCGGGGTCCCATTAAATTGTGGCCTACTCCTGTGGTGGTTGATATGATGCCTGATTCTCTGATGTGGAACCTCTCTCCTCTGTTTGGGTGAAGGGGTCAAAGTAACTAAATGGTGGCTTCTCCTGTGGTGGCTGATATGATGCCAGAATATGTGCTGTGGGGCCTCTCTCCTCTTCCTGGGTGCAGGGGTCAAAGTAACTCAATGGTGGCTTCTCCTGTGGTGGCTGATATGATGCCAGAATATGTGCTGTGGTGCCTCTCTCCTCTTCCTGGGTGCGGGGGTCAAAGTAACTCAATGGTGGCTTCTCCTGTGGTGGCTGATATGATGCCAGAATATGTGCTGTGGTGCCTCTCTCCTCTTCCTGGGTGCGGGGGTCAAAGTAACTCAATGGTGGCTTCTCCTGTGGTGGCTGATATGATGCCAGAATATGTGCTGTGGTGCCTCTCTCCTCTTCCTGGGTGCAGGGGTCAAAGTAACTAAATGGTGGCTTCTCCTGTGGTGGTTGATATGATGCCTGATTCTCTGCTGTGAAACCTCTCTCCTCCATCTGGGTGTAGGGGTCAAAGTCTTTCAAAGTCGCCTTCTCCTGTGCTGATTGATATAAAGCTGATGGTTGTGCCATCTGACATGGTTGCCAGGGTCTGATTCAATGGGGGCCTACTCCTGTGGTGGGTGATCTAAATGCCTGATTCTCTGCTGTGAAACCTCTCTCCTCCGTCTGGGTGTAGGGGTCAAAGTCTTTCAAAGTCGCCTTCTCCTGTGCTGATTGATATGAAGCTGATAGTTGTGCCATCTGACATGGTTGCCGGGGTCCCATTAAATTGTGGCCTACTCCTGTGGTGGTTGATATGATGCCTGATTCTCTGATGTGGAACCTCTCTCCTCTGTTTGGGTGAAGGGGTCAAAGTAACTAAATGGTGGCTTCTCCTGTGGTGGCTGATATGATGCCAGAATATGTGCTGTGGTGCATCTCTCCTCTTCCTGGGTGCAGGGGTCAAAGTAACTAAATGGTGGCTTCTCCTGTGGTGGCTGATATGATGCCAGAATATGTGCTGTGGGGCCTCTCTCCTCTTCCTGGGTGCGGGGGTCAAAGTAACTCAATGGTGGCTTCTCCTGTGGTGGCTGATATGATGCCAGAATATGTGCTGTGGTGCCTCTCTCCTCTTCCTGGGTGCAGGGGTCAAAGTAACTAAATGGTGGCTTCTCCTGTGGTGGCTGATATGATGCCAGAATATGTGCTGTGGGGCCTCTCTCCTCTTCCTGGGTGCAGGGGTCAAAGTAACTCAATGGTGGCTTCTCCTGTGGTGGCTGATATGATGCCAGAATATGTGCTGTGGTGCCTCTCTCCTCTGTCTGGGTCCAAAGGCCTAAATCACTGAAAGAGGCCTTCTCCTGTGGTGTGTGATATGATGCCTGAATATGTGCTGTGGTGCCTCTCTCCTTTTCCTGGGAGCGGGGGTCAAAGTAACTCGATGGTGGCTTCTCCTGTGGTGGCTGATATGATGCCAGAATATGTGCTGTGGTGCCTCTCTCCTCTTCCTGGGTGCGGGGGTCAAAGTAACTCAATGGTGGCTTCTCCTGTGGTGGCTGATATGATGCCAGAATATGTGCTGTGGGGCCTCTCTCCTCTTCCTGGGTGCAGGGGTCAAAGTAACTCAATGGTGGCTTCTCCTGTGGTGGTTAGTATGATGCCAGAATATGTGCTGTGGGGCCTCTCTCCTCTTCCTGGGTGCAGGGGTCAAAGTAACTCAATGGTGGCTTCTCCTGTGGTGGCTGATATGATGCCAGAATATGTGCTGTGGTGCCTCTCTCCTCTTCCTGGGTGCGGGGGTCAAAGTAACTCAATGGTGGCTTCTCCTGTGGTGGCTGATATGATGCCAGAATATGTGCTGTGGGGCCTCTCTCCTCTTCCTGGGTGCAGGGGTCAAAGTAACTCAATGGTGGCTTCTCCTGTGCTGATTGATATAAAGCTGATGGTTGTGCCATCTGACATGGTTGCCAGGGTCTGATTCAATGGGGGCCTACTCCTGTGGTGGGTGATCTAAATGCCTGATTCTCTGCTGTGAAACCTCTCTCCTCCGTCTGGGTGTAGGGGTCAAAGTCTTTCAAAGTCGCCTTCTCCTGTGCTGATTGATATGAAGCTGATGGTTGTGCCATCTGACATGGTTGCCGGGGTCCCATTAAATTGTGGCCTACTCCTGTGGTGGTTGATATGATGCCTGATTCTCTGATGTGGAACCTCTCTCCTCTGTTTGGGTGAAGGGGTCAAAGTAACTAAATGGTGGCTTCTCCTGTGGTGGCTGATATGATGCCAGAATATGTGCTGTGGGGCCTCTCTCCTCTTCCTGGGTGCAGGGGTCAAAGTAACTCAATGGTGGCTTCTCCTGTGGTGGCTGATATGATGCCAGAATATGTGCTGTGGTGCCTCTCTCCTCTTCCTGGGTGCGGGGGTCAAAGTAACTCAATGGTGGCTTCTCCTGTGGTGGCTGATATGATGCCAGAATATGTGCTGTGGTGCCTCTCTCCTCTTCCTGGGTGCGGGGGTCAAAGTAACTCAATGGTGGCTTCTCCTGTGGTGGCTGATATGATGCCAGAATATGTGCTGTGGTGCCTCTCTCCTCTTCCTGGGTGCAGGGGTCAAAGTAACTAAATGGTGGCTTCTCCTGTGGTGGTTGATATGATGCCTGATTCTCTGCTGTGAAACCTCTCTGCTCCATCTGGGTGTAGGGGTCAAAGTCTTTCAAAGTCGCCTTCTCCTGTGCTGATTGATATAAAGCTGATGGTTGTGCCATCTGACATGGTTGCCAGGGTCTGATTCAATGGGGGCCTACTCCTGTGGTGGGTGATCTAAATGCCTGATTCTCTGCTGTGAAACCTCTCTCCTCCGTCTGGGTGTAGGGGTCAAAGTCTTTCAAAGTCGCCTTCTCCTGTGCTGATTGATATGAAGCTGATGGTTGTGCCATCTGACATGGTTGCCGGGGTCCCATTAAATTGTGGCCTACTCCTGTGGTGGTTGATATGATGCCTGATTCTCTGATGTGGAACCTCTCTCCTCTGTTTGGGTGAAGGGGTCAAAGTAACTAAATGGTGGCTTCTCCTGTGGTGGCTGATATGATGCCAGAATATGTGCTGTGGGGCCTCTCTCCTCTTCCTGGGTGCAGGGGTCAAAGTAACTCAATGGTGGCTTCTCCTGTGGTGGCTGATATGATGCCAGAATATGTGCTGTGGTGCCTCTCTCCTCTTCCTGGGTGCGGGGGTCAAAGTAACTCAATGGTGGCTTCTCCTGTGGTGGCTGATATGATGCCAGAATATGTGCTGTGGTGCCTCTCTCCTCTTCCTGGGTGCGGGGGTCAAAGTAACTCAATGGTGGCTTCTCCTGTGGTGGCTGATATGATGCCAGAATATGTGCTGTGGTGCCTCTCTCCTCTTCCTGGGTGCAGGGGTCAAAGTAACTAAATGGTGGCTTCTCCTGTGGTGGTTGATATGATGCCTGATTCTCTGCTGTGAAACCTCTCTCCTCCATCTGGGTGTAGGGGTCAAAGTCTTTCAAAGTCGCCTTCTCCTGTGCTGATTGATATAAAGCTGATGGTTGTGCCATCTGACATGGCTGCCAGGGTCTGATTCAATGGGGGCCTACTCCTGTGGTGGGTGATCTAAATGCCTGATTCTCTGCTGTGAAACCTCTCTCCTCCGTCTGGGTGTAGGGGTCAAAGTCTTTCAAAGTCGCCTTCTCCTGTGCTGATTGATATGAAGCTGATGGTTGTGCCATCTGACATGGTTGCCGGGGTCCCATTAAATTGTGGCCTACTCCTGTGGTGGTTGATATGATGCCTGATTCTCTGATGTGGAACCTCTCTCCTCTGTTTGGGTGAAGGGGTCAAAGTAACTAAATGGTGGCTTCTCCTGTGGTGGCTGATATGATGCCAGAATATGTGCTGTGGTGCATCTCTCCTCTTCCTGGGTGCAGGGGTCAAAGTAACTAAATGGTGGCTTCTCCTGTGGTGGCTGATATGATGCCAGAATATGTGCTGTGGGGCCTCTCTCCTCTTCCTGGGTGCAGGGGTCAAAGTAACTCAATGGTGGCTTCTCCTGTGGTGGCTGATATGATGCCAGAATATGTGCTGTGGTGCCTCTCTCCTCTTCCTGGGTGCAGGGGTCAAAGTAACTAAATGGTGGCTTCTCCTGTGGTGGCTGATATGATGCCAGAATATGTGCTGTGGGGCCTCTCTCCTCTTCCTGGGTGCAGGGGTCAAAGTAACTCAATGGTGGCTTCTCCTGTGGTGGCTGATATGATGCCAGAATATGTGCTGTGGTGCCTCTCTCCTCTGTCTGGGTCCAAAGGCCTAAATCACTGAAAGAGGCCTTCTCCTGTGGTGTGTGATATGATGCCTGAATATGTGCTGTGGTGCCTCTCTCCTTTTCCTGGGAGCGGGGGTCAAAGTAACTCGATGGTGGCTTCTCCTGTGGTGGCTGATATGATGCCAGAATATGTGCTGTGGTGCCTCTCTCCTCTTCCTGGGTGCGGGGGTCAAAGTAACTCAATGGTGGCTTCTCCTGTGGTGGCTGATATGATGCCAGAATATGTGCTGTGGGGCCTCTCTCCTCTTCCTGGGTGCAGGGGTCAAAGTAACTCAATGGTGGCTTCTCCTGTGGTGGTTAGTATGATGCCAGAATATGTGCTGTGGGGCCTCTCTCCTCTTCCTGGGTGCAGGGGTCAAAGTAACTCAATGGTGGCTTCTCCTGTGGTGGCTGATATGATGCCAGAATATGTGCTGTGGTGCCTCTCTCCTCTTCCTGGGTGTGGGGGTCAAAGTAACTCAATGGTGGCTTCTCCTGTGGTGGCTGATATGATGCCAGAATATGTGCTGTGGGGCCTCTCTCCTCTTCCTGGGTGCAGGGGTCAAAGTAACTCAATGGTGGCTTCTCCTGTGCTGATTGATATAAAGCTGATGGTTGTGCCATCTGACATGGTTGCCAGGGTCTGATTCAATGGGGGCCTACTCCTGTGGTGGGTGATCTAAATGCCTGATTCTCTGCTGTGAAACCTCTCTCCTCCGTCTGGGTGTAGGGGTCAAAGTCTTTCAAAGTCGCCTTCTCCTGTGCTGATTGATATGAAGCTGATGGTTGTGCCATCTGACATGGTTGCCGGGGTCCCATTAAATTGTGGCCTACTCCTGTGGTGGTTGATATGATGCCTGATTCTCTGATGTGGAACCTCTCTCCTCTGTTTGGGTGAAGGGGTCAAAGTAACTAAATGGTGGCTTCTCCTGTGGTGGCTGATATGATGCCAGAATATGTGCTGTGGGGCCTCTCTCCTCTTCCTGGGTGCAGGGGTCAAAGTAACTCAATGGTGGCTTCTCCTGTGGTGGCTGATATGATGCCAGAATATGTGCTGTGGTGCCTCTCTCCTCTTCCTGGGTGCGGGGGTCAAAGTAACTCAATGGTGGCTTCTCCTGTGGTGGCTGATATGATGCCAGAATATGTGCTGTGGTGCCTCTCTCCTCTTCCTGGGTGCGGGGGTCAAAGTAACTCAATGGTGGCTTCTCCTGTGGTGGCTGATATGATGCCAGAATATGTGCTGTGGTGCCTCTCTCCTCTTCCTGGGTGCAGGGGTCAAAGTAACTAAATGGTGGCTTCTCCTGTGGTGGTTGATATGATGCCTGATTCTCTGCTGTGAAACCTCTCTCCTCCATCTGGGTGTAGGGGTCAAAGTCTTTCAAAGTCGCCTTCTCCTGTGCTGATTGATATAAAGCTGATGGTTGTGCCATCTGACATGGTTGCCAGGGTCTGATTCAATGGGGGCCTACTCCTGTGGTGGGTGATCTAAATGCCTGATTCTCTGCTGTGAAACCTCTCTCCTCCGTCTGGGTGTAGGGGTCAAAGTCTTTCAAAGTCGCCTTCTCCTGTGCTGATTGATATGAAGCTGATGGTTGTGCCATCTGACATGGTTGCCGGGGGTCCCATTAAATTGTGGCCTACTCCTGTGGTGGTTGATATGATGCCTGATTCTCTGATGTGGAACCTCTCTCCTCTGTTTGGGTGAAGGGGTCAAAGTAACTAAATGGTGGCTTCTCCTGTGGTGGCTGATATGATGCCAGAATATGTGCTGTGGGGCCTCTCTCCTCTTCCTGGGTGCAGGGGTCAAAGTAACTCAATGGTGGCTTCTCCTGTGGTGGCTGATATGATGCCAGAATATGTGCTGTGGTGCCTCTCTCCTCTTCCTGGGTGCGGGGGTCAAAGTAACTCAATGGTGGCTTCTCCTGTGGTGGCTGATATGATGCCAGAATATGTGCTGTGGTGCCTCTCTCCTCTTCCTGGGTGCGGGGGTCAAAGTAACTCAATGGTGGCTTCTCCTGTGGTGGCTGATATGATGCCAGAATATGTGCTGTGGTGCCTCTCTCCTCTTCCTGGGTGCAGGGGTCAAAGTAACTAAATGGTGGCTTCTCCTGTGGTGGTTGATATGATGCCTGATTCTCTGCTGTGAAACCTCTCTCCTCCATCTGGGTGTAGGGGTCAAAGTCTTTCAAAGTCGCCTTCTCCTGTGCTGATTGATATAAAGCTGATGGTTGTGCCATCTGACATGGTTGCCAGGGTCTGATTCAATGGGGGCCTACTCCTGTGGTGGGTGATCTAAATGCCTGATTCTCTGCTGTGAAACCTCTCTCCTCCGTCTGGGTGTAGGGGTCAAAGTCTTTCAAAGTCGCCTTCTCCTGTGCTGATTGATATGAAGCTGATGGTTGTGCCATCTGACATGGTTGCCGGGGTCCCATTAAATTGGGGCCTACTCCTGTGGTGGGTGATCTAAATGCCTGATTCTCTGCTTTGAAACCTCTCTCCTCCGTCCGGGTGTAGGGGTCAAAGTCTGTCAAAGTCGCCTTCTCCTGTGCTGATTGATATAAAGCTTATGCTTGTGCCATCTGACATGGTTGCCGGGGTCTGATTCAATGGTGGCCTACTCCTGTGGTGGGTGATCTAAATGCCTGATTCTCTGCTGTGTAACCTCTCTCCTCCGTCTGGGTGTAGGGGTCAAAGTAACTAAATGGTGGCCTACTCCTGTGGTGGGTGATATGATGCCTGGTTCTCTGCTGTGGGACCTCTCTCCTTTGTCTGGGTGCTGTGGTCAAAATAATAGTAAGTGACCTTCTCCATTGGTGGGTGACTTGAAGCCTGATTCTGTGCTATGGGACCTCACTCCAATTAATATTGTTTAATTTTTATTTATTTTATGTTAACTCATCATTTCCCTATCTACATTTGTTTGCAGGGGATTTAACTACATTTTGCTGCCTTTTGCAGCCCTCTAGCCCTTTCCGGGTGTGTTTTACAGCCTTTTTAGTGCCCAAAAGTTCGGGTCCCCATTGACTTCTATGGGGTTCGGGTTCGGGATGAAGTTCGGGTCGAGTTCGGATCCCGAACCCGAACATTTTTCGAAAGTTCGGCCGAACTCGTCGAACCCGAACATCCAGGTGTTCGCTCAACTCTAATTGTAAGTGTTTTTCTTTTCTTGCAAGTATACATAAATAGCTTTACTCACTTTATAGTTGCTTCAGCGTCTACACCAGAGGCGTCCCTCGTGGTGTATATACACTCACCCACCCTCGTATTACTGTGAGGTCTTGTAATGACCGGCATCACGCACAGGGAGAGAAAAGGGAAAGCCCTGCCCAAGGGAGAGGGTAACGTGGTGACCCCTGACTCACCTTGCGGCTGGCACCTGACTGCCCTGACGTCCCTAGACGGGTTCCTCACCCGTGCGGCGATCACGTGCCTAAACCCTGGCTTTCCCTAAAATGAGCCCAAGATAGTGAACGGGCCGGTGGGATCGCTAGTCCGCACCACTGACACTAAGAGGGAAACACCAGGGAGAGGACAGACAATACAGACAAACACATACACCCAGGTGGGCGACCACAGCAGGCCACAAAGGTCCAACAGGGATCCGGAGGGTAGCGTTCTGGACCAACAACCAGAGAACGCAGCAACACAGCTCCAGAGGGTCAGAATAGATGTCCAGGCAGGAAGCTCTATATCTGGCAACCAGAGAAGTGTGAGAGGGGAATATAAGGAGGTTGTGAGTGCTGGACAAGGAACAGCTGAGGAGAAGGAGCTACGGATCCCTGAGTGAGCCAAAAGAGTTTGCAAAGCAAACCCAGAAAGCTACCATAAGGAAACAGCCCTATCTTACATAGAGCGCGCAGCCAACCGCTGCGACTTCCTGACCCCGGGTATAACGGAGTCAGGCGTGGTTCTTGACACCCTCGTGACAGTACCCCCTCTCTACGAGGGGCCTCCGGACACTCAGAACCAGGTCTCTCAGGATGAGAGGCATGAAAAACCCGAACTAGCCTGTCGGCGTTTACCTCAGACGCAGGAACCCACATTCTTTCCTCGGGACCATAACCTCTCCAATGCACCAGATATTGAAGAGAGCGGCGGACCCGACGAGAATTAACAATTTTGGATATCTGAAATTCTAGATTACCATCCACGACAACAGGAGGGGGTGGCAGCGGTGACGGTTCTAGAGGTGGAACATATTTTTTGAGTAACGACTTATGAAAGACATTATGGATTTTAAAAGTCTGAGGTAACTCCAGGCGAAAAGCCACGGGGTTGATGATGGCTACAATTTTGTAAGGACCAATAAACCTAGGACCCAGTTTCCAAGAGGGAACCTTCAATTTAATATTCCTAGTAGACAACCACAAATAGTCATTCACTCCTAGGTCCGGACCTGGCGACCGTCTCTTATCAGCCATGCATTTGTATTTACCTCCCATATTTTTCAAGTTAGCTTGCACCTTCTGCCATACCGATGAAAGAGATGACGAAAACCGTTCCTCTTCGGGAACCCCAGAAGACCCCCCCTCTTTTAAAGTACAGAATTGGGGGATGAAAACCATATGCACCAAGAAATGGTGACTTGCCAGTAGATTCCTGACGGCGATTATTTATGGCAAACTCAGCTAACGGTAAATATGATGACCACAACTCTTGGTTTTCAGACACAAAACATCTTAGATATGTCTCCAGGTTTTGGTTGGTACGCTCAGTCTGTCCATTCGACTGAGGATGGAAAGCTGAGGAAAAGGACAAGTGTACCCCCAAACGGGAACAAAAAGCTTTCCAAAATTTAGAAATAAACTGGGTACCCCAATCCGAAACAACATCGGAGGGGACACCGTGAAGCTTCACGATTTCACTGACGAATACCTGAGCAAGAGTTTTAGCATTAGGTAGTGCGGGTAACGCAATGAAGTGTACCATTTTGCTAAACCTGTCCACTACTACCAAAATAACTGTTTTACCCGCAGACAAAGGTAAGTCAGTGATAAAATCCATTGACAGATGTGTCCATGGTCTATTGGGAATGACGAGTGGTAATAGAGACCCTGCAGGACGTGTATGTGAAACTTTTGCGCGCGCACAGGTAGAACAAGAAGACACAAAATCCAATACATCCTGACGCAACCTTGGCCACCAAAAACGACGAGACAATAGCTCCAAGGTTGCTTTACTACCCGGGTGCCCAGCAAGTGCCGAATTATGATGTTCCTTTAATAATTCGAAACGTAGGTTCAACGGTACAAACAATTTCTCTGAGGGGCAAGAGACCGGGGCATCCCCCTGGGCCTCTAACACCTTCCCCTCCAGAACAGAGTGTACCGCAGAAACAACCACTCCTCTTTGAAGAATGGGCACCGGATCACTCACATTACCGCCTCCAGGGAAACAACGAGATAGTGCATCAGCCTTGGTATTCTTTGCCCCAGGACGATAGGTAATCACAAAGTTAAACCTGGTAAAAAATAGTGACCACCTAGCCTGTCTAGGGGTGAGACGCTTAGCTGATTCGAGGTACAGAAGATTTTTGTGGTCCGTAATCACAGTGACGGGGTGGACTGCCCCCTCTAAAAAGTGACGCCACTCCTCAAACGCAAGTTTAATAGCTAATAGTTCCCTATGGCCAATATCGTAGTTCTTTTCTGCTGCAGATAGTTTTTTAGAAAAGAAAGCACAAGGACGCTATTTGCCAGGAGACAGACCCTGAGACAGCACCGCCCCCACTCCCACCTCTGATGCATCGACTTCAACAATAAAAGGCTGAGAGACATCAGGTTGGACTAGTACAGGTGCTGAAGTAAACCTCTCTTTTAGAGAGGAAAAAGCAACTTTAGCAGCGTCAGACCATTTAAAAAAATCAGTCCCCTTCCTAGTCATGTCAGTAAGGGGTTTTACAATAAGTGAATAATTTTTGATGAATTTCCTATAGAAATTCGCGAAGCCCAAGAACCGTTGTAGTGCTTTGAGGTTCTCAGGAAGATCCCAATCTAAAATTGCCTGGACCTTCCTAGGATCCATACGGAAACCTGAAGCAGATAAAAAATAACCTAGGAATTGTATCTCCTGAACGGCGAAGACACATTTTTCAATTTTAGCATATAATTTATTCGTCCGTAGGACCTGCAGTACTTGTCTGACATGCACCTCATGTGTTCTCAGATCAGACGAATAAATTAAAATATCATCTAGGTATATTACCACAAACCTGCCGATTAGATGACTAAAAATGTCATTAACGAAATGTTGAAAGACGGCAGGAGCATTGGTCAGACCGAAAGGCATAACTAGATTTTCATAATGCCCCTCAGGGGTGTTAAAAGCTGTCTTCCACTCATCCCCCTCCTTAATACGAATCAGATTCTAGGCCCCCCTAAGATCAAGTTTGGAGAACCACCTAGCACCCACAATCTGGTTAAACAGATCATGAATGAGAGGAAGATGGTATGGGTCTCGGATGGTTATCCGATTTAATTCGCGAAAATCTAGGCAAGGACGCAGGCCCCCATCTTTCTTTTTAACAAAGGAAAACCCTGCAGCCACGGGTGAAGAAGAGGGTCTGATGTGTCCCTTCAGCCAAGCTCTCGGAGATATAATCTTTCATGGCTTGTCTCTCTGGACCTGAAAGATTATATAACCTGGTCTTGGGTAATTTTGCGCCGGGAATAAGGTTAACTGGGCAATCATAAGGACAATGAGGTGGTAACTTCTTACAACCCTTTTCAGAAAAAACGTCCTCAAAATCCGAAATAAATGTAGGTAGGGTAGTTATGGAGGCGACTAAGCAATTGCTATTTAAGCAATTTTCTCTGCACTGCTCACTCCACTCCAATATCTCCCTGGCCTGCCAATCCACCACTGGATTGTGCGCTACCAACCAGGGAAGACCCAACACTACTGGAGTGGGAAGCCCCTCCAGAACATAACATGAAAGCATCTCGTTATGGTGGTCCCCTACCCGAAGGTGTAAATTACTAACAATGTGGGTGAGGTTTCTCTGAGACAGAGGAGCAGAATCAATAGCGAATATGGGAATAGGTCTCTGTAGCGTACAGAGAGACAAACCCATAGTGCGGGCAAAATGGGCATCTATCAAATTTACCCCTGCTCCACTGTCTAGAAAGAAAGAAATAGTCTCCGTCTTATCACCAAAAACAATAACCGCTGGCAACACAAATTGCGATGTACGTATGGAGGAAACGTATACCCCCCGGCTGACATCCTCCACACAGCCTGGGGTTAGTAGTTTTGCGACGGTCTTTTGTTTCTGAGGAAAGAAGGACAGACATTAATGACATGACCCCTCTCCCCACAAAAAAAACAAACCCCACGCCTACGGCGAGCCTCAGGAGGACGGTCCTGACGAGTAGTTCCTCCTAGCTGCATAGGCTCGTCTAAGTCCGTACAGACTAACTACTGCTTGGGAGGGGTTACCAATGGCTCCATTTTTTTCAACCTGTCCCTAAGGCGTCTATCTATTCGGATAGAAAGGGACATAACCTCATCAAGGGAAAAGGGGGTCTCATATAGTGCAAGCGCATCCTTAACCCTTTCGGATAACCCAGAGCAGAACTGACTCCTGAGAGCCGGGTCGTTCCATTGGGTATCCGTAGCCCACCTACGGAAGTCAGAGCAATACTCCTCTACCGGCCGCTCTCCTTGTCGGAGTCTCCGTAATCTTGATTCAGCCAGTGCGACTCGGTCAGGGTCGTCATATATGAGACCCAAGGCCCTGAAAAACTCATCCACTGACCGAAGAGCCTGGGAATCAGTAGGTAAAGAGAACGCCCAGGACTGCGGGTCCCCCTGCAGCAGGGAAATAACAACCCCCACCCGCTGTTCTTCATTACCAGAGGAGTAAGGGCGCAGTTTATAGTATAATTTACATGCCTCACGGAATGTCAAAAACTTGTCCCTTCCCCCAGAAAATCTGTCAGGGAGAGGGACCTTGGGTTCCGCAACAACCTGGTTACCAGTAGCAACCACTGGGCTTGCGGTCTGTTAATTGCTGCTGTTGCTGGAGGACCGACGCCTTCAATCCTGCCACCTCCAAAGACAGGCCATGAAATTGTTTGGACAGAGCAGCAATTTGATCCATACTGGATTCTAAGTAGGTAAAAAAATATTTATTTTTTTTTACCTACACAAAATAAGGGCCAGATATAATGTAATGACCGGCGTCACGCACAGGGAGGGAAAAGGGAAAGCCCTGCCCAAGGGAGAGGGAAAGGTGGTGACCCCTGACTCACCTTATGGCTGGCACCTGACTGCCCTGACGTCCCTAGACGGGTTTCTCACCCGTGCGGCGATCACGTGCCTAAACCCTGGCTTTCCATAAAATGAGCCCAAGATAGTGAACGGGCCGGTGGGATCGCTAGTCTGCACCACTGACACTAAGAGGGAAACACCAGGGAGAGGACAGACAATACAGACAAACACATACACCCAGGTGGGCGACCACAGCAGACCACAAAGGTCCAACAGGGATCCGGAGGGTAGCGTTCTGGACCAACAACCAGAGAACGGAGCAACACAGCTCCAGAGGGTCAGAATAGATGTCCAGGCAGGAAGCTCTATATCTGGCAACCAGAGAAGTGTGAGAGGGGAATATAAGGAGGTTGGGAGTGCTGGACAAGGAACAACTGAGGAGAAGGAGCTACGGATCCCTGAGTGAGCCAAAAGAGTTTGCAAAGCAAACCCAGAAAGCTACCATAAGGAAACAGCCCTATCTTACATAGAGCGCGCAGCCAACCGCTGCGACTTCCTGACCCCGGGTATAACGGAGTCAGGCGTGGTTCTTGACACCCTCGTGACAGGTCTGTATATATCGACTCTTTGTACAGCAGCCGTGTTGTAACGTTCCCGCGTCTCACGTGATGCTCCGTCACGTGACTTGTGTATCGGAGCTTGTAGTTCTGTCACGTGACTACTTAAATGCACTATATAGAAAGTATATAATCGGTATATAACACCCCTGCTTCAATACATTTTTTGGGGGGCAACTGGTAAACCACACTAATAGAAATTATTGGTTCCAATAGCTTTTTGGCACTTTGTGTAGCTGAGGTAACACAGCAAATAAATGCTGCACTACCCAAATGCACTATATCGAAAGTATATTATTGGTATATAACACCCCTGCTTCAATCAGATTTTTTTTGGGGGGGGGAACTGGTTAATCACACCAGTAGAAATTTTTTGTTCCAATATCGTTTTTCACTCTGTGTAGATGCGGTAACGCAGCAAAACCGCAAACAAATGCTGCACTACCTAAGTAGGGTGGGGGTGTGCCCATGTGCTGAAACGTCTCAATTGGCTGTCCTGTACCACCTGATGGATGTGTCATGGGTCAAAGTTCTTCACAATGTAAAAGAATATGGCGGGGGCGAATATCACCATATGTTCGCATGTTCGGCGAATCGCGAACGCGCAAAGTTTGCCACGAAACGAACGCCAAGCGAACCGCAAGGCCATCTCTAGTTCTGACGGCGTTGCTCCCACTGGGCTCGGTGATGGGAGGCCTTGTGCCTTCTTAAGGCGGTCGTCCCTAGGTGAGTGTTGGGCTTACTGCGACTTATGCCTTGACAGCACTGGCTGCAGATGGCAGCACTATTATCAGCAGCTGACACGTTAAAAAAAGCCCACACTGCGGAGCCATGTGCCGGCGTCCTGGGAGTGCAAGATGTGACTGTGCATGGTGGATGGCTCGCTCCAAATACATTTGCAGTCTGCTTTTTTCCTCCTGTGCACTGCGAGTTCTGGTGGAAGTATTTGGTGGAAGAAGGTATATAGCAATAGAACCCATCAATCAGTATTTAGAGATGGAAGGTATATGGCACCCCTCAATCAGTATTTGGCGGAAAAAGGTGTATGGCACCCCTCAATCGGTATTTGGTGTTAGAAGGTATATAGCAATAGCACCCCTCAATCAGTATTTAGTGGAAGAAGGTATATTGCACCCCTCAATCAGTATTTGGCGAAAACAGGTATATAGCACCCCTCAATCAGTTTTTGGCAGAAACAGCAATATGGCACCCCTCAATCAATATTTGGCAGAAAAAGGTATATAGCACCACTCAATCAGTATTTGGCTGAAACAGGTATATGGTACACCTCAATCAGTATTCATAAAGTAGGCGCGCGCAGGCAGTTGCCGCCTGCCCTGCTCTGCCTGCTACAGGACATTTAGTAAGTAGTACAGATGGGGCTGGGGATCGGAAAGCTAATTTTTTAAAATGTTTAGGCAATAAAGCAGTGAGTGAGCAGTGGGGCCGGAGTACAGTGACCGCACCGGCCCCGCCGCATTTTTGCATGACACCGGCCCCCCCCACAGGTTTAGCTCCCGTATATTAGGGCATCTGTGGATGCCACTATTATGGGGTGGGGGATATGTGAGTGGCATTGTTATGGGGGGGAGATCTGTTGATGGCACTGTTATGGGGTGGGGGATATGTGGATGGTACTGTTATGAGGTGGGGGATCTGTGGGTGACACATATATAGCAGTGTCATCCACAGATCCACCCCCCATAACAGTGCCATCCACAGATCCCCCTCCATAACAGTGCCATCCACAGATCACCCCCCCATAACAGTGCCATGCACAGATCACCTCCCCCATAACAGTGCCATCCACAGATCCCCCCATAACAGTGCCCCCCTCAGATCCCCCCATAACAGTGCCCCCTCAGATCCCCCCATAACAGTGCCATCCACAAATCCCCCCATAACAGTGCCATCCACAGATCCCCCCTTAACAGTGCCACCCACAGATCCCCCCATAACAGTGCCATCCACAGATCCCCCATAGTAGTGTCATGCACAGACCACCACTAGTTCAAAACCCACCAAAAGCACACCTTTTGGTTAAAAAAAAAATTCTCTTATTTTCCTCCTCAAAAACCTAGGTGCACAACTACAAATAATCCCTATTTTTCCACTAATACACCACAAAAAAGGCTTTAGAACATATAACTGCACTACCGAACGGCTAATAAGACTTTTTTGCACGAATACACCACAAAAAAGGCTGTAGCTTTGTCACTTCACCGCACAATGGCAAATAAGCCCTTTTTCCCTCATTAATACACCACAAAAAAGGCTCTAGAACATGTAACTGCACCACTGAACGGCTAATAAGACTTTTTTTCCACTAATACACCCCAAAAAAAGGCTGTAATTTTGTCACTTCACCACACAAAGGCTAATAAGTCCTTTTTTTCAACTATTACACCTGAAAAAAAGGCTTCAGAACAAATAACTGCACTGCTGAACGGCTAATAACACTTTTTTCCCACTAATACACCACAAAAAAGGCTCTAGAACATGTAACTGCACCACTGAACGGCTAATAAGACTTTTTTTCCACTAATACACCCCAAAAAAAGGCTGTAATTTTGTCACTTCACCACACAAAGGCTAATAAGTCCTTTTTTTCAACTATTACACCTGAAAAAAAGGCTTCAGAACAAATAACTGCACCGCTGAATGGCTAATAACACTTTTTTTCCACTAATACACCACAAAAAAGGCTGTTATTTTGTCACTTCACCGCACAATGGCAAATTAACCTATTTTTTCAAATGATCAAATAATCCCTTTTTTTTTTCCACTGATACACCCTAAAAAGGTTGTAATTTTGTCACTTTACCATACAAAAGCTGTTAAGCATTTTTTTTCCACTAATACAGCTGAAAAAATGCTTCAGAACATATAACTGCACCGCTGACTGGCTAATAATTTTTTTTTTCCACTAACACACCACAAAAAAGGCTTTAAAACATATAATTGCACCGCTGAATGGCAAATAAGCCCTTTTTTCCACTAATACACCACAAAAAAGGTTTTAGAACATATAACTGCACTGCTGAACAGCTAATAATACTTTTATTTCTCCACTAATACACCCCAAAAAAGGCTGTAATTTTGTCTCTTCACCGCACAAAGGCTAATAAATCCTTTTTTTTTCACTAATACACCCGAAAAAAGGTTTTAGAACATATAACTGCACTGCTGATTGGCTAATAATACTTTCATTTTCCCACTAATACACCACAAAAAAGGCTTTAAAACATAACTGCATGCCTGAACGGATAATAAGATTTTTTTTTTAAACTAATATACCGCAAAAAAGGCTGTAACTTTGTCACTTCACCGCACAATGGAAAATAAGACCTTTTTCCCCCACTAATACACCACAAAAAAGGCTTTAGAACATGTGGCTAATAAGACTTTTTTTTTCCATTAATACACCCCAATAAAGACTGTAATTTTGTCACTTCACATCACAAAGTCTGATAAGACTTTTTTTTCAACTAATACACCCGAAAAATTGGCTTCAGAACAAATAACTGCACCGCTGAATGGCTAATAACACTTTTTTTTCCCACTAATACACCACAAAAAAGGCTTTAAAACATATAACTGCACCGCTGAACAGCTAATAAGACTTTTGTTTCCCACTAATACACAGGAAAAAAGGCTGTAATTTTGTCACTTCACCGCAAAACGACAAATAAGCCCTTTTATTTTTTTTACTAATAGACCAGAAAAAAGGCTTTAGAACATATTACTGCATCACTGAACGTCTAATAACACTTTTTATTCCACTAATACACCACATAAAAGGCTGTAATTTTGTCACTTCACCGCACAATGGCTATTAACCTATTTTTTCCCACTAATACACCACAAAAAAAGGTTTTAAAACATATAACTGCACCGCTGAACAGCTAATAAGACTTTTTTTCCCCACTAATACACAGGAAAAAAGGCTGTAATTTTGTCACTTCACCGCAAAACGACAAATAAGCCCTTTTATTTTTTTTTACTAATAGACCAGAAAAAAGGCTTTAGAACATATTACTGCATCACTGAACGTCTAATAACACTTTTTATTCCACTAATACACCACAAAAAAGACTGTTATTTTGTCACTTCACCGCACAACAGCAAATAATCTCCTTTTTTTTCACTAATACACCCTAAAAAAGGCTTTAGAACATATAACTGCACCGCTGAACGGCTAATAAGACTTTTTTTTCCCCACTAATACACCCGAAAAAAGGATTCAGAACATATAATTGCACTGCTGAACGGCTAATAATACTTATTTTCCCACTAATACACCACAAAAAAAGGCTTCAAAACATATAACTGCTCAGCTGAATGGCTAATAAGCCCTTTTTTGTTCCACTAATACACCACAAAAAAGACTGTTATTTTGTCACTTCACCACACAACAGCAAATAATCTCCTTTTTTTCACTAATACACCCTAAAAAAGGCTTTAGAACATATAACTGCACCGCTGAACGGCTAATAAGACTTTTTTTTCCCCACTAATACACCCGAAAAAAGGATTCAGAACATATAATTGCACTGCTGAACGGCTAATAATACTTATTTTCCCACTAATACACCACAAAAAAAGGCTTCAAAACATATAACTGCTCAGCTGAATGGCTAATAAGCCCTTTTTTGTTCCACTAATACACCCCAAAAAAGGTTTTAAAACATATAACTGCACCACTGAACGGCTAATAAGTCTTTTTTCCCCCACTAATACACGACAAAAAGGCTGTAATTTTGTCACTAGGGTTGAGCGAACCCAAACTGTAAAGTTTGGGTTCATACCAAACTTTAGGATTTTTGGACCCCGGACCCGAACCCGAACTTTTCAGTAAAAGTTCGGGTTCAGGTTCGAGTTCGGTGTTCGGCGATTTAATGGCGCTTTTTGCAGGGCCAATCAACAAGCGTTGTGCCCTTAGAAGCCATCACAGCCATGCCTACTAATGGCATGGCTGTGATTGGCCAGTGCAGCATGTGACCCAGCCTGTATATAAGCTGGAGTCACGTAGCGCCGCACGTCACTCTGCTCTTACTAGTGTAAGGATAGGATGCTGCTGCTGTGAGGGAGAGAATAGGAAAGAATCTATCTGTTATCAGAACTTGTTGTTAACTCTGCGATCTACAGCGATTTTTTGTGTGGGTGCAATGCAACATTTTTGCACCCTGCCCTGAGCCCAGTGACACAGAAAAATACGTTTTATCCGTCTGTTAGTTAGGTTGGTGCGTCGGCGGCCATTTTGTGCAAGTTCAGTGCACCTGCACTGCATATGTGCCAGGGACAATAATTTTATCCTGTTATTTTAGTTCAGTTGGCAACATATACCCATTTTTTAAGTGCTGATGTTATATTCTGGTTTTTAAAAAAAACATTTTGTGCAAGACACTATATTTGCGGCATTTGTGACAGTCCAATACAACCAGTCAATAATGCTTTTACAAATTAAAAATTTTTGTGACCGTGAAGTAATTGTATAAAATTCACCTGTCACACTGTTGTGTGACCTCAAGAAATTTTTCCTCTTTATGACACCGGCACTGCCTTACTATCAGTGAACTTAATTGTTGACTATTTGCGGTTACATTTACGCCTGACATAAACCATCTGTTAATTTGGTTGGTGAAAAGCAAAGAAGGAGAGCGTCAAATAAGGGATGTGGCTCCAGTCGTGGTACTGCTGGTGTTGGTGGAGCTCCTGTTGCAGGAAGAGGACATGGTCGATCTGTGCCAGCTCTACGAATGGTGAGGCCAGAACAAGTACAAGCGATAGTAGATTGGGTGGCTGACAGTGCCTCCAGTTCCTTCACATTGTCTCCCACCCAATCTCCTGCTGAAAGATCAGAGTTGGCACCTGCAGCCCATGGACATCAGTCTTTCACCTCACCCCCTTGCAAATCAGCCAAGCAATCTGAGCCCCAAGTCATGCAGCAGTCTCTTCTGCTTTTTGATGACATCCACATAGCCCTGCCCCAGAAGTGGAAGAGAATGATTGCACCGATGCCCAACCACTTATGTTTCAGGATGAGTCATGCAGCAGTTTCTTCTGCTTTTTGATGGCATCCACATAGCTCTGCCCCAGAAGTGGAAGTGATTGAGTGCACCGATGCCCAACCACTTATGTTTTAGGATGAGTACATGGGGGGACCACCGCACCACGTCTCGGATGATGACGAAACACAGGTGCCAACTGCTGTGGCTTTCTGCAGTGTGCAGACTGACAAGGAGGGCAGAGGTGAAGACTGGGTGGAAGATGATGTGGAGGACGATGAGGTCCTCTACCCCACATAGAATCAAGGTAATGTGAGTGACCTGTCTAGTTTTGAGGAAGAGGCGGTGGTCGCACAGAGCCACCAGCACAACAAAAGAGGGAGCAGGGTGCAAAAGCGGAGCGGACATCCCCTAGACAGTACTGCTACTGCCCACCGCACCAAGGGACCAAAGCCAGCTCCAAGGAGTTCCCTGGCGTGGCAGTTCTTCAGACAATGTGCTGACGACAAGACACGAGTGGTTTGCACGCTGTGCAATCAGAACCTGAAGCGAGACATAAATGTTCTAAACCTGAGCACAACCTGCATGACCAGGCATCTAAGTGTAAAGCACGAGCTGCAGTGGAGTAGACACCTCAAAAACCAAGAAAGGTCTCTTTCTCCTCCTGCTTCCTCTTCTGCTGCAGTCTCGGCCTCTTCACCCCCCTCTGGAGTGACAGTGGAACCTGCCACACCGCAAACAGAGGATCTGCCAGCAACACCAACACCTGGGTCACCAAGCATCTCCACAATGTCCCACGGAAGCGTTCAGCTTTCCATCTCCCAAACACTGGAGCGAAAGAGGAATTACCCCCCTACCCACCCGCGATCCCTGGCCCTGATGGCCAGCATCTCAAAATTCCTGGCATTTGAAATGCTGTAATTCCGTCTGGTGGAGACAGAGAGTTTTAAAAGCCTTATGGCGGTGGCTGTCCCACAGTACGTCGTTCCCAGCCGCCACTACTTTTCCAGGCGAGCCATCCCTTCCCTGCACAACCAAGTGGGGGACAAAATTAGGTGTGCACTGCGCAACGCAATCTGTGGCAAGGTCCACCTAACTACGGATACGTGGATCAGTAAGCACGGTCAGGGACGTTATATCTCCCTAACAGCACACTGGGTAAATGCAGTGGCGGCTGGGCCTGAGGCGGATAGCAGTTTGGCGCATGTCCTTCCACCACCGAGGATTGCAGGGCATTTCTCTTTGCCTCCTGTTGCTTCTTCCTACTACTCTGCTTCCTCATCCTCTACCACCTCCTCATCCGGTCAGCGAAATACCTTCACCACCAACTTCAGCACAGCCAGGGGTAAACGACAGCAGTTAGTTTTAAAACGTATCTGTTTGGGGAACAAACCCCACACCGCGCAGGAGCTGTGGACGGGCATGGAGCAACAGACCGATGAGTGGTTGGTGCCAGTGAGCCTCAAGCCCGGCCTGGTGATGTGCGATAATGGGCAAAATCTCGTAGCAGCTCTGGGCATAGCTGGTTTGACACACATCCCTTGATTGGTGCATGTGCTGAATTCGGTGGTGCAGAGGTTCCTGAAAAATTACCCCAATATGTCAGAGCTGCTGCAGAAAGTGCAGGTCGTCTGTACGCGCACTTTCGGTGTTCTCACCATGATGGTGCTCGCCTGTGAGCGCTGCAGCGTAACTTTGGCCTTCCCGCTCACCGCCTCATATGCGACGAGCCCACAAGATGGAACTCCATCTTGCACATGCTGGCCAGACTGTGTGAGCAGGAGCAGGCGATAGTGGAGTTTCAGCTGCAGCATGCAAGGGTGAGTCGCTCTGCGGAACAGCACCACTTCACCACCAATGACTGGGCCTCCATGCGAGACTTGTGTGCCTTGTTGCGCTGTTTTGAGTACTCCACCAACATGGCCAGTGCCGATGACGCCGTTCTCAGCGTTACTATCCCACTTCTATGCATCCTTGAGAAAACACTTCGGGCGATGATGGAAGAGGATGTGGCACAGGAAGAGGAGGAAGAGGGATCATTTACAAGGGTTTCAGGCCAGTCATTCACAAGTGGCTCCGAGGGTGGGTTCCTGCACCAACATACGCCAGGTACACAATTGTCCAGCCAGGGCATAGTTCTGGAGGATGAAGAGGTGGAGGATAGGGAGGAGGAGATGGAGGAGGAGGAACCGTGTTCACAGCAGGGTGGCACCCAAACCAGCTCATGGCCATCACTGGTGCATGGCTGGGGGGATATAGGGGACACAGACGATACACCTCCCACAGAGGACAGCTTGTCGTTGCCTCTGGGCAGCTTGGCACACATGAGCGATTACATGCTGCAGTGTCTCCGCAACGACCGCCGAGTTGGCCACATTCAAACTTGTGCTGATTACTGGATGGCCAAGCTGCTGGATCCCCATTACAAGGACAACGTACCGTCCTTAATTCAGTCACTGGAGCGTGATCGGAAGATGCGCGAGTACAAGCGCACGTTGGTAGACGCGCTGCTGATGGCATTCCCACCTGACAGCGGGGGCACAGTGGAAGCACAAAGTGAAGGCAGAGGAGGAGGAAGAGGTCGCCAATGCATCTGGGGCACCGCCAGCACCTCAGAAGGCAGGGTTAGGTTGGCCAAAATGTGGAAAAGCTTTGTCAGCACGCCACAACAACCAGCACCACCAGCTGATATGGAACTTCTTAGCAGGAGGCAGCATTTCAGCAACATGGTGGAGCAGTATGTGTGCACGCGCCTACACGTACTGAATGATGGGTCTGCCCCCTTCAACTTCTGGGTCTCCAAATTGGGCACATGGCTTGAGCTTGCCCTTTACGCCTTGGAGTTCCTGGCCTGCCTTGCAGCCAGTGTATTGTCTGAACGTGTGTTTGGCACGGCAGGGGGCGTTATCACAGACAAGCGCAGCCGCCTGTCCACAGCCAATGTGGACAAGCTTACGTTCATTAAAATGAACTAGGCATGGATCCCACAGGACTTGTCCATACCTTGTGCAGAATAGACATGTATACCGGCCTTACCCAGCCATTGTTATACTCCAGCGCACTTTCTCTTTGTTTTATTTTTTTATTTCCAAATGTTTTGGGTCTACCCAAACAAAATATATTAAATAAAAACCAAAACCAGTGTTTGCTACCTCCTCCTCCTCCACCGCCGCTTCCACCTACACCGCCACATCCACCGCCTACTCAACCTCCTACTCCATATGGACCTCCTCCCCCTAGGCTGCCATTTGCAGCACTCTAGCCCTTTCCATGACTTTTTTAGAGCCATTTTAGTGCTCCAAAGTTCGGGTCCCCATTGACTTCAATAGAGTTCAGGTTCTGGGTCAAGTTCGGATCCCGAACACAAACTTTTTTGTGAAGTTCGGCCGAACCCGTCGAACCCGAACTTCCAGGTGTCCACTCTATTTGTCAATTCACCGCACAACTACAAATAAGCCCTTTTTTCCACTAATACACAACAAAAAAGGCTTTAGAACTTATAACTGTACCACTGAACGGATAATAAGACTTTTTTTTCCACTAATACACCACAAAAAATGCTGTAACTTTGTCACACTATGGCAAATAAGCCCTTTTTTCCCACTAATAAGTCACAAAAAAGGCTTTAGAACATGTAACTGCACCACTGAACGGCTAATAAGATATTTTTTTCTACTAATACACCCCCAAAAAGGCTGTAATTTTGTCACTTCACCGCACAATGGCAAATAAGCCTTTTTTCCCCACTAATACATCACAAAAAAGGATTTAAAACATATAACTGCACTGCTGAATGGCTAATCAACCCTTTTTCCCCACGAATACACCCCAAAAAATGCTTTGGAACATATAACTGCACTGCACAACGGCTAATAAGACGTAGAAATATTTGCTAGTAATACACCCTGTTAATGGCTGCATCACACAGCACTTGCACCCAATAACAAGCAAGGTTTGCTGGAATTACAGGGGTATCATCTATTGCAAACCTAAAAGCAGCAGTATAATGGTAATTTGGATCCCCAGTTAGTGTAGCAAGGTGTAATAGGATTGCTCCTATTATCCAGGCTGTACAGTCGTGGCCAAAAATTTTGAGAATGACAAAAATATAAGTTTTCACAAAGTTTGCTGCTAAACTGCTTTTAGATCTTTGTTTCAGTTGTTTCTGTGATGTAGTGAAATATAATTACACCCACTTCATACGTTTCAAAGGCTTTTATCGACAATTACATGACATTTATGCAAAGAGTCAGTATTTGCAGTGTTGGCCCTTCTTTTTCAGGACCTCTGCAATTCGACTGGGCATGCTCTCAATCAACTTCTGGGCTAATTCCTGACTGATAGCAACCCGTTCTTTCATAATCACTTCTTGGAGTTTGTTAGAATTAGTGGGTTTTTGTTTGTCCACCCGCCTCTTGAGGATTGATCACAAGTTCTCAATGGGATTACGATCTGGGGAGTTTCCAGGCCATGGACCCAAAATGTCAACGTTTTGGTCCCCGAGCCACTTAGTTATCACTTTTGCCTTATGGCACGGTGCTCCATCGTGCTGGAAAATGCATTGTTCTTCACAAAACTGTTGTTGGATTGTTGGAAGAAGTTGCTGTTGGAGGGTGTTTTGGTAAGATTCTTTATTCATGGCTGTGTTTTGGAGCAAAATTGTGAGTGAGCCCACTCCCTTGGATGAGAAGCAACCCCACACATGAATGGTCTCAGGATGCTTTACTTTTGGCATGACAAAGGACTGATGGTAGTGCTCACCTTTTCTTCTCCGGACAAGCCTTTTTCCAGATGCCCCAAACAATCGGAAAGAGGCTTCATCGGAGAATATGACTTTGCCCCAGTCCTCAGCAGTCCATTCACCATACTTTCTGCAGAAGATCAATCTGTCCCTGATGTTTTTTTTGGAGAGAAGTGACTTCTTTGCTGCCCTTCTTGACACCAGGCCATCTTCCAAAAGTCTTCGCCTCACTGTGCGTGCAGATGCGCTCACACTTGCCTGCTCCATTCCTCAGCAAGCTCTGCACTGGTGGCACTCCGATCCCACAGCTGAATCCTCTTTAGGAGACGATCCTGGCGCTTGCTGGATTTTCTTGGATGCCCTGAAGCCTTCTTAACAAGAATTGAACCTCTTTCCTTGAAGTTCTTGATGATCCTATAAATTGTTGATTGAGGTGCAATCTTAGTAGCCACAATATCCTTGCCTGTGAAGCCATTTTTATGCAACGCAATGATGGCTGCACGCGTTTCTTTGCAGGTCACCATGGTTAACAATGAAAGAACAATGATTTCAAGCATCACCCTCCTTTTAACATGTCAAGTCTGCCATTTTAACCCAATCAGCCTGACATAATGATCTCCAGCCTTGTGCTTGTCAACATTCTCACCTGAGTTAACAAGACGATTACTGAAATGATCTCAGCAGGTCCTTTAATGACAGCAATGAAATGCAGTGGAAAGTTTTTTTGGGGATTAAGTTAATTTTCATGGCAAAGAAGGACTATGCAATTCATCTGATCACTCTTCATAACATTCTGGAGTATATGCAAATTGCTATTATAAAAACTTAAGCAGCAACTTTTCCAATTTCCAATATTTATGTCATTCTCAAAACTTTTGGCCACGACTTTACACTCCCCTATTGAACCCTGTTCATCTTTTATAGTGTGGAATAATTACTCCCTATCCTTTCCCTACACTTCTAATAATCTTTCCCTGAACTTCTATTCAGCCCAAAAAAGTTTTAAAGTCTATTCTATCACTTTCCTAGTTCCTGCTAATGTCTCTCCCTGCACTAAGTACACTGGAAAATGGCTGAATCCAAGATGGCTGACACTATTTATAGGACTCAACAAAAAAGGAGTACATGACACACCAATGTGAAAAAATGCAAAACAATTTTATTAATATATCAATAAAAGATGTACATGATGCATAATACATATAGGTAAATAAGCAGGGACTACCACAATCCTACATCACCCTGCTGTCAGCCCAGACGTATGAATTACAATACTATTATCTCCATGCGTAATGCATAACAATGGTCTGATATCCGAATGGATGTGAAGCCGTGAAAACAAGAGATCTATTGGGGCTGTGTGCATGCCTCAAAAATTCATCAGCAGTACTACCTAGGTCAAAGACACCAAGTCAGAATGCCAAGTAATGCATAAAGAAATGAGGCTACATACCAACAAAGCTGGGACTGATACCAGGGCAATGGCGCTCCCAGCCCCATTGCCCTGGTGTCAGTCCCAGCTTTGTTGGTATGTAGCCTCATTTCTTTATGCATTACCTGGCATTCTGACTTGGTGTCTTTGACCTAGGTAGTACTGCTGATGAATTTTTGAGGCATGCACACAGCCCCAATAGATCTCTTGTTTTCACGGCTTCACATCCATTCGGATATCAGACCATTGTTATGCATTACGCATGGAGATAATAGTATTGTAATTCATACGTCTGGGCAGACAGCAGGGTGATGTAGGATTGTGGTAGTCCCTGCTTATTTACCGATATGTATTATGCATCATGTACATCTTTTATTGATATATTAATAAAATTGTTTTGCATTTTTTCACATTGGTGTGTCATGCACTCCTTTTTTTTTGTTGTGTTATTTTGTAAGTTGCGGGAGTGTACTGTTTACATTGAGACCATAGGTGATTTAACTATTTATAGGACTGTAACATCACAGGGGCTGGCTGACTGCTGATTGGCTGCATGCATGGCATTGTGGGGTAATCACATCGTTCCCAGAGTTTTTTGTTCCATGTCCTAACATGTGCAGCAGTCATTTTAGGAAAAAATGTGATTCGTTACCACGAAGCATGAGGAAATTCGCATTCGGTGCGAATCAAATTTTTCCTTAAATCTGGATTGAACTCCACTTCGTCAACTTCAATTCGCTCATCTCTAAGAGTCCATTCACACGGCCGTATGGCTTTGCGGATCCGCAAAAATGGAAAGTTGTAAAAACGGAAGTTGTATTTTCCATTTTATATAAAGATGTAAGTGTTGAATAGAAAAAAAAGTGAAAATGTGTATAAAATAATCCTGTCAGATTGCTTTAGCGCCATTTTGTCTGGCCTTGATTGCACAGAGAGCTTAGTGTGAAACCTGTGCTTGGTCGGCATTGGTTTTGACCTATATTTCTTGTGTATCATGGCTAATGAACGAGAGGTTTTTCTGTACTGGCTAGTTTTTCAGAGATTTGGATGGCAGCCAGCTATACTGTCTGAAGAACCGAGGAGGAGGGGGTGGGTTCATCCCATTGTCTCCCAGCGCCTACAGAAGGGCCACTTTCACACCTTGTACTTCGACTTGTGGCAGCAGCCTGATAAATTTATGGGTTATTGCCGTATGACAGTAGCTAATTTTGATATGTTGCTGGCGTCTCTCTCCGTTCTGGACTGACTTTCCTGGACACTAACATGAGGCACAGCATTTCTCCCGAAGAAAGACTTCTAGTCACGTTGAGGTAAGTTTATTAGTCTATCTTGAATTATAACTGTAAAATATGTAGATTTGAAACATGGGAACTTAAAAATGTATTTTCTCTCTTCACAGGTTCCTTGCAACTGGGAACTCTTTTGCCTCCTTGCATTATGAGTATCTGTTGGGAATCTCAACTATATCTGGGATTGTCTGTCACATATGTCAACTTATCTGGCAGCACCTCAGAGATGCGGTGATGCCCCAACCCAAGGCAGAAGATTGGCTTAGAATTGCTGATGGGTTTTATCAATCTGCGCAGTTTCCAAACTGCCTAGGGGCATTGAATGGCAAACACATACGTGTTAAGAAACCGCCTCACTCAGGGTCCCAATTTTTTAATTTCAAACAATATTTTTATATAGTGCTGTTGGCCTTAGTTGACAGTAATTATAGATTTATTATTGTTGACATTGGGGCATATGGAAGCACAGCAGAAGCCCGCATCTTCTGTTCTTCTAGAATGGGTGAACGGCTTTGCGCCAACCAACTTGCCTTGCCAGAGCCCAAATGACTACCCGGATCTTCTGCTTCAGCCGCTCCATTTGTAATCGTGGCTGACGAAGGGTTTGCGTTATCTCCACATGTAATGCGACCTTTTCCTAGACGCGATTTGGATGACCGAAAGCGCATATTCAATTATCGTCTGTCTCGTGCACGTCGATATGTTGAATGTGCTTTTGGAATACTGTCTAATAAATGGAGAGTGTTCATGTCATCCTTGCAAATGAGTCCGCAAAATGCCACCCTGGTGATACAGGCTTGTGTGATTTTACACAATTTCACCAGGATTCATGATGCACCCTCCGAACCTGAAGTGGCCCCTTCTCCGAAAATCACATCTGTTGGATTAGACCATAATCCGCATGGAAGACCTGGATCTGCTGGACTAGCAGTTCGAGAACTCTTTGCGGATTACTTCATTAGTAGAGAAGGTGCATTATCATGGCAGCTGAACAGCATTCGTGGTAGTCGTAGATAAAACTTGGGTTATGGTTATCTAAATTTATCTAAATTTAAATTTATAGTTAGTTAGTTCCCATATTGTTAGATTAGATTAGAGATTCGCAAGACAACGAGGACCCTTGACGTGGGCTTGCGAGCTAAGGTTTTTTTGAAAATCATTACATTTTTTACTTAATGGTTTTTCAAAAAAACTGACTAATAGCTCATTTGAAAGAAACATTGTATGTATATTATATATATATATATATATATATGGCAAACCCAAAACCCACCTTTTAAAAAAATTACAAGTTACTAACACAGCAATTTAAACAGAATACCAATATAGTATATCATCCATGTACTTTATAATTTAGCTATAATAGACAGCCTACTGTTAGTTTGGCTGTTCATAATGCGCCCTGTTATGATAAATTTCAGAAAAAGTCCAAAGGCATATTGATATACCATAGACTTTGTTTCCCTGGGCATGTGTGCCCACAGAGTGGGCTCTGAGTGCCACCTCTGGCATCCGTTCCATAGCTTTTCCACCACTGTGCTTTTCTAACACATGGTAATATACCTTTTTTGATTATACCTTTTCTGAATAAACCTTTTTTTTTTTTTAAAAACATACAATTTTTTGAGGTTATCCAAAAAAAAATTATATAACTGAAAAGAAAAACATCATTCATAAGTCAAAAAGGTCCCGAGAGTACGAGTACTGGTCCGAAGCGGGGGTAGTGGGCTGCTGGAAGACCCGTGTAGCTCTTGAACCTTGGACTGGAGGAGGAAATGAATGATTCACCGAAGACATTGCAGGCTGATGCAATTGTTTCCGAGCATCATTGAGGAAGTCAAAAACTCTCATTGGCATAGTTGGGCCTGCAAATATCTCCAAAACAGCTGTCAAGGCAGAAACGCACATATGCTGTCTGGATTTGGGTACCCTTTGTAAGAAAGGCCCCAGGCCCAGCACAATGCTGTCCACTGGAGTTTCAGGCTTGTTTCGGGATAAATACTCTAGAACCTGACAATCTATCGGGTCTTGAGTACTTGAACCGGAAACAGGCTGAGGATTCCTTTTGCGTTTTGAACCCCTTGTGGTCATGTCTGCCTGTGGATGTGGGACCTCGTGTGTTCTGATCTGTGGTGGTGGTGTCACAGCCATTGGTGGAGTGGGAGCTGGAGAGGAGGGCTCCTGTGGTGACATCACTAGAGTGCTTTCTGCAGACTGTTGACTTGCTGCGGGCTCATCTTCGAGGTTGTCGATGGTCCTTTATAAGAGAATACAATTATTAGAAATATATTTATGTGGATTGGCAAATAGTAAATGTATAATCCAAAAAATCAACAATATTCCAACTTACGGTCTCATCTCAAAGATCGGCTTCAAAAATAGTAGTTGCTGTGTGTAGAGATAGGGCTTCTTTTTCTTTCCACCGCTATCGCCACTTTTGCCTTTACGGGCTGTTTCTTCGCGTCGGAATTGATCCCGGCAGGAATGCCATCGGGTCTTAAGATTTTTTACTGTGATTTAAATAAAAAAAAAATTTTTTATAAAAACAGTTTTGGCTTTTTTGTTAGCAGATAAAAAAATTAAAAAAAGAGGATGTCAGTTTGATCTAGTGTACATGCATGTAGTGTCGAGCATGTGAAGGATGCTCAGAGAAGATTTCAAACTTCTTTGAGCATGCTGCACATGCTATATACTACATGCATGTAGACTACATCAAACTGACATCATGCTTGTGCCCTAAGAAAATAAGTGCAGGATGCTCAGAGAAGTTTGCAAACTTCTCTGAGCATGCTGCACATGCTAGAAAACCTAAACCCAATTGCATTTCAATTAAAAATTACTCTAGAAATATTATAATATAAGTTTACTTACTAATCCTTTTATGGACTTTGGCATCTCCCTTTGCCCACCCGTCCGGCATAAGGATTTCAGCAACTTCGCACCACGACCTATCCTTGCGGACACGGTCGTGGTACAATTCTGAACGAGTGTCCCACAACTCAATTCTCTCCTGGATCATAACTATCATCTTCTCCACAGAGAAAGCCATGTCAGACAACTCATAAAACTCACAGCCAACTGACAAAATGGTTTTTCTCTGTCTGAATTTGCCCAGACAGACCTGTCTGATAATGTATACATTTTTATTTGGGGCTGGGTCAATAAAATTGCGGACATTGATCCGCAATAATGTGGATTACATGCGGAAACATTTCCGTTGTAATCCGCATTTTTGCAGAACCCATAGACTTGTATGGGTGCACGGAACGTTTTATGCAGACAAGTATAGGACATTGAAGTTTATTTTTGAGGAACCCGCAGTACGGAATAACGGATGCGGACAGCACACGGTGTGCTGTCCGCATCTTTTGAGGGCCCATAGAAATAAATGGATCCGCAGACCTTCCGCAAAATTGCGGAACGGCTACGGATCCGTATATACGGTCGTGTGAATGGACCCTAAATGTGACCATGACCGCTGAGTCTTCGTCAGCCTCTTCTGTCTTCAACAAAAGCTGACACTTTATTCTGAATACCATCCACAAGATCATGGATAAAGAGATTAAAGAGAACTGGAATTTATTTTAATATGTTAAGTTATACTTCTTTGGTCAGTGATGTGGACCAAACACACCCATTAAAGTCTATGGATCCATGAAAATCACTGCCAAACACGGATGAAATCCATGTTCTGTCACTGATTGTCACTGACCATTGGTAGGACAGACTCTTTTCAGTCTAGCAGTTCACATGGGAAATGGATGACACGTAACAAATGCAAAATACGAACATAGGGACAAAAATATGGACCCTTTACAGATAGTGTCACATGTGAAACACTGACTGCCTTGTCGCAGACATCATCATGGACATGGAGCTTTGAATGAGGCCTTATAAAAATTCTGTTTTCTGTCCTGTAACCAATTCTTTATTTATGTGCTTACTTTGTCCCTCCCTTTGTAGCTTGAGTACAAGGCTGTAGTACAGCCTTGCTGTACAGCAGAAAATGCTTTTGCAAAATTCAGCCGCATGACCAACACTTCAATATGCAGTTACTGTGTGTCTCTAGCAGAGGAATTCTCTGTCTATGTTGGGACATAGTGCTTGTGAGGATAGAAATACCACAACATTTTGGAGACTGACGATATTCTGTGGGACCATGCTATATGAAAGAGATACCATGGAGCCAACTCTCGCTCCAGCCATTGTGTCAATACTTATTTTGGGTGCACCAAAAGCCAATAGGAGAGAACAAGCTGTTGCTTCTTAAAAAGCCTGTTTTATTGTAACACCTCTTGCCTCTGACAAAGACTGTGCCCTCCCTAAAAGAATTTAACCATTAGTGTTGATCGCGAATACTCTAATTGCGAATTTTTATTGCGAATATCAGCACTTCGAGAATTCACGAAGATGTAGAATATGGTGCTATATATTCGTAATCGCGAATATTCTAGATTTTTTTTTTTTCATCAGTAACCTCCCCTCTTGCTTGTGGGCCAATGAGAAGGCTGCAATATCTTTGTCTGAGCTTAGCAACATCCCTAGCAACCAATAGGAAAGTTGCCTACCTCTTTACTATATAAGAAACTCCCCAGCAGCCATTTTCTGCTGTTTTTTTTGTAGTTTTGAGAGAGAGAGCAGTGACATTCCTGTGCTCTGTGCTTTCATTTGGATCCTATTTCTTATCCAATTACATTAGATAGTTAGTTAGCTCATATAAATATATATATATATAATACAGATAGCTAGTGGGAGATAGTCAGTGTAGGTTAGATAGTGATATAGTGTAGCTGTGCAGGGTGTTAGGTAGTGTGATAGGAATTACTGTTTCTCTGCTCTCCATACGTACATGCTACAGACATAGTGCTGTGATGTCACATCAATACTTAGTGCACCAATCAGTAATATCTACTCAGACCTGATAAAATGTCAAGTTGCATGTTTTGGACAAAAAATATATGCGCATCATCAGTGCCGATTTGCGCAATCGCGAAAATAATGACTGGAGATCACGAATTCTAGAATTCGTGAATTTATTGCGAATATTATGCAAAAAATTTGCAAATGTTGCGAAAATGAATATTGCCTATGCTGCTCATCACTAGTAACCATATGCTTATTAATATCTGTGAGACTGTAACTACTAAGCCTGTTGCCTCTTGTAAGACTATTGCAACCATCAGGCTTGTTGCCCCACTTGATATCAGGAAACATTAATGTTCCATCCGTGTCTAACTGCATTCCTTCCCTAGTTCTGGGGTGGAGAGCAATGCATACCACTCAGGGGCCAAACAGAGCTTTTATTTGCTTATTATGGACCCTTAACTGTTAGAGTGCAAATATTTCTTGAAAAGACACAGAAGCTCATCTCACAGGCCATCTGTAACTTCAGCCACTGATAATTTGACATAGGATTAATACTTAAAAAATCAAAACTTTACTAAAGATTATTTAAGGAAACACATAAGTTATATAAATGAAAGATGAAAAATATCTTATTGCTCTGTAGATATATTAAGCTACAGGCCCAAAGTCTTCATCACCTGTTCTGTTGCTTATTACAGTTTTAGAATGTACATAATAGATAATAAAACTACATTTAAGGAGCAATAAAAGTTTGTGTGAAAAGATAAATATTGAGGACTGTTTTTAAAAAAATCTGCAATCTCATAAACTAAGATTCTTACTTCTTCCTTCTTGAATTTATATTGAACATTAGCTCCATTAATCAGATTACAATTGCATCTGTCTCCTGCAAGACAGGAAGATTGCTTACAATACAACCATCCATGCATATTAGATCAATTGTTTATCCATGAAACATGCACACATAACGGACTAGACTCATTAAAAATAAAATTAGCATGTCAAGCTTAATAGCATTTCACAAAAGCTAACACCAATAGCTTCCAGAGGGATCTTGGAAAACTGGCCATATTTGTGATAATAATCTCCATGACTTCTAAAGTGGTCTCAAAATGTATGCAAAACCAAATATACTACAACAGAAATTAAAGGGGTTGTCCAAGTTATTATAATCTTTGCCCCATGCCAGCACATTGTACAGACTAAACAATAGTCATATACTTCTACTGCGCCATTCTCAGAGCCATCTTCCTCCTGATCTTTGTATTCAATACTTCAGCAGTTATGGATGGGTGTGGAACCACTACAGCCTTATCAGTGGACTCAGCGGTAAAAGGCATGAAACCGCTAAAGCCAGTGGTAGGCTACAGGAGCCATGTGCTGCAAGCCTCAAAGTCACCAATGCAGTCTTGTATACAATCAAGGGGAGGAGGATGGGAGCTGTGGTGCTGAGAACATCGAGGAGAAAACAGGAGAGTATAGGACTATTTTTTATTTTATAAAATGTACTGGCATGGGGCAAAGTTTGATACAACGGAGACAACACCCAGCAGATTATTTTCAGCTTTGCATAAAATTGAAGACTTTAAAGTAGCATAGAATGGTCTCATAAAAGATTACCTCTCAGCAGAATGTATTTAAGAGAAAGTTGGATCTTGGAAGCAAAGTATGTCAATTCTCTTTGGGCACCACTTGATTTCATCACATTCATACTGTACGTATTATGTACACCAATTGTCTTCATTCTCTGGGTTGCCAGCTGTTGTATAATCAGAACTATTATTTGGAGCGAGACAGGCTAAAAACAATTAAAATAACAGTAATACACTCTACTCCTTAGACCTCTAACACACCAACAGGGTGACATTTCACAAATACAGTACCTTAAAGGGATTCTGTCACCAGGTTTTGGGCTATAGAGCTGCGGACATGCACGGCTAGATCGCCGCTAGCATGTCTGCAATATATCTGTCCTATAGGGCTGTGTGCTTTTAATTTCTTTAAAAAAGGATTTTATAGATATGTAAATTAGTCTTGAATGTGTCCAAGGGGCTGTACTAACCTTCCTGGAGCCCAGCCACAGAGGAGTGTTGGAGCCGAGGTCGCCCAAAGCCCCTGATAATTCCTGTAGCACGTGGACTGGACACCATTTGTGCGGCGTACGGAAGAATTTAATCCGGGTAGGGGGGGCCTGACTGGGGAGTCTTGGTCACGGGTAATGACAGGACAAAGCTCTCTGAGCTAGGGACCAACTGCCGATGGGCTAGGAATGGCCTACTGGGCGATGACGAGGAGAATTCTCCTGGCCTCATGAAGCCGTAAAAGGCCAAATAGATGGCAGCTTTAACTACCAAGCTTGGCAGTGCCCCGAAGGGCCTTAAATCTAATAGGTCGGACATGTCTCTGAATACCGGGCTGGAAATGGGCTGTCTACGGGAGCTTACCCCGGGGGTACTATTCTGTAAGCCTTTCAATGTGGCCTTGACCACATGACTGGAAAATAACGATATTGTCTCTGGATGAGATAGGGATAAATGATGTTGAACCCCTGACAAGTAAGTCCTCACTGTGCCATGCGAAAGGTGCTTGTGCACATGACAGTACCCGATAAAAGACAGTATGCAGTCCATATGACCAAGAGCCCCCAGTGCGTGTTCCTGTTGGAATTTACAGTACAACCGCCCGCCGGTGTTGTACGCTCTGGTGGTATTGGCCGAGAGAGACCTGGAAAACAGCCCATGGGCAGCGGCTAAGTACTCGTTTAGTGGAGAAATAGCGAGGCCAGATGAGGAGACGGGGTCCTCAATGTATCGGCTTCGAGGCAGACCTGAGAAAACAGAGAGTAATTGTGCTTAGCTAAGGGGTCAACTGCTACCATCTGCGCATCATGTATGAGGGAGCCATAGAACAGGAAATTGTGCTAGAGTGATAACTGTACCAAACGCCTTAGAAAGGACATGGCCAATTGAGACCTGGTTTTGCCACTATCAAGGATAGTGATGATGGAGGAACTATCAGAGGTAAAGATCACGGTACGGCCTGTCCAAAGGCTACCCCAAACACAAGCTGCTGCCACCATGGGATACAATTCCCTCGCCTCTGCTGATTGACAAACTCCCGTGGCCTTGAACAACTCTCTTGGCCAGGTCCTATTTAGCCAATGGGGGCCAAAAATTGCAGCGAAACCAGTGTTCACCGCTCCGCTGGAGAATATAATGGGGGAGTTATCCGAGGCTGCTGGAATAAACATGGACACGCCATTCCAATGACTTAAAAAGTGGTCCCACATCCCTAAATCTGCTAGCGCCTGACTATCCAGGAACACTGGACTATCCTGACAGGGGGCCTCCGAAAGGAGTGGTAGCAACCTAGCTACAAAAGACCTACCTTGAGGAATAACGCGCATCGCAAAATTAAGCATGCCTAACAATGATTGTAGCTCCACCTTCGTGGTGACCCTGCGCCTGTGAATTTGTGAATAACTTCCTGGACCCTGACCAACTTGTCTACTGGCAATCTAGCGAACATGCTGCTTGTATCCAACACAATGCCCAGGAAAGTAATGACAGTAGCAGGACCATCCACTTTTTTGGGGGAAACGGGGATCCCTAACTGCGCGAAACATGCTAAGAGACTTTGGAGATCACCTCGCGGGCCCTGTGGAGAGGTGGAAGTCGTCTAGGTAATGTATAACATGTTCGCAATCAAACTTATTCTCGAGGATCCAATGTAAGGCCTTCGCCAGCTGATCGAAAAATCCAAGGGCTGCTACGGGACCCAAAAGTCAATTTTGTGGCAAAATGATATCGAGTATTCCACTTGATCCCATGCCATCGCCAAAGTTCTGGCCTGATCGGAATTAACTTGAAAGCGTCCGATATGTCTGCTTTGGATAAGATGGCCCCGGGCCCTGTCGCTAAGATAAGCGCGATTGCCTGATCGATGGAGGCGTATACCATGCTGACCTCCTCAGCCGGTATGAGAGAATTGAGACTAGGTGCATGTGTACCGTGAGGTGCCGATAGATCGAATATCAGTCTCTCTTTGTTGCTGAATTTACCCGTGACGACCCCTATGGGGTTGACTCTCCACCGTTCGAACGGGGATGTTGTAAAGGGCCCGATGACGTAACCCTTGTCTAATTCCAACTGTAAGAGTCTATCTATGGACCCGGGGTTAAGTAACGCGGACTGCAAGTTACTACACTCATGAGTGTCATCTGGTAATGCTACTAGGCCTGTATGGAAACCAGCAGTAAAACCAGACACCAGAAAATCGCAAAACCAGTATCCTCATGCCCCTGCAGGTAAAATTTCAAGAGATCCACATTCACAACGCTCAAGCAGTGTTTATCGGACTTTAATGAGCAGGTATAATGCCCCAATATGGTTGTCCAAGAAAACCTTTAGGTTGTTGACAGCCTAACTGGGGAATTTGTTTGGAAGGGCGAGACTCCAAGGCTAAGGCGAGAAGTCCTCAACTCCCAGTAAAAGAAGGTGGATTAGCAGTGCCCAATTGTTTTTTTTATTACTTAATATCACAATATAGTCAGATAAAAGGAAGTTTAGAGGGAGTGACGGGGAGGGAGGAATTATTAAAGATGGGGTGGATTGGGGACACGAATGACTTAGAGGTGTTGGAATCGGGAACGCTGGGGAAAAATAATACAGGAAATAGGGTAATGAATTTAATGGAACGTATATGGGTTGAACTTAAAACAATAATGGAAATTAAAGGGTATTTGCAGTATACACCCATTTGGAAAAACATGAATTTAAAGGAAATCCAAAGGATTAGGCCCTATATAGACTGGGAAAAAAAGGGGATAAAATATCTGGCGCAAATATTTGAAGGACATAAATTAAAGGACTTAGTTACCTTGGTAAAGGAGTTTGGGATCCATCCAAAACGAAAGCTACAAATATTTACTACTTAAAAATGCCGTTAGATCATCAGACAATCCAAATATATATATTAAAGAACATTCAAATAGAATATATAAATTTACTAACGGAGCGCAAAAAAATGGAATTACGGGAAAAAGATACAAAATTCTAATGGAGATGAAGAAAGAACGGATTATAATACCAGCTAGAGGAAAGTGGGAAAAAAGAGATTTTATCTTTCACGGAAGAAAAGTGGATTGATGCCCTTGGAAGTTATTTTAAGGTGTCAGAAAGGGCCTCACATAAAATCTCCCAGTTTTTTATCGTTCATAGGTTACATCGATCTCCTTGGGCGTTAAAGAAAATGGGGGTTAGAGCTACAGATAAGTGTCCAAGATGTATGGGTGAGAGGCCTGACCTTATACACTGTTTTTGGAGATGTCCTAAATTATTAAGGTATTGGAAAGATATTTTTGATAAAACATCTACATCTTTGGGTATCCAAGTTCCGGAAGACCCCGCTGTTTGTATCTTGGGGGCTACGGTACATCTTAAATTAAAAAGAGAAGTACAAACGGTATTATGTAAAGTACTGTTCCAGGCTAGACTGCTTATACTCCGAAAATGGGTAAATAAAGATCCTCCTACAGTAGGACAGTGGCAGGAAACAGTGTGTAATCTGATCAAATTGGAACAGGCAACTGAGAAATATAGGGGTAGACACGAAAAAGTTGATTAAAATTTGGAAGAAATGGTTTAAACCAGGGGCCAAGGTGTTTGAGTTTTTTTTTTTTTTTCTTCCTCCTTTCCCTCTTCTCTTTTTCTCTCTCTTCTCCCTGCTCTTATTCTTTGTGGGGGAGGGGGAGAGAATTTCTCCCCTCTCTCTCCCTCTCTTCAATTGGGTGGGGGGAGGGTGGTAGGGTTAAAATGCTAATATGTGAATGATTATTGTGATGACCCGTTGGACGGTCTGATATTGTATATTGTATGTGTTTCTAAAACAATAAAATTTAAATATAAAAAATAAATAAAAAATGAGCAGGTAACCTTTGGGTGAGCTCGGAAACAGTTAACACAAATGTGCAACAGACGGCATTGACTATAATTGCATGCTGAAAAATTATAGTTGTTGCAGATTTGTGACCTGCCCAGGTATTTGATAGGATGGCCGAGTTTGTCTACAGTTGCAGGCTGCTGAGCAACAACCGACGGACCTGGGATAGGAGCAGAAGGATTGGACCTTGATGTACTTGCTGCATTATGACACCATTCGCCCGTGTGGTAGATGGACTGGCATGACGAACATTCCGGAGCTTTTAGCCCAGCGAAGTGCCTGCAAAATATCTCTGTATCAATGTTTGCCCAATTGGTGGTGAACTGAAACTGGCTGAGCGCTGCTGCAGCCTTCGCGGAAAACGAGCAATGATAGTTATAGAAGCCAAAGCCGCCATATTTGTAGCCTAGCTCTGTGACCCTGAACAAGTATAAGTCCAATTCTTCCCTCCTATCCGGTCGTACAGAACAAATGATATCTCGGTACAAACTAAAAGCAAGTACAAATTCTGGTATCGTCAGTTTCCTACTCAGCCTAAGGTCGCGACCCTTCAGGACGACAGAGACATCGCCACAAGCGATGACCCTATTGTCCGATAGGTCACGAGTGGCAATCAGCAGAGAAGCTAGGTTCACGTCCCTCCCATCGAGGATGTCCTTTTTGATGTTGGCCGGGATAAAATGGGCTGGCGTGACATTGGGCACAGAAACAAAGTTACCTGAAGCACTAGCCACCGGGGTAGTTACGACCGGTAACAGTGCAGCAGGTGTAACCAAGCCAGAGACCCTTGACTCCACCGACTCGAACCTAGTTTGTACACTAGACATGGAGGACGTGAGACTATTGAGCATGACGTGGAGTTGCGTCAAGGAGGTCTGAACCGTAGCCATGGAGACTTCTTGGTGACTCGGCTCTACGGGGGTGGACACCAGTAGCCGATACAACTCCGCCTTCCGGGCCGCGGCTGGGAAAGGAATGCCTCTCTTTGTTAACTCGGACATGAGTTTAGGCACAGTCCAATTGCACAGAGAAGGAATACTCCCGGAATCTGATACCCTTGAACCAAAATCTTCCCCAGAAGCATCCACGACATCAGATATGTGCGACATGACCAGACTGTTAAAACAAGCAAATTTACGGGACGTCACCATCACAATCTAGCAACCTGCTGACTACACCCGTGAAACACAGACACCACCACCGTCACTGCAGAACCATCATGCACGAAAAGAAAACCGACTCTGGTGACAACCGGACAGCTGAGGCATAGCGGGAAGCAAAAACGTGTAGTCTTGTAGAGAGGACCTTACCAAAAGGAACGGGACACGATGTCAGTATGGAGGAAACCGGTAATGACCGAAGCGGAACCTGTCCACCTGAAGGAATCAGAATGGTGGGTTTTTTTTTTTCACCGTCAGTTTATATCCATCCTGCCTAGAGTGTCGCCACCTTTATGCACGGACGCCCCTGCCATCCACGTGATTGTAACCATTATGGACTCACTGATCATCAAACGGGGGTGCAATCGATGTCAGCTGAAAGGCAAAGGGGCCCATGCAACACGGCGGGTACCTGTGTGCTCCAACTCTGCTGAATTAAGATGAGTGCGGAATGCTACATCAATAAGAACACTCCCCCCCCCCAAAACCATGAAAAGCTACCCCATGTGACATCTGGAATGTACAAATTACATATAACATGGTGCATGGTACTGAGTGCTATCCTTCAATACCTTTAACACAACCACTATAAGGCAATCATCCCCCTACCTAACTAACAGCACGGCGGCCCTTGCTAGACTTTTCTCCCATATAACAACCCTGCTCTGCCACATGGGCCAAGCTTATGTACTGACATATCCACTAAAAACCGCCCTGCCCCCCCTGCCCCCCTTTTACTCTGCCCCTAAAACCTCCCTCACAGCAGAAAGAGGAATCTTGCGCATCCCCAGAAAGTATATGTGAACGGAGTCCCGCTGACTCCTGCTACCTGCGTGCAAGTCACGTGGGAGCGGGGCGTGCTGCCGGACTGCCGCTCCGGTGTGGGGATGTCCCTTCCATACCTTGAAGGGACCGACCCCACCGACCGGACTGAAAAAGCGCCGCTGCTCTGAGAGGCAGCTTACCCTTACCTGCCACATGAGCCGCACGGACGCCCGCTGTTGCTGTGACGGAGGAATCAGTTGACCGGAAGGCCGAAGGAGAACTTCCGATGACGTAGACCTGCCGGCTGGAAACTGGAATGCTGCTGCCGTCCGTACCCCTACTGAGAGAGGTGAGCAGCTGATATAGGCCAGGGTGCCCCTCCCACAAATACAGGCCAATAACTCGGTCTTACTACGTATCTTTTCAGAAATTCAGATAGCCATAATGCTAGTGTTTTGCTTTTTTTTGCACACATATAATCGACATAACACCTGAACCTTCTACTGGTTATATCACTGTGTGCTTCTTTAGGGCCCTAACTCCAGTGCTGATTAACTGCAAGAGGTCTGGTTGTTGTGTCCATGATATGAACATCAAAAGAGTGCCCATATTACATCCAAAGTGACCTGAGACTTAGGCCTCATGCACATGGCCGTTGCACATGGCAGCGGGATTCCGTTCACTTCAATTTGTGGTCCCCAATGCACAGCGGCCGGGACGGATCGAGACCCATTCAACTTGAATGGGTCCGTGATCCGTCCGCACCGTAAGAAAATAGAACATGTTTTTTTTTTTGCGGTGCAGAGGCACGGACAGAAACACCACGGAATTACTCCGTAGTGCTTCCGTGGGGTTTCCTATCGTTCTTCCGTTCCGCACCGCACAGCATCTCCCGGATTGCAGACCCATTCAAGTGAATGGGTCCGCATCCATGATGCGGGGTGCACATGGCCAGTGCCCGTGTATTGCGGACATGCTGTATGTGGGTCGCAATACGACCACGGCCGGGCAACAGCCGTGTGCATGAGGCCTTAAAGAGAATCTGTCACCAGGTTTAGGCTGCACAACCTAAGTACAGCATAAAGTAGTGGCAGAGAAACTGGCATGCACAATATTAATGGTCCCACTGATACAGCGCCATGGCCCCTATCACTGCTATTTCAGCAAGGTAAGTGACTTTTTATTTTACTTTTTTTAACCAATTCCCCCCTCACTTGCCTCTGCTTAGATTACATTTTTGCTTAGATTTGCTTACACATGGTAAGAGCTGGAAATGCATAAAAAATGATTGTCCACAGTAGTGTTACTTTGTAACCAACTTGGCATTAGTTTTGTAAATTTCTGCCAGTGTAACATCCGCTGACGATAAGATTGCAGCAACAGGGAGCCTCCCTTCAAAATCAAGCCGTCTGCACCACAAGAGCTGAAGCCAGTAACAATGCCCTGAAGATAAAATCAGTCACCAAGAGAGCCCTAGAGCCTCAGCATCTCAGGCATGGGAGAAGTAGATTAACAAGCTGCCGTGATATATACTGCATGCTCCTCAATGATATGTCCCAGCAGTTCAGCTCATTCCCTGAATCATGTCAGCTGTGACATTTTTGTCACATTGATGTGAGCTTCACATTAGAATTGTCGTCCTTGGAAGCAGTGGCTTGGGGAAAGAAGAAGTGGCAGTATTCACAATGTGATGGTATAGGAAGCTTAAGCTCTATTTAGTTACAGTTTGGAACACTTATTTTACCTCCACAACCTGAAAGATTTCACTTATCAGAAAACTCTCCTAAATCTGACCCTGCTCACAATATAGTCAGAATAAGAACTTCAACCAAATCTGTGCATACAATACTGGGCTTAAGTCAGAGATCACCATTTTGTATATTTAATGAAAATGCAAATTACCCTTATGTACAAGTTATTTTTCAGCACCAGAAAAAAGATGAATTACAATTAAAATGTGTCTATTATGTCATCATTATAGCTTCAGTTCATTTCAGAGACTTGCGTTCAGTTCTTTAAGAAACCTGCAAAGATACCTTTTATGCTTCAAAGTTCAGTCTTGGCGTTAAGTGAATCTTCAGCTTCACACAATGAAAATACAATGCCGCTGAGGTCTTGGATCTGAGGTGAGTAGTTTATTTTCTTCTCATAGTGAAAGGATGGAGAGATTTTATCCAAGGCAGTATAGCTAATGGAGCGGGTACTGCTCCTGCCACCCCACCCCTCCCCAGCAGCCATGGCAGTGAAACGTGAGCACCCGGTCAGACCTGCGAGAGGATGGACGATGTCGCAGATTGGCAGCGGCCAACTGACTACATAGGATGTCTCTATAGTAGTTCAGTTTGTCCTCCCTCTCAGCGGGTGCAGAAAGGTGGAAGACTTCAAGAACCACTTGACAACCAGATTGAACACGTGTGCCATGCAGGGCGCATGGCTCAGCTCTCCTAGATGCAGCATGCCGACACCAATTTCTTCCCTTTGTCGGTCACTATGGTTCTGATTTTGAGTTGTCACGGAGAAAGCCAGGATTCGATTTCTTGATGAAGGACATGGAGCAGTTCCTTCCCACTTTTGACTCCATTCGCTCAGGCAAACGAGGTGCAGAACAGCGTGACACCACCATGCCCTGCACATGTGTTATGCTGGAGGGCCACTGTGAATTGTCCCTGCAGTGGAGGCTGAGGACGCGGTGGAGGATGAGGAGGCAGAGGCGGACATTGTCGCAGGACCTCCGGCGCAAGAACTTGGAGGAGGAAGCGGCATCACCTGGACAAGTTGCTGATGTGGCTGTGCAGGAACCACATTCACCCAGTGGGCTATAAAGGACATGTATTGTCCCTGACCGTTGTTACAACTCCACATATCGGCGCTGCTCTACACTTTAGCAGACACCGAGAGGCTCAAGGACTGGATTACCTTATGCTCTACATGTGTGTGCAGTGCTGGTACTGCCTTTTTGGCAAAGAAATGACGGCTTGGGACTCTCCACCTCGGCTCGGCACAAGCCATCAGTTCTCTGAAAGGTGCAGAGTCCACCACTTGGAAAGGGGGGGACTGCAGCACCAGCAACTTGGACAGGAGCACGTCCAGTTTCTGCTCCGTTGGATAAGTGCACGCATACTGTTGTCTCTTGGAAATCGCTTCGGTGATCAATTGCTGATGGAATGACTGACAAGGAGTAGGAGGGCGAGGAGCAGGAGCATCAGTATCAGCAGATGATGGGAAGGAAAGACAGCTCCCTTCGGTCGAGGTGGTGGTGCCTTGACTGCCTGAAATCGGCTGTGTGCCACTGGGTGATACAGCGGTTGCTGCGGCAGGTTGGACCACCACATCGGAGCCACGGTTCTCCCAGGTCACTGTATGGTGATGATGCATATGTTGACGCAGGGCCGTGGTGCAAACATTGGCACCCTGGCCACGCTTCACCTTCTGCCCACAGATTCTACATATGGCCATGTTCCACTCCTCCGGCGGCTTAACAAAAAACTGCCACAACGCCGAGTAGGTGATTTTACCCCCAACACTACGCACTAACTGACTGCTACTGCCGCTGCCTCCGTGAACCTGTGCACCGCTACTTCCCGGGCAGGTAGGCTCCTGCAAAGTGGGTAAAAGTTTGGCTCCCGACCTCCCACTGTTGCCACCCTGCTGACTCCCGGCCACACTAGTGACTTGCCGGCTCCACTGCTGCCTCACGGGCTAGCTGACACCCTCTTCTCCCGATGATGATGAACCCCATTCGTCACCCAGCTCCCTAGTACGATCAGCTACATCATCATCATCGAGTACTGTCTTCACGGCACTGATGTCCTCCTCAATTGTCTCTGGGTCAGGAGGCTGACCGCTTGCAACACCAGCTCCCACGCCACTCTCCTCATCACTACTTGCCCGCCTAGTGGAAGAAGCGGCAGATGTCTCCTCCACATCTTGGCTTGCCAGTAGCTGCTGACTGTCTTCTATTAGCTTGTCCTCACTGTATAGTGGAGCTGAGCCCACAGCATTCAATACTTCTCAGGCTGAGGGAACAGAAAAGGACAGAGTCAGGTTGAGGACAGGTGAGGGCACAGGGCCTTCTTCCGGGCCATGCCAACTAAGGGTTGTGTCTGATGAACCCACTAACTCTTGGCTGTGGGTGTCTGATGTTACTTGCGACGAAGTCGAAGATCGAGTCAACCATTCAAGAACCACTGGGTTGCTGGTCAAGGCACGACCGCTAGCTGACACTGGGAGCTCAGGCCTCTCGAAGTGACCCCTGCTGCCATGGCCCCTTACTCTGCTGCGACCTCTGCCTGCGCCAGAAACATTTAGGCCTCTACCACTCCCTTGTGCAGGGCCTGACACTTCTCTGCCTGACATACTGTTAGATCAAATTAATAAATAAAAAGGAAATTAAAACACCCCAAAAAGTCTGTAATTTTTTCACTTCACCACACAACGGCTAATAAGCCCTTTTTTTCACACTAATATACACAAAAAAGGGCTTTAGAACATATAACTGCACCACTGAACGGCAAATCTAATTTACTTTTGCCACTAATACACACCACAAAAGGCTTTAGAACATATAACTGCACCGCTGAACGGCAAATATATTTTTCTTTTGCCACTAATACATGCTACAAAATGCTTTAGAACATATAACTGCACCGCTGAACGGCAAATATATTTTTATTTTGCCACTATTACACGACAAAAGGGGCTTTAGAACATATAACTGCACCGCTGAATGGCAAATATATTTTTCTTTTGCTACTAATACGCAACAAAAAGTGCTGTAATATTAGCACTTCACCACACAACAGCTAATAAGCCCTTTTCCCCCACTAATACAAGCCAAAAAAATGCTTTAGAACATAGAACTGCATCGCACAAGGGCAAATAAGACGTAGAAATATTTCCTTGTAATAAACCATGTTAATGGCTGTAACACCCCAATAACAAGAACTGTTTGCTGGAATTACAGAACTGTATAATGGCAATTTGGGTGCCCAGTCAGTGCAGCAAAGTGTAATAGGATTGTTCCTATTACCCAGGCTGTAATATCCCCTATTGAACCCTGTTAACATAAATGCTGTGGAATGATTCATCCCTGACATTTCCCTACACCTTGAATAATCTTTCCCTGCACTTGTAAATCGTTTTTTTTTTAGCACAATTAAGTTTTTTCTAGCACTGTCCCTAGCGCCTGCTGACGTCTCTCCTTGCACTAAGTACACTGGAAAATCGCAGAATCCAAGACGACTGAGGCTGTTTATACGGCTGTGACATCACAGGGCTGGCTGGCTGCTGATTGGCTGCAAAGCGATGGATTTATGGTGATCCTGCCTTCCCAGAGTTCCTTGCTTTATGTCCTCACACGTGCAGCAGCCATTTTAGGAAAAATGTGATTCGTTACCACGAAGCATGAGGAAATTCGGATTTGGTGTGAATCAATTTTTTCCTGAAATTCGGATAGAATTCCACTTCGTCATCTTCGGTTCGCTCATCTCTAATGGCAACCAGACACCTTCAGAGGCATCCAGCTTGCCATCGTATGTCTGAGCCCGATCAGGCTCCTACTAAAGGCAGGAGCCTGATCAGGCTAAGTGTAAATGCAAATACACTGCAGTAAACTATACAGTGTACTGCAGTGTATTGTGAGCCATCAGACCCACTGGATCTTCAAGAACAAAGTGGGTCTGGGGCAAAGAAAGTGTAAAAAAAAGTGACATAAAATTAATAAATTAAAAAAACCTAACTTCTTCCTATATCCACACACATATAATTGGTTAATTAATATAAAAAATAAAACCACTAAACATGGTTTCGTATCGCTGCGTCCTAAACGATCTGATTTATAAAAGGATCATGTTACTTTCCCGCACAGTGAATGCCGTCATATTTTTTTTTTAAACTTACATTAAAAAAGTGTAATTCTAAGCGATCAAAAAGTCATATGTGCCCCAATATAGTACCAATCAAACCCTCATCCTCTCTCCTGCAAAAAAGTATACCCAACCTAAGACAATCGCCCAAAAAATTAAAAAAACATGGCTTTCAGAAAATGGAGACAAAAAACATGATTTTTTTTCAAAAATGCTTTATTGTATAAAATAAAATTAAAAAAATGCATACATTAGGTATAGCTGTATCCATAACAAACCTGCTCTATAAAAATATAATGTGATCCAACCCATCTAGAGAACGCCGTAAAAAAAATTAATAAAAAATATGCGAAAAAAGTCATTTTTTATCACCTTACATCAAAAAAGTGTAATTCCAGCAATCATAAAGTCATTTGTGCCCCAGTATAGTAACAATCAAACTGTCATCTCATCCCGCAAAAAATGAAACCCTACCTAAGATAATCATCCCAAAAATAAAAATAAATATGACTTTCCGAAAATGAAGACACAAAAACATGATTTTTTTTCCCCAAATTTTTTTATTGCGTAAAACCAAAATAAAATAAAAAAAATAGACATATTAGGTATTGCCGCGTTCGTATCGAGCTGCGTAGTAATGATCTATCCTGTCAGGTGAACATTGTAAAGAACAAAAAAAATTAAAACTGTGCCAGAACAGCCATTTTTTTGTTACCTTGCCTCACAAAAAGCGTAATATGACTGGCTCGCTCTTTCCTCTGTAGACCCAAACACTGTGGGGGAATAGGACTTCCTGACCCTGAATAGTATGGGTGATCTGTTCTACTATCAAAGGGTAATCAACTGGCTGGCTAAACCATCGAAGAAACCCTGGGTTTGCATGAGGCAGAGCGATCTAGGTTCTTATCCTTCGGGTCTTCTAGTGGGACAGGGAAACTTCCCAATCCAAGACTGACCTCTTAACCCAATTGTGAAAGCAACACTCTTGGCATGGAAATGGCTACAAACCTCTCAACATGCCATACCACTTCCATCACCGCTGATTCAAATACTCTACGTCTTGGCTCACGCCCAAGCACCCTCTACCTTACGGGAATGTCTACCACACCCTATTCGGAATTCTACACTTCCGATACTCTCCTTATATGGAGAAGAGGGAGTAGTTTTGAATAATGAAAACATCTTGCACATTTTCCCAGACTGCAGGCCCTTTCCCCTCTATTATCATTTTTACGCTCATTTATTTCCAAAAATGTCCCTATGGGGCATTAATGCGCCTTTGACTTCGCTCGAAGGGTTATTAATTGGCCACTCAAAACATACTAGACTAATATCCCAACTTTACAAGAAACGAAGTACCCCAGTTTTCTTGATCAAAACCGGCATTTGTGGGCCTCTGGAAGAGAGATCTAGGATCTTCCTTCTCTTAACTGATGTTTTGAGACTCTAGGGTCCATTCACACATCCGTGTGTGTTTTGCGGATCCGCAGATCCACAAAACACGGAAACCGGCAATGTGTGTTCCGCATTTTGCAGACCGCACATCGCCGGCACTAATAGAATATGCCTATTCTTGTCCGCTATTGCGGACAAGAATAGGACATGTTCTATATATTTAGGATCGGAATTGTGGACCCGGAAGTGCGGGTCCGTAATTCCGGATCCGGGCCGCACGATAGAATGGGTTCACAATTCCGTTCCGCAAAATGCGGAACGGAATTGCGGATGTGTGAATGGAGCCTTAATGCTTCTCACAAATCATCCAGATGTGTCCGAACACAGGAGAATGATACAAGATTTTAACTTGATGTATAGAACCGCTGATATCACTTGTCTATATAGCCCAGATGGTTCGGATACCTGCTGGAGGTGGTAAAAAGCAAAAAGGTTCATTCTTTCATATATGGTGGTTATGTCCCATCATCCAGACTTGGTGGTCTGAGAACTTTAGCATGGCTAACAAAATTTGTAAGTTAGAAATACGATTTTTGCCTCAATTGGCCTTGCTGGGACTCCCACCATCCAACTCTGCTATGACCCCTTCCCGGCTCTTCCATATTATGCTAAGCACTGCTCGCCTTCTAATTCCAAGATTTTGGTTATCCACGGAACTCCCTTCCATACCCCAATGGATAGGGAAAATCGACCAGATATATAGATTTGAAGAGATCGCAGCATGGAAAGTCGTAAGATACATCATTTTAAGCTCCATTGGAAACATGGATTTCCTATAGAAACTTCAAGTGAACTCCTTTGCATTGATATTCCTGGCCTCTCGAGATAGTAACTAAAACAAGATTGGTTGCTATGTTTTAGTAATTTGTCCTTCCTTCTTTCCCGGACCTTGTATAGTACCTGTTATGTCAACATCAGTATAATGTAAACACTACGTGAATGTTTGCATTTATTTTCAATAAAAATTGAAAAGAAGAAAAAAAAAGTGTTATATATACATATACACTCACCTAAAGAATTATTAGGTGCAATTATCTAGTCAACCAATCACATGGCAGTTGCTTCAATGCATTTAGGGGTGTGGTCCTGGTCAAGACAATCTCCTGAACTCCAAACTGAATGTCAGAATGGGAAAGAAAGATGATTTAAGCAATTTTGAGCGTGGGCATGTTGTTGGGGCCAGATGGGCCGGTCTGAGTATTTCACAATCTGCCCAGTTACTGGGATTTTCACGCACAACCATTTCTAGTGTTTACAAGGAATGGTGTGAAAAGGGAAAAACATCCAGTATGCGGCAGTCCTGTGGGCAAAAAATGCCTTGTGGATGCTAGAGGTCAGAGGAGAATGGGCCGACTGATTCAAGCTGATAGAAGAGCAACGTTGACTGAAATAACCACTCGTTACAACCGAGGTATGCAGCAAAGCATTTGTGAAGCCCACAACACGCACAACCTTGAGGCAGATGGGCTACAACAGCAGAAGACCCCCACCGGGTACCACTCATCTCCAATACAAATAGGAAAAAGAGGCTACAATTTGCACGAGCTCACCAAAATTGGGACTGTTGAAGACTGGAAAAATGTTGCCTGGTCTGATGAGTCTCGATTTCTGTTGAGACATTCAATTGGTAGAGTCCGAATTTGGCGTAAACAGAATGAGAACATGTATCCATCCTCTGATGGCTACTTCCAGCAGGATAATGCACCATGTCACAAAGCTCAAATCATTTCAAATTGTTTTCTTGAACATGACAATTGAGTTCACTGTACTAAAATGGCCCCCACAGTCACCAGATCTCAACCCAATAGAGCATCTTTGGGATGTGATGGAACGGGAGCTTCGTGCCCTGGATGTGCATCCCTCAAATCTCCATCAACTGCAAGATGCTATCCTATCAATATGGGCCAACATTTCTAAAGAATGCTATCAGCACCTTGTTGAATCAATGCTACGTAGAATTAAGGCAGTTCTGAAGGCAAAAGGGGGTCCAACACCGTATTAGTATGGTGTTCCTAATAATTCTTTAGGTGAGTGTGTGTATATATATATATATATAGATATATATACATATACACACACAACGCACAAATAGCTCTATCAAAAGATTCATACACTGTAGGAGAAACACTCTCTCTCTCTCTCTCTATATATATATATATACAGTCAGGTCCATAAATATTAGGACATCGACACAATGAATTTGAAATGAAACAAACAAGATGTGCTTTAACTGCAGACTGTCAGCTTTAATTTGAGGGTATTTACATCCAAATCAGGTTAACGGTGTAGGAATTACAACAGTTTGCATATGTGCCTCCACTTGTTAAGGACCAATAGTAATGGGACAGAATAATAATCATAAATCAAACTTTCACTTTTTAATACTTGGTTGCAAATCCTTTGAAGACAATTACAACCTGAAGTCTGAATGCATAGACATCACCAGACGCTGGGTTTCATCCTGGTGATGCTCTGCCAGACCTCTACTGCAACTGTCTTCAGTTCCTGCTTGTTTTTGGGGCATTTTCCCTTCAGTTTTGTCTTCAGTAAGTGAAATGCATACTCAATCGTATTCAGGCAGGTGCTTGACTTGGCCATTGCATAACATTCCACTTCTTTCTCTAAAAAACTCTTTGGTTGCTTTTGCAGTATGCTTTGGGTCATTGTCCATCTGCACCGTGAATGCGCCGTCCAATGAGTTCTGAAGCATTTTGGCTAAATATGAGCAGATAATATTGCCCGAAACAATTCAGAATTCATCCTGCTGCTTTTGTCAGCAGTCACATCATCATCAATACAAGAGAACCAGTTCCATTGGCAGCCATACATGCCCATGCCGTGACACTACCACCACCATGCTTCACTGATGAGGTGGTTTCCTTTCCTTCTCCATACTCTTCTCTTCCATCACTCTGGTACAAGTTGATCTTGGTCTCATCTGTCCATAGGATGTTGTTCCAGAACTGTGAAGGCTTTTTAGATGTCGTTTGGCAAACTCTAATTTGGCCTTCTGTTTTTGAGGCTCACCAATGGTTTTACATCTTGTGGTGAACCCTCTGTATTCACTCTGGTGAAGTCTTCTCTTGATTGTTGACTTTGACACACATACCCTACCTCCTGAGAGTGTTCTTGATCCGGCCAACTGTTGTGAAGGGTGTTTTCTTCACCAGGGAAATAATTTTCGGTCATCCACCACTAGTTGTTTTCCGTGGTCTTCCGGGTCTTTTGGTGTTGCTGAGCTCACCGTTGCGTTCCTTCTTTTAAGAATGTTCCAAACAGTTGTTTTGGCCACGCCTAATGTTTTTGCTATCTCTCTGATAGGGTTTGTTTTGTTTTTTTTTCAGCTTAATGATGGCTTGCTTCACTGATAGTGACAGCTCTTTGGATTTCATCTTGAGAGTTGACAGCAACAGATTCAAATACAAATAGCACATTTGAAATGAACTCTGGACCTTTTATCTGCTCATTGTAATTGGGATAATGAGGGAAATAACACACACCTGGCCATGGAACAGCTGAGAAGCCAATTGTCCCATTATTTTTGGTTCCTTAACAAGTGGGAGGCACATATGCAAACTGTTGTAATTCCTACAACCATTCACCTGATTTGGATGTAAATACCCTCAAATTAAAGCTGACAGTCTGCAGTTAAAGCACATCTTGTTTGTTTTCATTTCAAATCCATTGTGGTGGTGTATAGAGCCAAAAATGTTAGAATTGTGTCGCTGTCCCAATATTTATGGACCTGACTGTGTGTATATATATATATATACACACACATACAACGGCAGCACAGCAGGCCAAATATAAATATGGAGATGCAGGCCAATGGATCTGGCAACAAATCCAAGACAATGTAAGAATTAAAAAAATGGCAGCACTCTGATAAAAAATAAGTGAAAAGAAAAACACTTTATTCCCTCTGGGAAGAGAAGAGTATGGAGAAGGAAAGGAAACCACCTCATCAGTGAAGCATGGTGGTGGTAGTGTCACGGCGTGGGCATGTATGGCTGCCAATGGAACTGGTTCTCTTGTATTGATTGATGATGTGACTGCTGACAAAAGCAGCAGGATGAATTCTGAATTGTTTCGGGAAATATTATCTGCTCATATTTAGCCAAATGCTTCAGAACTCATTGGACGGCGCTTCACGGTGCAGATGGACAATGACCCAAAGCATACTGCAAAAGCAACCAAAGAGTTTTTTAAGAGAAAGAAGTGGAATGTTATGCAATGGCCAAGTCAATCACCTGCCCTGAATACGATTGAGTATGCATTTCACTTACTGAAGACAAAACTGAGGGAAAATGCCCCAAAAACAAGCAGGAACTGAAGACAGTTGCAGTAGAGGTCTGACAGAGCATCACCAGGGATGAAACCCAGTGTCTGGTGATGTCTATGCATTCCAGACTTCAGGTTGTAATTGTCTTCAAAGGATTTGCAACCAAGTATTAAAAAGTGAAAGTTTGATTTATGATTATTATTCTGTCCCATTACTATTGGTCCCTTAACAAGTGGGAGGCACATATGCAAACTGTTGTAATTCCTACACCGTTCACCTGATTTGGATGTAAATACCCTCAAATTAAAGCTGACAGTCTGCAGTTAAAGCACATCTTGTTTGTTTCATTTCAAATCCATTGTGGTGGTGTATAGAGCCAAAAATGTTAGAATTGTGTCGCTGTCCCAATATTTATGGACCTGACTGTGTGTATATATATATATATATATATATATAAAAAACACAAATAGTGCAGCAGCACAGTCAGATAAGGTGTACCGGGTGCAAAATCCCACAGAGGTCGGCTCTTCCTCCACTAAATATATCAAACGAATGAAGAGGCAGCACTTCCAGTATAGCGTAAACGGGTGAGGGACCCCAAATTTATTAAAGCGACGTTTCGGCCTGCTCAATGAGGCCTTTCTCAAGCTACATAACAGTGCAAATACAAGGTATTTATACCCACAATCCAATACAATCAATTACAGAATGTGGTAGGGCGTATCTCTAGTCTGGTCACATGATCATTAACCATATCTTCACATGACATATGTGCATAGTAAACATTCTCATATAAAAAACATCAAAATTACATACGTGATCATAATAGTATCAAGATAATTCATAGAAATAAAATTACTGTGCCTCCTTTACACTTAAGTGGGATATATCTATCCATTCATTCTGGTCCCACGTGATCATGTGACCAGACTAGAGATACGCCCCTACCACATTCTGTAATTGATTTGTATTGGATTGTGGGTATATATATACCTTGTGATGTGCACTGTTATGTAGCTTGAGAAAGGCCCTCATTGAGCAGGCCGAAACGTCGCTTTAATAAATTTGGGGTCCTCACCCGTTTACGCTATACAGGAAGTGCTGCCTCTTCATTCGTTTGATATATATATATATATATATATACACACACATACAATGGCAGCACAGCAGGCCAAATATAAATATGGAGATGCAGGCCAATGGATCTGGCAACAAATCCAAGACAATGTAAGAATTAAAAAAATGGCAGCACTCTGACAAAAAATAAGTGAAAAGAAAAACACTTTATTCCCTCCTGCGGTCACAACTAGTGTTGAGCGAACTTGTGTTTTCAAGGTTCAGATTCGGGTTATCTAAAAACTCCTCTATGGATTCTGCTACCACGGACTTCTCTGAAGAAACGCTTGGAGTGCAGTCCGATTTTTGTCTTCTATAAGTGGGGTTAAGCCACCTTTTACCATACTTGGACATTGCACCCGTCCATTTTCCACACTCTTTTAGGGTGGTGCTGCCAGTGGTTTTTTCCTCTATATATATATATATATATATATATATATATATATATATATGGTAATTTTTCAAACTGGTGTAAAGTAGAACAGGCTTAGTTGCCCATAGCAGCCAATCAGGACTCCACCTTTCATTTTTCACAGCTCCTTCGGAAAATGAAAGGAGGAATCTGACAGGATGCTATGGGCGACAAAGCCAGTTTTCCTTTGCACCAGTTTTGATAAATCTCCCCACTGTGTACTTCTATGTGTACATAGCATTGTGTGTCATCACACTGTACTACTCTGTGTGGGACAAGTGTCTGCTCACTGTGCGGACTGCACACAATACTGTATTCAGAAGAGAGTGCATGTAGTGAGAGCTGTCAGTAATGAGATCTATATCCTGCTTATAACGACACGGTTCTGACTGTACAGTCGTGGCCAAAAGTTTTGAGAATTACATAAATATTGGAAATTGGAAAAGTTGCTGCTTAAGTTTTTATAATAGCAATTTGCATATACTCCAGAATGTTATGAAGAGTGATCAGATCCTTCTTTGCCATGAAAATTAACTTAATCCCCAAAAAAACTTCTCTACTGCATTTCATTCCTTCATTAAAGGACCTGCTGAGATCATTTCAGTAATCGTCTTGTTAACTCAGGTGAGAATGTTGACGAGCACAAGGCTGGAGATCATTATGTCACGCTGATTGGGTTAAAATGGCAGACTTGACATGTTAAAAGGAGGGTGATGCTTGAAATCATTGTTCTTCCATTGTTAACCATGGTGACCTGCAAAGAAACGTGTGCAGCCATCATTGCGTTGCATAAAATGACTTCACAGACAAGGATATTGTGGCTACTAAGATTGCACCTCAATCAACAATTTATAGGATCATCAAGAACTTCAAGGAAAGAGGTTCAATTCCTTGTTAAGAAGGCTTCAGGGCGTCCAAGAAAGTCCAGCAAGCGCCAGGATCGTCTCCTAAAGAGGATTCAGCTGTGGGATCGAGTGGCCACCAGTGCAGAGCTTGCTCAGGAATGGCAGCAGGCAGGTGTGAGCGCATCTGCACGCACAGTGAGGCGAAGACTTTTGGAAGTTGGCCTGGTGTCAAGAAGGGCAGCAAAGAAGCCACTTCTCTCCAAAAAAACATCAGGGACAGATTGATCTTCTGCAGAAAGTATGGTGAATGGACTGCTGAGGACTGGGGCAAAGTCATATTCTCCGGTGAAGCCTCTTTCCGATTGTTTGGGGCATCTGGAAAAAGTCTTGTCCGGAGAAGAAAAGGTGAGCGCTACCATCAGTGCTGTGTCATGCCAACAGTAAAGCATCCTGAGAATATTCATGTGTGGGGTTGCTTCTCATCCAAGGGAGTGGGCTCACTCACAATTTTGCCCAAAAACACATCCATGAATAAAGAATGGTACCAAAACACCCTCCAACAGCAACTTCTTCCAACAATCCAACAACAGTTTGGTGAAGAACAATGCATTTTCCAGCACAATGGAGCACCGTGCCATAAGGCAAAAGTGATAACTAAGTGGCTCGGGGACCAAAACGTTGACATTTTGAGTCGATGGCCTGGAAACTCCCAGATCTTAATCCATTGAGAACTTGTGGTCAATCCTCAAGAGGCGGGTGACAAACAAAAACCCACTAATTCTGACAAACTCCAAGAAGTGATTATGAAAGAATGGGTTGCTATCAGTCAGGAATTGGCCCAGAAGTTGATTGAGAGCATGACCAGTCGAATTGCAGAGGTCCGGAAAAAGAGGGGCCAACACTGCAAATACTGACTGTTTACATAAATGTCATGTAATTGTCGATAAAAGACTTTGAAATGTATGAAGTGCGTGTAATTATATTTCACTACATCACAGAAACAACTGAAACAAAGATCTAAAAGCAGTTTAGCAGCCAAACTTTGTGAAAACTAATATTGTGTCATTCTCAAAACTTTTGGCCACGACTGTAGATCACTGCACTAACGTTACTAGCAGTAATATCTATTGTGTCTAGAAATAATGGACTATCTACAGAATGGAAAGTGATGAATAGAGCTGCTGATTACAAGTTGTAGCATACAAGTAGCTGCTAGCTGTGCTGTGTAACAGGATGTGGGGGCGGGGCAGCAGAGCTTGTGCTTGTGCATGTGAAATCAACAGGAACGCCCACAGAGCCTCACAGGAGATAACAGCTGTGAGCAAAACTCATAGAGGAGCATTTCTGAGAGCATGTGAAGCAAAGCTGATACCAGTAAACAAACAAGTGGAAGGCTGAAAAGTCAGCCTGAATTTGTGGGATGGGCATCTTACCTTTTTAAGCTCCAGCCCCCAGCTCCTCAGGGCGCTTCTGTTCACAGCTGCTGCCGCCTTGTACGTCGCAGGTTTCTCCCCAGGGAAGGTATCGTATGCAGGCAGTTCTTGTTCCCTACACTGGGCTCCCCGAGCAGCGGCACAGGCTCCGGCTTCCGGTCACGAGGTCGGCGTGCGTTCCAGCGTGGAGCGCACGCCGGAATTCACTCTAGTCCCGGCGGTCTCTCCAAGATCAGGCGGCTTAAGGACAGGTAAGCGCGGTGCCCGCAAGCTATTACCCCTCCACAGGAGCCCTCCGACCTGGGCCCCCATGTTCCAGGCTTCCGGTCGCGGGTTCGGCGTGCGTTCCAGCGTGGAACGCACACCGATATCGGCTCTCAGACCCGGTCCCCGCTACCCACACACGGCTCGTCCCTCACCATATGTCCTATGCTGAGGTCATGTCACTGAGCTCCGGCAACACCTTCTCATTCTGTTGAGGGTGCTGTGAACATCATGTATTGGTGCCCTAGTAGCGATGTCATGCTCTTCAGGCCTGCTTTCTCTGCCATCACCGATACCTACCCCCAACCAACGTGGGTTGTACTAGATTGCCAGATTACTATTTCAATATTTTTCATAAAAAAAAAAAAAATCTGACATGGTACTGGCAGATGAAACATTTCCATCCTAGATACTACCCAGCCAGCAATATAAAGAGGCTCCAGAGCTGTTCCACAACCTTTCCCTTCACCTTAGGGACGAGGAATATTAAGAGGCTCACGCTGGGTTGGGTTCTGGTCTGGGAACCTTTATTGAAGAGTAAAATATCCCTTGTAGGTTGTAATTGAATCTGAAGGAAGGTAACTAATTTCTTGCAGGTCAGTTCCCTCCACAAGGCTCCCCGGGCAGCGGTCACATGCTTCCGGCGACAGGTTCGGCGTGCGTTCCAGCGTGGAGCGCACGTCGAGACGCGCTCCCGGATCCGGCTATCCACCACTCTCAGGCGGCTTCAGGACGGTAAGCTCTGTCCAGGCAGGTCATCCCCTACACAAGGGTCCCACCGATCCGTTCCCTGATGTCTCCGGGCTTCTGGCCGCGGAGTCGGCGTGCGTTCCAGCGTGGAACGCACGTGGATATCCGCTCCCGGTTTCGGATCTTCCACCGCTCACATGCGGCTCAGGACGGGTAAGCTTCGTCCCTCAGTTCACCCCCTCCACAAGGGCCCCACCGATCCATCATCTGATGTTTTTCTGCTAAAAGGAAACCATGAGCTCTGCTACATCTGTAATACAGTTATCTCCTCCTGGGGCATCTTGATCTGGTTGCCCTGTAGATTCAGCATTATTTGGGGCGTCAGGAACCCTGATGCCTGAAAGGATAATGGATCATGCTGCGCTCCTGCCACTCACTCTCCTGGTTGTGGGGGCGGCGTGCGTTCCAGCATGAAACGCATGTCGAGAACACTCTGCTATGGATAGCATAGGTTGGGGAGTCCAAGCAATCCTGTTCATGCGCTCGGTGGGACGCATGCCTGGTTCATAGAACAATGGGTAGATCTAGTCCGGGCGGCACACGCAATACCACATTTTAGGTCTGGGGGTCACATGCAGATGCATTTATGACAGGGAGTATTCGTAATGCAACAAGGGGAGATCTGGGGGTCTCGCCAGATGTAGATTAGGGCTTAACCTCATTAACGTTATATGGTTAGTCACACTGCTCAGGGAAATTGTCTCACATGGTAGGTTAGATACTACAGATTAGCCGACGGTACCAAACTCGTTAGGTTTGGTTGACGCAGACAATACCACTCAGGGCTTAGATATAGCTTCTCAGCACAGGTTTACTCTGTTTAGCTTGCATACACGGACGCAGCAGATTGTTAGAAAGTCTCCTGGTTCGCCCAGGCTCATACCTGGCCCTGTCTCCTGTATCGCCCAGGCTCATACCTGCCCCTGTATCCTGGTTCGCCAAGGCTCATACCTGGCCCTGTCTCCTGGTTCGCCCAGGCTCATACCTGCCTCTGTCTCCTGGTTCGCCCAGGCTCATACCTGCCTCTGTCTCCTGGTTCGCCCAGGCTCATACCTGCCTCTGTCTCCTGGTTCGCCCAGGCTCATACCTGCCTCTGTCTCCTGGTTCGCCCAGGCTCATACCTGCCTCTGTCTCCTGGTTCGCCCAGGCTCATACCTGCCTCTGTCTCCTGGTTCGCCCAGGCTCATACCTGCCTCTGTCTCCTGGTTCGCCCAGGCTCATACCTGCCTCTGTCTCCTGGTTCGCCCAGGCTCATACCTGCCTCTGTCTCCTGGTCGCCCAGGCTCATATCTGTCTCCTGGTTCGCCCAGGCTCATACCTGCCTCTGTCTCCTGGTTCGCCCAGGCTCATACCTGCCTCTGTCTCCTGGTCCGCCCAGGCTCATACCTGCCTCTGTCTCCTGGTTCGCCCAGGCTCATACCTGCCTCTGCCTCCTGGTTCGCCCAGGCTCATACCTGCCTCTGTCTCCTGGTTCGCCCAGGCTCATACCTGCCTCTGTCTCCTGGTTCGCCCAGGCTCATACCTGCCTCTGTCTCCTGGTTCGCCCAGGCTCATACCTGCCTCTGTCTCCTGGTTCGCCCAGGCTCATACCTGCCTCTGTCTCCTGGTTCGCCCAGGCTCATTCCTGCCTCTGTCTCCTGGTTCGCCCAGGCTCATACCTGCCTCTGTCTCCTGTTCGCCCAGGCTCATACCTGCCTCTGTCTCCTGGTTCGCCCAGGCTCATACCTGCCTCTGTCTCCTGGTTCGCCCAGGCTCATACCTACTTCTGCCTCCTGGATCGCCCAGGCACGCACCTATCTCTGCCTCCTGGTTCGTCCAGGCTTATACCTTCCTTCTGCCTCCTGGATCGCCCAGGCACGCACCTACCTCCGCCTCCTGGATCGCCCAGGCACGCACCTACCTCCGCCTCCTGGATCACCCAGGCACGCACCTACCTCTGCCTCCTGGATCGCCCAGGCACGCACCTACCTCTGCCTCCTGGATCGCCCAGGCACGCACCTACCTCTGCCTCCTGGATCGCCCAGGCACGCACCTACCTCTGCCTCCTGGATCGCCCAGGCACGCACCTACCTCTGCCTCCTGGATCGCCCAGGCACGCACCTACCTCTGCCTCCTGGATTGCCCAGGCACGCACCTACCTCTGCCTCCTGGATCGCCCAGGCACGCACCTACCTCTGTCTCCTGGTTCGCCAGGCTCGCACCTACTTCTGTCTCCTGGATCACCCAGGCTCACACCTACTTCTGTCTCCTGGATCACCCAGGCTCACACCTACTTCTGTCTCCTGGATCACCCAGGCTCACACCTACTTCTGTCTCCTGGTTCACCCAGTCCCGTCACCCTCTTCAGTTATGTTCTCTTTTTCCTTCCGAACCTTATGATTTGCCCTCTCAGGAACGTGTCCTGATCGTTCACTTATGCGACATTTGGTTCAAGGTCAGGTGACCCAACACATCGATACAGGTAGTAACCCCTAAGCCAGGTACATTGCCCAGACCGACTCAAGCCTTCTCGTAGGCACCAGTCGTACTACGTTCCGATCTCATATCCCTCCTTGCTCACGCCAGGAACCTGGTTCAGCACTCCCTCTCCCCCAATACCATCAGGAACTACCAAGCTGGTGTCAGGGTTTACGAAGGTTTCGCCAGGTCCCACCCACAGGTGGCTTGGACGATGTCTCCTACATCCTGGCGGTCATAGCCCACTGTCACCGCAATCTCAGGCTGTCATTCAACACCATCAAGCTGTACCTAGCGGGGAGACAGCACTGCGCAATGCTTCATAACCCGAATGGAGGTTCCATTTTTTCAGTGCAGGCGGTAAAAGCTGCCCTTAGGGATCCAGAAGTGCGGGGACGTCCCTCCCGCCCGTAGGCAGCCTGTCTCCGGCGAGATGTTTAGACGACTCTCGTCCGCGCTGGATGGATTTCCTTTTTGGCCACTCTCCTAGTTTGATTATTAAGGCAGCCATGTATCTCGGGTTTTACGGGTTCCTCAGGCCAGGTGAGTTCACCAGCACCTCCCCTAAACGTCAGGGGTCGCAGGTGCGACAGTTGTCCTGGGCCCATGTCCATTTCGTCCTCTGGCTCCCTTCCACGAAGGCCAATCAGCATGGACCACCCTCGGAGGCCAGGTTTTAAAACCTCCAACGATTGGTGGCCAGTCATGGTCCCCCGTCAATTGCTGGCCCTGTTGCAAGATGCCTCCCCAGAGGCCCCGGGGCTTCCTTGGCGTGGGGGGGCCCCTGTCGTCAATCCAGTTTGTGTCCCACATCAGAACGCTGGCCTCAGGTCTCGGTTATGACCCACTGGCCATCACAGGACACTCGCTCCGAACCGGAGCCGCGTCCTCAGCATCAAAAACGGGGTCCCGGCGCACGTGATTAAATGCATGGGTAGGTGGCGCTCTTCTTGCTTCACGAGATACATCCCGAACCCGCATGTTGAGATTTCCCAGGCATTTTGTAATCTTGCTCTCTGGGTGGTATTAAAGGCTTTTGGTCACTACTCTGCTCTCCTCGTTTATTTTTGCCCACTACTAGGCTTACCCTCGCTCCTGGCTTCCGGCACAATACAGCCAGCTAGGTCAGGGGAAGCGCTTCACCCACTCATCACAGTTAAGCCTCTCCCATAAGTGGAAGGCTGAAAAGTCAGCCTGAATTTGTGGGAGGGGCATCTTACCTTTTTAAGCTCCAGCCCCCAGCTCCTCAGGGCGCTTCTGTTCACACCCACCCACCCCCCCTGTTCTCAAACACTCCCTTTAGGGTACGCCCACTACTAGGCTTACCCTCGCTCCTGGCTTCCGGCACAACACAGCCAGCTAGGTCAGGGGAAGCGCTTCACCCACTCATCACAGTTAAGCCTCTCCCATAAGTGCAATTTTATTATGTGCTGCATTACGGTAAGATATGGGGTTATTGATTTTTAGTGCACAAAGGTGTCCATAGCCTTTAAGGTACACTTCAAAAAAATTAAGGGAACACTTAAGGATGGCAATCTTGGCTACAATATCTGGCACACAACCAAAGATCTATTTTTAGCAGTGCAGCCATCGAACTAGATATGGTTGCAGGGAGACTTACAAGCTGTCGCTAGTGTTGAGCGAAGCATTCCGAGTGGAATTCAGTCCAAAGTTTAGTAAACTTGTCCTGTGAGTTAAGAATAGGGAGAGACATGGCAAGCGCTCATGCGCTAGGGACAGTGTTGCTGAAAATCATTAATAGAAGAATATTGGAGAGGGAGAGTGCAGAAAGACTGCAGGGAGAGTGTATCGCCGTGTGCATCAAACAGTCATGATTCTGTACTGCAAATAACTGCATAAGCTCAGGAACATTCCGGAAATCATAGTCTGGGAACACAGTTCGCCATACAATGCACAATAGCAAGTTAAAACCGTACCATGCAAAGAAGTCATGTGTCAACATGATCCAGAAACACCGCCGTCTTCTCTGGACTAACACGTATTTAAAATGGACTGAGGCAAAATTTAAAACTGTTCTGTTCTCAGATTAATTGAAATTTTATTTGAAGACCATGGACCCCATGTTCTGCAGGCTGAAGAGGAGAGTGACCATCCAGGTTATTATCACTTTACAGTTCAAAAGCCTATATCTCTGATAGTCTGGGGTTGCATTAGTGCATATGGACTGGGCAGTTTACACATCTGGAAAGGCACTATCAATGCTGAACAGTACATAGAGGTTTTAGAACAACATATGCTCCCATCCAGACAATGTCTAATTCAGAGAAGGTCTTGGTTATTTCAGCAAGACAATGGTAATTTATGGCCTTGTCCCAACTGTCACGAGGGTGTCAAGAGCCACGCCTGACTCCGTTATACCCGGGGTCAGGAAGTCGCAGCGGGTGGCTGCGCGCTCTATGTCTAAAGACAGTGCTGTTTATTAATGGTAGCTTTCTGGGTTTGCCTTGCAATCCTTTTTGGCTCACTCAGGGATCCGTAGCTTCTCCTCCTCAGCTGTTTCTTGTCCAGCAATCTCAACCTCCTTATATTCCCATCTCTCACTTCTCTGGTTGCCAGATATAGAGCTTCCTGCCTGGACTTCTATACTGACCCACTGGAGCTGTGTAGCTGTGTTCCCTGGTTGTTGTTCCAGAACGTTACCCTCCGGATCCCTGTTGGGCCTTGGTGGTCTGCTGTTGTCGCCCACCTGGGATTATATGTTTGTCTGTATTGTCTGTCCTCTCCTTGGTGTTTTCCTCTTAGTGTCAGTGGTGCGGACTAGTGTGCCCTCCGCCCCGTTCACTACATAGGGCTCATCTTAGGGAAAGCCAGGGTTTAGGCACGTGATAGGCGTACGGGTGAGGAACCCGTCTAGGAACGTCAGGGCAGTCAGGTGCCAGCCGCAAGGTGAGTCAGGGGTCACCATCTTTCCCTCTCCCTTGGACAGGGCCTTCCCATTTCCCTCCCTTTGCGTGACGCCGGTCATTACATTATATGTGGCCCTTATTTTGTGTAGGTAAAAAAAAAAAAAATAATGTTTTCTTTCTACCTACTTAGAATCCAGTATGGATCCAATTGCTGCTTTGTCAAAGCAACTTCAAGGCCTGTCTTTGGAGGTGTCAGGATTGAAGGCGTCGGTCCTCCAGCAACAGCAGCAATTGCTACAGACCGCAAGCCCAGCGGTTGCTACAGGTAACCAGGTTGTTGCGGAACCCAAGGTTGCTCTTCCTGACAGATTTTCTGGGGGAAGGGACAAATTTGTGACGTTCCGTGAGGCCTGTATATTATATTTTAAACTGCGCCGTTACTCCTCTGGTAATGAAGAACAGCGGGTGGGGGTTGTTATTTCCCTGCTTCAGGGGGACCCGCAATCCTGGGCGTTCTCTTTACCCACTGATTCCCAGGCTCTCCGGTCAGTGGATGAATTTTTTGGGGCCTTGGGTCTCATATATGATGACCCTGACCGAATCGCACTGGCTGAATCAAAGTTACGGAGACTCCTACAGGGAGAGCGGCCAGTAGAGGAGTATTGCTCAGAGTTCCGTAGGTGGACTACGGATACCCAGTGGAACGACCCGGCTCTCAGGAGTCAGTTCTGCTCTGGGTTATCCGAAAGGATTAAGGATGCGCTTGCGCTGTATGAGACTCCCTTTTCCCTTGATGCGGTTATGTCCCTTTCTATCAGGATATATAGACGTCTTAGGGACAGATTGAAAAATCCGGAGCAACTGGTAACCCCTCCCAAGCAGCAGTTAGCCTGTACGGACTTAGACGAGCCTATGCAGCTAGGAGGAACTACTCGTCAGGTCCGTCCTCCTGAGGCTCGCCGTAGGCGTGGGGTTTGTTTTTTCTGTGGGGAGAGGGGTCATTTTATTAATGTCTGTCCTTCCTTTCTCAAAAACAAAAGACCGTCGGAAAACTACTAACCCCAGGGTGTGTGGAGGATGTCAGCCGGGGGTATACGTTTCCTCCATACGAACATCGCAATTTGTGTTGCCAGCGGTTGTTGTTTTTGGTGTTAAGATGGAGACTATTTCTTTTTTTCTAGACAGTGGAGCAGGAGTAAATTTGATAGATGCCCATTTTGCCCACACTATGGGTTTGTCTCTCTGTACGCTACCGAGACCTATTCCCATATTCGCTATCGATTCTGCTCCTCTGTCTCAGAGAAACATAGAATGTGTCGGCAGATAAGAACCATTTGGCCCATCTAGTCTGCCCAAACCTCACTCACATTGTCCATAACTTACACCTTCGGGTAGGGGACCACCATAATGAGTGGCTTTCATGTTATGTTCTGGAGGGGCTTCCCACTCCGGTGGTGTTGGGTCTTCCCTGGTTGGTAGCGCACAATCCAGTGGTGGATTGGCAGGCCAGGGAGATATTGGAGTGGAGTGAGCATTGCAGAGAAAATTGCTTAGTTGCCTCCATAGCTACCCTACCTACATTTGTTTCGGACTTTGAGGAAGTTTTTTCTGAAAAGGGTTGCCAGAAGTTACCACCTCACCGTCCTTATGATTGCCCGGTTACCCTGATTCCCGGTGCAAAATTACCCAAGACCAGGTTATATAATCTTTCGGGTCCGGAGAGACAAGCCATGAAAGATTATATCTCCGAGAGCTTGGCTAAGGGACACATCAGACCCTCTTCTTCACCCATGGCTGCAGGGTTTTTCTTTGTTAAAAAGAAAGATGGGGGCCTGCGTCCTTGCCTAGATTTTCGCAAATTAAACCGGATAACCATCCGAGACCCATACCCTCTTCCTCTCATTCCTGACCTGTTTAACCACCTCAGCCCCCAGTGCTTAAACACCCTGAAAGACCAGGCCACTTTTTACACTTCTGACCTACACTACTTTCACCGTTTATTGCTCGGTCATGCAACTTACCACCCAAATGAATTTTACCTCCTTTTCTTCTCACTAATAGAGCGAAATTTAACGATTTTTTTGCAAAAAAATGACATTTTTCACTTTCAGTTGTAAAATTTTGCAAAAAAAATGAGATCCATATATAAATTTTGCTCTAAATTTATTGTTATACATGTCTTTGATAAAAAAAAATGGTTTGGGTAAAAGTTATAGCGTTTACAAACTATGGTACAAAAATGTGAATTTCCGCTTTTTGAAGCAGCTCTGACTTTCTGAGCACCTGTCATGTTTCCTGAGGTTCTACAATGCCCAGACAGTACAAACACCCCACAAATGACCCCATTTCGGAAAGTACACACCCTAAGGTATTCGCTGATGGGCATAGTGAGTTCATAGAACTTTTTATTTTTTGTCACAAGTTAGCGGAAAATGATGATTTTTTTTTTTTTTTTTTTACAAAGTCTCATATTCCACTAACTTGTGACAAAAAATAAAAAGTTCTATGAACTCACTATGCCATCACGAAATACCTTGGGGTCTCTTCTTTCCAAAATGGGGTCACTTGTGGGGTAGTTATACTGCCCTGGCATTCTAGGGGCCCAAATGTGTGGTAAGGAGTTTGAAATCAAATTCTGTAAAAAATGACCAGTGAAATCCGAAAGGTGCTCTTTGGAATATGGGCCCCTTTGCCCACCTAGGCTGCAAAAAAGTGTCACACATCTGGTATCTCTGTATTCAGGAGAAGTTGAGGAATGTGTTTTGGGGTGTCTTTTTACATATACCCATGCTGGGTGAGATAAATATCTTGGTCAAATGCCAACTTTGTATAAAAAAATGGGAAAAGTTGTCTTTTTCCAAGATATTTCTCTCACCCAGCATGGGTATATGTAAAATGACACCCCAAAACACATTCCCCAACTTCTCCTGAGTACGGAGATACCAGATGTGTGACACTTTTCTGCAGCCTAGGTGGGCAAAGGGGCCCATATTCCAAAGAGCACCTTTCGGATTTCACTGGTCATTTTTTACAGAATTTGATTTCAAACTCCTTACCACACATTTGGGCCCCTAGAATGCCAGGGCAGTATAACTACCCCACAAGTGACCCCATTTTGGAAAGAAGGCACCCCAAGGTATTCGCTGATGGGCATAGTGAGTTCATGGAAGTTTTTATTTTTTGTCACAAGTTAGTGGAATATGAGACTTTGTAAGAAAATAAAAAATAAAAAAAAAATCATCATTTTCCACTAACTTGTGACAAAAAATAAAAAATTCTAGGAACTCGCCATGCCCCTCACAGAATACCTTGGGGTGTCTTCTTTCCAAAATGGGGTCACTTGTGGGGTAGTTATACTGCCCTGGCATTTTCCAGGGGCCCTAATGTGTGGTAAGTAGGTAAATGACCTGTGAAATCCGAAAGGTGCTCTTTGGAATGTGGGCCCCTTTGCCCACCTAGGCTGCAAAAAAGGCCACACATGTGGTATCTCCGTACTCGGGAGAAGTTGGGGAATGTGTTTTGGGGTGTCATTTTACATATACCCATGCTGGGTGAGAGAAATATCTTGGCAAAAGACAACTTTTCCCATTTTTTTATACAAAGTTGGCATTTGACCAAGATATTTATCTCACCCAGCATGGGTATATGTAAAAAGACACCCCAAAACACATTCCTCAACTTCTCCTGAGTACGGCGATACCAGATGTGTGACACTTTTTTGCAGCCTAGGTGGGCAAAGGGGCCCATATTCCAAAGAGCACCTTTCGGATTTCACTGGTGATTTTTTACAGAATTTGATTTCAAACTCCTTACCACACATTTGGGCCCATAATATGCCAGGGCAGTATAACTACCCCACAAGTGACCCCATTTTGGAAAGAAGACACCCCAAGGTATTCGCTGATGGGCATAGTGAGTTCATGGAAGTTTTTATTTTTTGTCACAAGTTAGTGGAATATGAGACTTTGTAAGAAAATAAAAAATAAAAAAAAAAATCATCATTTTCCACTAACTTGTGACAAAAAATAAAAAATTCTAGGAACTCGCCATGCCCCTCACAGAATACCTTGGGGTGTCTTCTTTTCAAAATGGGGTCACTTGTGGGGTAGTTATACTGCCCTGGCATTTTCCAGGGGCCCTAATGTGTGGTAAGTAGGTAAATGACCTGTGAAATCCGAAAGGTGTTCTTTGGAATGTGGGCCCCTTTGCCCACCTAGGCTGCAAAAAAGTGTCACACATGTGGTATCGCCGTACTCGGGAGAAGTTGGGGAATGTGTTTTGGGGTGTCATTTTACATATACCCATGCTGGGTGAGATAAATATCTTGGTCAAATGCCAACTTTGTATAAAAAAATGGGAAAAGTTGTCTTTTGCCAAGATATTTCTCTCACCCAGCATGGGTATATGTAAAATGACACCCCAGAACACATTCCCCAACTTCTCCTGAGTACGGCGATACCAGATGTGTGACACTTTTTTGCGGCCTAAATGCGCAAAGGGGCCCACATTCCTTTTATGAGGGCATTTTTAGACATTTGGATCCCAGACTTCTTTTCACGCTTTAGGGCCCCTAGAATGCCAGGGCAGTATAAATACCCCACATGTGACCCCATTTTGGAAAGAAGACACCCCAAGGTATTCAATGAGGGGCATGGCGAGTTCATAGAAAATTTTTTTTTTTGGCACAAGTTAGCGGAAATTGATTTTATTTATTTTTTTCTCACAAAGTCTCCCTTTCCGCTAACTTGGGACAAAAATTTCAATCTTTCATGGACTCAATATGCCCCTCACGGAATACCTGGGGGTGTCTTCTTTCCGAAATGGGGTCACATGTGGGGTATTTATACTGCCCTGGCATTCTAGGGGCCCTAAAGCGTGAGAAGAAGTCTGGAATATAAATGTCTAAAAATTTTTACGCATTTGGATTCCGTGAGGGGTATGGTGAGTTCATGTGAGATTTAATTTTTTGACGCAAGTTAGTGGAATATGAGACTTTGTAAGAGAAAAAAAAAAATTTCCGCTAACTTGGGCCAAAAAAATGTCTGAATGGAGCCTTACAGAGGGGTGATCAATGACAGGGGGGGTGATCAATGACAGGGGTGTGATCAATGACAGGGGGGTGATCAATGACAGGGGGTGATCAGAGAGTCTATATGGGGTGATCACCAGTCATTGATCACGCCCCTGTAAGGCTCCATTCAGACGTCCGTGTGCGTTTTGCGGATCCGATCCATCTATCAGTGGATCCGTAAAAATCATGCGGACATCTGAATGGAGCTTTACAGGGGGGTGATCAATGACAGGGGGGTAATCAATGACAGGGGGGTGATCAGGGAGTCTATATGGGGTGATCACCACAGTCATTGATCATGCCCCTGTAAGGCTCCATTCAGACGTTCGTGTGCGTTTTGCGGATCCGATCCATCTATCAGTGGATCCGTAAAAATCATGCGGACATCTGAATGGAGCTTTACAGGGGGGTGATCAATGACAGGGGGGTAATCAATGACAGGGGGGTGATCAGGGAGTCTATATGGGGTGATCACCACAGTCATTGATCATGCCCCTGTAAGGCTCCATTCAGACGTCCGTTTGCGTTTTGCGGATCCGATCCATCTATCAGTGGATCCGTAAAAATCATGCGGACGTCTAAATGGAGCTTTACAGGGGGGTGATCAATGACAGGGGGGTGATCAGGGAGTCTATATGGGGTGATTACCACAGTCATTGATCATGCCCCTGTAAGGCTCCATTCAGACGTCCGTGTGCGTTTTGCAGATCCGATCCATCTATCAGTGGATCCGTAAAAATCATGCGGACGTCTGAATGGAGCTTTACAGGGGTGTGATCAATGACAGGGGGGTAATCAATGACAGGGGGGTGATCAGGGAGTCTATATGGGGTGATCAGGGGTGATCAAGGGTGAATAAGGGGTTAATAAGTGACGGGGGGGGGTGTAGTGTAGTGTGGTGCTTGGTGCAACATATTACTGAGCTACCTGTGTCCTCTGGTGGTCGATCCAAACAAAGGGGACCACCAGAGGACCAGGTAGCAGGTATATTAGACGCTGTTATCAAAACAGCGTCTAATATACCTGTTAGGGGTTAAAAAAAATCACATCTCCAGCCTGCCAGCGAACGATCGCCGCTGGCAGGCTGGAGATCCACTTTCTTACCTTCCGTTCCTGTGAGCGCGCGCGCCTGTGTGCGCGCGTTCACAGGAAATCTCGGCCATCGCGAGAGGACGCGCCGGCGCGTCCACTCGGAATGAATCAACCACCTCCAGGACGCGTCTGTGCGTACAGCGGTCCGGAGGTGGTTAATCAGATTGCGGGTGCTAGGTGGTTGTCCAAACTTGATCTTAGGGGGGCCTACAATCTGATTCGTATCAAGGAAGGGGATGAGTGGAAGACAGCTTTTAACACCCCTTAGGGGCATTATGAAAATCTAGTCATGCCTTTCGGTCTGACCAATGCTCCTGCTGTCTTCCAACATTTCGTTAATGACATTTTTAGTCATCTTATCGGCAGGTTTGTGGTGATATACCTAGATGATATTTTAATTTATTCGTCTGATCTGAAAACACATGAGGTGCATGTCAGACAGGTACTGCAGGTCCTACGGACGAATAAATTATATGCTAAAATTGAAAAGTGTGTCTTCGCCGTTCAGGAAATACAGTTCCTAGGTTATTTATTATCTGCTTCAGGTTTCCGTATGGATCCTAGGAAGGTCCAGGCAATTTTAGATTGGGATCTTCCTGAGAACCTCAAAGCACTGCAACGGTTCTTGGGCTTCGCAAATTTCTATAGAAAGTTCATTAAAAATTATTCAGTGGTGGTAAAACCCCTTACTGACATGACTAGGAAGGGGACTGATTTTTCTAAATGGTCTGACGCTGCTAAAATTGCTTTTTCCTCTCTAAAAGAGAGGTTTACCTCGGCACCTGTACTAATCCAACCTGATGTCTCCCAGCCTTTTATTGTTGAAGTTGATGCGTCAGAGGTGGGAGTGGGGGCTGTGCTGTCTCAGGGTCCGTCTCGTGGCAAATGGCGTCCTTGTGCGTTCTTTTCTAAAAAAAACTATCTGCAGCAGAGAAGAACTATGATATTGGCAATAGGGAACTATTAGCTATTAAACTGGCGTTTGAAGAATGGCGTCACTTTTTAGATGGGGCAATCCACCCCGTCACTGTGATTACGGACCACAAAAACCTTCTGTACCTCGAATCAGCTAAGCGTCTCACCCCTAGACAAGCTAGGTGGTCGCTATTTTTTACCAGGTTTAACTTTGTTATTACCTATCGTCCTGGGGCAAAAAATACCAAGGCAGATGCACTATCTCGTTGTTTCCCTAGAGGGGGTAATGTGAGTGATCCGGTACCCATTCTACAAAGAGGAGTGGTTGTCTCTGGGGTACACTCTGTTCTGGAGGGGAAGGTGTTAGAGGCCCAGGGGGACGCCCCGGTCTCTTGCCCCTCAGAGAAATTGTTTGTACCGTTAAACCTGCGTCTCGAATTATTAAAGGAACATCATAATTCGGCACTTGCTGGGCACCCGGGTAGTAAAGCAACCTTGGAGCTATTGTCTCGTCGTTTTTGGTGGCCAAGGTTGCGTCAGGATGTAATGGATTTTGTGTCTTCCTGTTCTACTTGTGCGCGCGCGAAAGTCTCTTATACACTTCCTGCAGGGTCTTTATTGCCACTTGTCATTCCCAATAGGCCATAGACACATCTGTCAGTGGATTTTATCACTGACTTACCTTTGTCTGTGGGTAAAACAGTTATCTTGGTAGTAGTGGACAGGTTTAGCAAAATGGTACACTTCATTGTGTTACCCGCACTACCTAATGCTAAGACTCTTGCTCAGGTATTCATCAGTGAAATCGTGAAGCTTCACGGGGTCCCTTCCGATGTTGTTTCGGATCGGGGAACCCAGTTTATTTCTAAATTTTGGAAAGCTTTTTGTTCCCGTTTGGGGGTACACTTGTCCTTTTCCTCAGCTTTCCATCCTCAGTCGAATGGACAGACTGAGCGTACCAACCAAAACCTTGAGACATATCTAAGGTGTTTTGTGTCTGAAAACCAAGAGGTGTGGTCATCATATTTACCGTTAGCCGAGTTTGCCATAAATAATCGCCGTCAGGAATCTACTGGCAAGTCACCATTTCTTGGTGCATATGGTTTTCATCCCCAATTCTGTACTTCCAAAGAGGGGGGGTCTTCTGGGGTTCCCGAAGAGGAACGGTTTTCGTCATCTCTTTCTTCTGTATGGCAGAAAGTGCAAGCTAATTTGAAAAATATGGGAGGTAAATATAAATGCATGGCTGATAAGAGACGGTCGCCAGGTCCGGACCTAGGAGTGAATGACTATGTGTGGTTGTCTACTAGGAATATTAAATTAAAGGTTCCCTCTTGGAAACTAGGTCCTAGGTTCATTGGCCCTTACAAAATAGTAGCCATCATTAACCCCGTGGCTTTTCGCCTGGAGCTACCTCAGACTTTTAAAAACCATAACGTCTTCCATAAGTCGTTACTCAAGAAGTATGTTCCACCTCTATAACCGTCACCGCTGCCACCTCCTCCTGTTGTTGTGGATGGTAATCTAGAGTTTCAAATATCCAAAATTGTTGATTCTCGTTGGGTCCGCCGCTCTCTTCAATATCGTGTGCATTGGAAGGGTTACGGTCCCGAGGAAAGAATGTGGGTTCCAGCGTCTGAGGTAAACGCCGACAGGTTAGTTCGGGCTTTTCATGCCTCTCATCCTGAGAGACCTAGTCCTGAGTGTCTGGAGGCCCCTCGTAGAGAGGGGGGTACTGTCACGAGGGTGTCAAGAGCCACGCCTGACTCCGTTATACCCGGGGTCAGGAAGTCTCAGCGGGTGACTGCGCGCTCTATGTCTAAAGACAGTGCTGTTTATTAATGGTAGCTTTCTGGGTTTGCCTTGCAATCCTTTTTGGCTCACTCAGGGATCTGTAGCTTCTCCTCCTCAGCTGTTTCTTGTCCAGCAATCCCAACCTCCTTATATTCCCATCTCTCACTTCTCTGGTTGCCAGATATAGAGCTTCCTGCCTGGACTTCTATACTGACCCACTGGAGCTGTGTAGCTGTGTTCCCTGGTTGTTGTTCCAGAACGTTACCCTCCGGATCCCTGTTGGGCCTTGGTGGTCTGCTGTTGTCGCCCACCTGGGATTATATGTTTGTCTGTATTGTCTGTCCTCTCCTTGGTGTTTTCCTCTTAGTGTCAGTGGTGCGGATTAGTGATCCCACCGCCCCGTTCACTACATAGGGCTCATCTTAGGAAAAGCCAGGGTTTAGGCACGTGATCGGCGTACGGGTGAGGAACCCGTCTAGGGACGTCAGGGCAGTCAGGTGCCAGCCGCAAGGTGAGTCAGGGGTCACCATCTTTCCCTCTCCCTTGGACAGAGCCTTCCTATTTCCCTCCCTTTGCCTGACGCCGTCATTACACCAACCTTTTTGAGATGCGTTGCTGCCATCAAATTCTAAATTAGTGAATTTTTTTCATGAAATGCAAAAACGTTGTACTTTCAACATCTGATATGTGTTCTTTGTTCTATTGTGCATAAAATATGGGTTTGTGAGATTTGTAATCCATTGCATTCTGTTTTTACTTACAGTACAGACCAAAAGTTTGGACACACCTTCTCATTCAAAGAGTTTTCTTTATTTTCATGACTATGAAAATTGTAGATTCACACTGAAGGCATCAAAACTATGAATTAACACATGTGGAATTATATACATAACAAACAAGTGTGAAACAACTGAAAATATGTCATATTCTAGGTTCTTCAAAGTAGCCACCTTTTGCTTTGATTACTGCTTAGCACACTCTTGGCATTCTCTTGATGAGCTTCAAGAGGTAGTCCCCTGAAATGGTTTTCACTTCATAGGTGTGCCCTGTCAGGTTTAATAAGTGGGATTTCTTGCCTTATAAATGGGGTTGGGACCTTCAGTTGCGTTGAGGAGAAGACAGGTGGATACACAGCTGATAGTCCTACTGAATAGACTGTTAGAATTTGTATTATGGCAAGAAAAAAGCAGCTAAGTAAAGAAAAACAAGTGGCCATCATTACTTTAAGAAATGAAGGTCAGTCAGTCAGCTGAAAAATTGGGAAAACTTTGAAAGTAAGGGCTATTTGACCATGAAGGAGAGTGATGGTGTGCTGCGCCAGATGACCTGGCCTCCACAGTCACCGGACCCGAACCCAATCGAGATGGTTTGGGGTGAGCTGGACTGCAGAGTGAAGGCAAAAGGGCCAACAAGTGCTAAGTATCTCTGGGAACTTCTTCAAGACTGTTGGAAGACCATTTCAGGGGACTACCTCTTGAAGCTCATCATGAGAATGCCAAGAGTGTGCAAAGCAGTAATCCAAGCAAAAGTTGGCTACTTTGAAGAACCTAGAATATTACATATTTTCAGTTGTTTCACACTTGTTTGTTATGTATATAATTCCACATGTGTTAATTCATAGTTTTGATGCCTTCATAGTCATGAAAATAAAGAAAACTCTTTGAATGAGAAGGTGTGTCCAAACTTTTGGTCTGTACTGTATATTTATTTACATTTTACACAGCTTCCCAACTTTTTTGGAAGTGAAGTTGTAGAAGCAGCAGTCCAACTCCATTGTTCTCCCTGGCTTCCAGTAGGCACTAGACTATTATTGAAGACAAAGAGGATGACATTGTGGACTGGATGGATCACTTAGTCACAACATGATGATGCTAATGTCATCTCTGAGTCTGACAATGTGTCTTTGAGCCAGGGCACAGAGCTTTCCCCCTGCTACTCCTCCTCTCAGCCCCAGAGAAGCCTATAACTTGCATCATGTCTGTTGTCACTGCCCCCCTTCTAGTGGGGTGCCTTTTTCCTAAGAAGAAACAACAAAACTCCATGTGCTAAGGAAGATAATCAAGATAGTCATTAGTGTTTAGACTGCAATGAGGAGGAGGTTCACGGGGAAGTGGGGGACCCAATGCATAGCTGTATTGATGGTAGTTGTAGTAGTGGCACTTGTAGTCACAGTGATGGCAGTCAGAGCAGTGGTAACCATGGGGACAGTGACAGAGGAGAGAATTGGGAGGGGGGCCAAGTAGACCACGATGACATCCAGCCTGATAAAAGTGGCATGGAGGGTGAGGACTATGATGATAATTGTGTGTTGGACAGCCGCTGTTAGCTCTGTGTATGTCCCATATGGCTTTTCTTTTTCCTCCACAAGGTTGACACACAAAACCAGTGCCATGTGAAAGATCTGCAGGCTGAAAATAAGCCATGGGGGTTTAAACACAAACATAGGTATCAGGACTCTACTGCAACACATTAGGTGGCATCACCACATTCAGTGGGAAAATAGAATTGGCCTGTGCTCCTTCTCCTGGTCTCCTTTGTGAAAGCCAGGCTAGATCCCCAAGCAGTACAGTGCCCTTGTTGTCATCATCAGTTTCTTCTTTTCTGCACAGACTCCTCCTCCTTGTCCTCTGCTCCATTGTGAGACATCCATAATGAAATGTATGGCCATGAGAAAACTATTCGCTATATGCAATTAGCTTCTGTGCAAGCTGAACTCCTACCTATTACCATTTCTGAACAGCTGTCCATAAAAAGTCAAATTTTTAAATACTTGTGTAGTTCTGCACTTTTTCGGCCAGTGGAAGCACTTTTAATGCGAGTAGAATTGATTTGTACTCATCAAATTTTTGGTTCGATTTGTTTGAATTGGACCTGAAACGAATTTCAAGAAATCCACTCATCTTTAATACAGTACTTGTGTCCTCATGCCAGATATCTATCAGACTACAAAATTCTCCCAAATCATCCTTCTTTATCCAGGTCCATCTGATACTGTACATATGTACTCATACCGACATTTATCAAGTTGGACACATCTCCAAGCTCAACCCCCATTATTTGACACCATTAGATATACTATACTTACAGTATGCCACAACAAAAAAATTGTTTGAACAAATATTCTACTTGTACTTCTATTCAGTTATTTGCAATTCCCTAACCCTAAACATTTTCATATATACAGTTTTGAGAGATATGTAGTGTAGTTCAGTATAGCTGATGAACTGAACTGTAAGGTCAGCCAAAATTATACTAGTCCCTCGCCTAACAGTAGAGGAGCATCTGGCCTTTCCCAAGGATATGAATGGCTGTGCGCACCACATAGGGTAGCAGAGGCAGACAGCTGAGAATACAGAATAGCATCTGATGGAAGCAGTCTGGCAGGAAGGTGAACAGATGGGCTGGCAGCAGAGACAGCAGATGGCTTGGCAAAAGTGACAGTTTGTTTGTAAGCTCAGACAAAGGAGGGAACTAAGTGTATGAACACTGGAAATATGCATGGTGAGAATTTCCTACAAGGTTGATATGTGTGGACATCACTCAGATAAGTGAAAATTTTTCATGTTTGAGTTTTATTCCAGTGACCTTATGTTGAAAATATACACAGCTGATATGCAGAGGAGACTTTGTTTTTGAGCTAACACCATGTGGTAAGAACATACTCCAAATGTAGTTGTGTTGGCTCAGATGCCAGATTTGACTTGGCAATCTGCATTGGAATGATGTCTAATAGCAAATGTCCATTCATATAGGAAACACTCATCTTATAAAGAATAGAGTACAATATATTTCAATTGATATATAAAGAAGATGTACTACAAGCTTCAATCTATTGTTGGATTCGGAGGAAACTGAAATCCAAGGACTCACTGGACAAAATTACTATGAGCACTTACAATCCAACTAGAATAAACAATTGTGGTTGTTACTGAACACAGGCAAATTATTTGTGCAATAACTTGACCAATGGAATGGATAAATCTGATAGCTGTGGGCCTCACCAGAGACTCCTCGGGTGGGTCAGTACAACATTTTGTAGTAGGATACCAAAAATTCCCAATATGAATTGTGTTATTAAAAGCCATAAACACATTTGGCTTATTGAATAGTGTTGAGCGTGAATATTAGAATAGCAAATTTTAATCGCGAATATCAGCACTTCGAGAATTCGCGAATATTTAGAATATGGCGCTATATATTCGTAAAATCGAATATTCGTTTTTTATTTTTAGTGCCAGTCCACAGGGGTAGAACATGTGAGGTTCACGGTGGGCCGAAGTGTACAAACAGTTCATCAGGTTCTCACGGTTTAGCAGACGCCTCTCTGGGCCAGCAGTGCAGTGAAGGGGAGAACAGCACTGGATTCTCCGGGGCACACTCTATTACAGGGGACACCGGCCAGGTGGTGATCGAGGTGCCCTTGATGGTGATTGGGTTTCTGAGTGCTTGTGCGGCTGGGCCCCTGAATTAAGTAATGTCGTGATGCCAGCACCTTGATGGTGCAAAATGTTGAGTGGTAGTAGTTTGAAGTTAGAAGAATGAGGCAGGTTTGAATCCAACTGAGAACTTTACTATAACCAGGTTCTTAATAACAGTTTACATCCAGTAATAAAGCAGTCTCTGATACACATGCAAGTTGGATGTGATGAATTCCAGTAACAGGCTGTACTTGTAGTTATGTCTAAGGCTAGTGTAGTTAATTATGTAATCACTGGTATTCAGTTCTTTAATCTGGTTCTGTTTCTCCAGCTTAATAATGGTGAGGCTGCTGGAAGCTAATAGATCCTTCACCTTGAATCCAAAGGTCCTTAAAGCCTGGTAAAATGGATGTTGTCATTTGTGTCTTTATCCACTCTTTCTCCCTTGAACTGACTTCCACTAAACACAGCTAGCAGCTGCACTCTCACTCCTTCAACTCCTACTCCTCCTCTCAACTGACTAATTAGGCCTAAACTGAGGTATATATATCCTAGTGCTATCCCCATCTAGTGGTGGAATGTATGTAGTGCACCTGACAGCCTGGTAACAGGGATTTCACATAATAATATAATATAGCATGATATAACATGGGGCACAATAAGCTTTTGCAGTGCCCACGTACACTAGTGGGATGCTGCAACAGTACAAATTAGGTGATTATCCCTCCCTTCTTCTAGCTTGTGGGCCAATGAGAAGGCTTTGTCACAGCTTAGCAACATCCCTAGCAACCAATAGAAAAGTTGCCTACCCCTTACTATATAAGAACCTCCCCAGCAGCTATTTTCTAAAGTTTATTGCAATTATAAAAGAGACAGCAGTGTCATTGCTGTGCTCTGTGCTTTGTTGTATTACATTAGACAGTTAACTTATATATATAATTCAGATAGTTAGGAGGATATAGTCAGTGTAGGTTATATTGATCTATAGTGTAGCTGATAGGTTCTGGTGCAGGGAGTTAGGTAGTGTGCTAGGTTCTGCTGTCCATATATACAGTTGCAAGAAAAAGTATGTGAACCCTTTGGAATGATATGGATTTCTGCACAAACTGGTTATAAAATGTGATCTGATCTTCATCTAAGTCACAACAATAGACAATCACAGTCTGCTTAAACTAATAACACACAAAAGAATTAAATGTTACTATGTTTTTATTAAACACACCATGTAAACATTCACAGTGCAGGTGAAAAAAGTATGTGAGCCCTTGGATTTAATAACTGGTTGAACCTCCTTTGGCAGCAATAACTTCAACCAAACGTTTCCTGTAGTTGCAGATCAGACATGCACAATGGTCAGGAGTAATTCTTGACCATTCCTCTTTAAAGAACTGTTTCAGTTCAGCAATATTCTTGGGATGTCTGGTGTGAATCGCTTTCTTGAGGTCATGCCACAGCATCTCAATCGGGTTGAGGTCAGGACTTTGACTGGGCCACTCCAGAAGGCATATTTTCTTCTGTTTAAGCCATTCTGTTGTTGATTTACTTCTATGCTTTGGGTCCTTGTCCTGTTGCAACACCCATCTTCTGTTGAGCTTCAGCTGGTGGACAGATGGCCTTAAGTTCTCCTGCAAAATGTCTTGATAAACTTGGGAATTCATTTTTCCTTTGATGATAGCAATCCGTCCAGGCCCTGATGCAGCAAAGCAGCCCCAAACCATGATGCCCCCACCGCCATACTACACAGTTGCGATGAGGTTTTGATGTTGGTGTGCTGTGCCTCTTTTTCTCCACACATAGTGTTGTGTTTCTTCCAAACAACTCAACTTTGGTTTCATCTGTCCACAGAATATTTTGCCAGTACTGCTGTGGAACATCCAGGTGCTCTTGTGTAAACTGTAAACATGCAGCAATGTTTTTTTTGGACAGCAGTGGCTTCCTCTGTGGTATCCTCCCATAAAATCCATTCTTGTTTAGTGTTTTACGTATCGTAGATTCGCTAACAGGGGTGTTAGCATATGCCAAAGACTTTTGTAAGTCTTTAGCTGACACTCTAGGATTCTTCTTCACCTCATTGAGCAGTCTGCGCTGTGCTCTTGCAGTCATCTTTACAGGACGGCCACTCCTAGGGAGAGTAGCAGCAGTGCTGAACTTTCTCAATTTATAGACAATTTGTCTTACCATGGACTGATGAACAGCAAGGCTTTTGGAGATACTTTTATAACCCTTTCCAGCTTTATGCAAGTCAACAATTCTTAATCGTAGATCTTCTGAGAGCTCTTTTGTATGAGGCATCATTCACATCAGGCTATGCTTCTTGTGAAAAGCAAACCCAGAACTGGTGTGTCTCATCTCATTGATTGGACTCCAGTTGGCTGACACCTCACTCCAATTAGCTCTTGGAGATGTCATTAGTCTAGGGGTTCACATACTTTTTCCACCTCCACTGTGAATGTTTACATGGTGTGTTCAATAAAAACATGGCAACATTTGATTATTTGTGTGTTATTAGTTTAAGCAGAGTATGATTGTCTATTGTTGTGACTTAGATGAAGATCAGATCACATTTTATGACCAATTTGTGCAGAAATCCATATCATTCCAAAGGGTTCACATACTTTTTCTTGCAACTGTACATGCTACAGGCATAGTGCTGTGATGTCACAAGTTACACGTATTGCGAAAAAATATGTGCATCATTAATTGCTGAAAATTCGCAAGCGCAAATATATTGGAGCACTCTATCTGCATACTGTATAAAGCTATTCTAATGTTCTGCCTTGCCAACTATTTTATCCAGTCTCAGGAAACTTATACCAGCTTGAAAAATGTAGCATACACCTGTATTTTCTCCAAAGACTTACTGATAGGGACCTTAGATTGTGAGCCCCATTGGGGACAGTCGGATGCTAATGTCTGTAAAGCGCTGCAGAATAAAGTAGTGCTATATAAGTGCATAAATAAATTTTAAAAAAATTATGCTGATATTACATTGCCGATTTTCGCAATCAAGAATATAATCTCGAATTGACGAATATATGACGAATATTCTACAAAATATTTGTGAAATATCACGAATTCGAATATTGCCCCTGCCGCTCATCACTATTAATGAACACATTACATAGAGTGCCTTGCAAATATATTTTCCTGTTTTGTTGCATTACAACCTGAAGTTAAAATAGATTTTTTGGGGGATCTGTACTATTTGATTTACAAAATATGCCTACCATGTTAGAGGTGCAACATATTTTTACTTTATGCAAACAATAATTAGCTTTAGTGTGCGCAAGTATTTATCTCCTAAAATGCAATACTTTGTGGAACCACCTTCAGCTAGAATTACAGATTCAATTCTCTTGGGGTATGTCTTTATTAGCTTAGCATATCTACAGTGCATTTGGAAAGTCTTCAGATCCTTTCACTTTTTTCATATTTTCTTATGTTGCAGCTTTGTTGCAGTGCTAGAACAAACACAAAAGAATCTAATTTTACCCATCATTCTAGTTTTGCTAATTTATTAAAAAGGAAAAAGGAAAATTTTGCATTGACATAATTATTCCGACCCTTTACTCAGCACTTAGTTGAAGCACCTTTGGCAGTGATTATAGCCTCTAGTCTTCTTGGGTATGATGCCACAAGGTTTTCACACCTGGATTTGGCAATTTTCTGCCATTCTTCTCTTCAGATCCTTTCAAGCTTTGTCAGGTTGAATGGTGACCAAAGGTGGACAGTAATTTTCAGATCTCTTCAGGGTGTTTGATTGGGTTCAAGTCAGTTCTCTAGCTGGGCAACTCAAGGACATTCACAGAGTTGTCCCAAAGCCACTTTTCTGTTGTCTTGGCTGTGCGCTTAGGGTCATTGTCTTGTTGGAAAGTAAACCTTCAGCCCTCTCTGAGGTCCAGAGCACTCTCTGTACTTTGCTCAATTCAGCTTTCCCTTAAAGGGGTTATCCGACTTAAATAAATTAATTCTAATTACTCTTATTATAGTCTATTGAAAGTTTATTCTAATTACTTACTGTCACGGCCACGGTTTTGGCCGTGACTCCTTGGGAGCCGCATACAGTTGCCCGCGGTTTGGGTTGTTGTTTCAACCGCAGCTTGAGGCTTGATGTTGTATGCCTCAAGTACGGTTGCCGCGGACAACAGGTATGTGTGCGGTCCCTTTGGAGTTTGTGTGCGTGTATGTATGCACTGTCGTTTGTCTGTGTGCACTCTGTGTAGTGTGTGGTGTGCACGGACACCTTTCCTGCACTGTGGTTGCCCCTGGCAACGTTTGTCGTTGTGTACATGTGGTGGCAGTGTCCCGGCCTTGGGGCTGACTCCCAGGACACGGTTGCCACCCATGTCGTTGCCTGCGGCAACAACCACAGTGTGTTTGTCGTGTTGGACACTTTCCCTTTTAGTTGGTGTTTTCCCTTTCCTGTGGTGCTGGAAGGGTTAACTCCCTTCCCAGTGTGTGTGATGTCACTGGGTGTGTCTGACCGTTGGGTGTGGCCTCTTAGGCCTATAAAGCCTCTCACTTTGGCATGGCTCAGGAGGTTGCTTCAGTCATGCTTTGCTGTTGCAGCCTCCTGTGATTTCCATCTTCTTGTAAGGGCCATCCTTCCGGTCATAAGTTCTAATACCGTGATGTGTTGTTGATGTCTTGTGTCTTTGGTTTTTGTGCAGCTATGGATGTCCTGGTCCCTGTGTGTCTTCATGTGTGTGCTGTTTACCTTTGTCTGTGTGGACAGCCTTTCCTTAGCACGGGTTCCAGTCAGCAAGGCTGAGACAGGTTTGTGTGGAACTGTTTGGTTCACCTGTCTTATCCATAGTCCTGTTTATGTACCCCCTTCTTCATGCTGCTTGGCCAGTGAGACTCCTGCTCCTCCGTGCCTAGGAGGAGTGGGTTGTCTTACCCTGCTCCTTAGCCCAGGGACCGATCGGAGGGTAAGTCAGGGATCCGAGGTTCCTGCGCATGGGTCCTCCTACCATCAAGGTCGGCCCATGCAGGTAGGAGACAGGGTCAGCGTTAGGGATGCAACAGGAGGTGACCTGCTCGCTAATTCTGTGTTCCTGGCGAGTAGCGACTGGACATCTTCCATCACCGCACGGCTGAGGATTTCCCCCATCCTCAGCCGTGACACTTACATTAGCTATCTTTCTCAGTTTGGCCAGTTCAATTATGGGTCATGTGACCCCTGACGTCAGCAAGCCGACTCTGGTGATGACGTCTCGTTTACAGGCTTCTCCCTGCTTAAGGGAGTGGCCAGGCTCTGTAAACGAGACGTCAGAGCCTCTGGTTCCCTCCCCTCTCCAGCTCTTCTCACACTGCCTCGGCGATGGTATGCGATCGCGCATGCGCGGTACGCACCAGAGCCGAGGCGATCTTTTCCCCAGCAGCAGGGTATGTTTCTCCCTCCTGCACTCACTGGGCTAGAGTTAGTGTGATCCCCTCTGCGTCTGGGGATCGTACTTACACCCATGTTACCCTCCACAACTACACATTATACAGTTACCACCCCCTGGGAAAAATAAATATATAATAGTCCATCATATTTTTTGATTCAGCTATATAAAATCCATATATGCCACCAATATATATATTTATCTAAGCAATATCTATATTGAATATAAATTTGAAAAATATGGATATTGCTTAGATACAGATACTGATAATGGTACTTGCAAACTAGCGTAAGTGTATTTTCACTTGCAGCAGAGTGATCCGGCGAGCAGTTCCGACGACGAAACTGCCTGCCGGATCCGGCATTGCAAAACAACTGGAGGACGGATCCGTCCTTCCTGTCTGCGCATACACAGACCATGAAAACTGAAAAATACTGCCAGTCGGATCCATCCATCCACATGACAAGCGGATAGATGGATCCGTTCTTGCAATGCATTTGTAGACGGATCCGTTCTTGCAATGCATTTCTAGACAGATCCGCACCCGGATCCGTCTACAAATGCTGTCAGTTGTCACACTGATCGGCGGATCCGGCAGGCAGCTCCGACGACAGAACTGCCTGCCGGATCCGGCATTGCAAAACATGCACAGACCATGAAAACTGTGAAAAAGACTGCCAGAGGGATCCGTCCATCCGCATGACAAGCGGCAGGCAGCTCCAGCTGCAATGTGACAGGAAGATCTTCTGCCAGTATGAGCTAGTGATGTCCGGTTCATGAACGAATCGTTCATTTGAATCGATTCAGTTCACTGAACCGGAGGAGTCGATTCACCTGACGAAACGGCTCAGCTCAGTCACATAGCGCACAGACAATGCAGAGACGCTCAGCTCACGCTGGCAGCAGGGGGCCTGAGGGTGGGACTCGGGAGGAGCGTAATATGATCCTAGAGTGGAAGCTGCTTCTGCCAGCCCCTCCCCTCCCCGCCCACCAACCAATCAGAGCTGAGGCAAGGCAAGCACTAGCAGCTCTGAGTCGTCTGAGTAGTACAGGGAGTCTAAGAATAGAAATGAGTCTCAGGTTAAAAGAATCTAAAGATCCGACTTAGTTAGGGCTCTTTCACACTTGCGTTCTTTTCTTCCGGCATAGAGTTCCGTCGTCGGGGCTCTATGCCGGAAGAATCCTGATCAGGATTATCCCAATGCATTCTGAATGGAGAGAAATCCGTTCAGGATGCATCAGGATGTCTTCAGTTCCGGACCGGAACGTTTTTTGGCCGGAGAAAATACTGCAGCATGCTGCGCTTTTTGCTCCGGCCAAAAATCCTGAACACTTGCCGCAAGGCCGGATCCGGAATTAATGCCCATTGAAAGGCATTAATCCGGATCCGGCCATAAGCTAAACGTTGTTTCAGCGCATTGCCGGATCCGACGTTTAGCTTTTTCTGACTGGTTACCATGGCTGCCAAGACGCTAAAGTCCTGGCAGCCATGGTAAAGTGTAGTGGGGAGCGGGGGAGCAGTATACTTACCGTCCGTGCGGCTCCTGGGGCGCTCCAGAGTGACGTCAGGGCGCCCCACTCGCATGGATGACGTGATCGCATGGATCATGTGATCCATGCGCATGGGGCGCTCTGACGTCATTCTGGAGCGCCCCGGGAGCCGCACGGACTGTAAGTATACTGCTCCTCCGCTCCCCACTACTACTATGGCAACCAGGACTTTAATAGCGTCCTGGCTGCCATAGTAACACTGAACGCATTTTGAAGACGGATCCGTCTTCAAATGCTTTCAGTTCACTTGCGTTTTTCCGGATCCGCCGTGTAATTCCGGCAAATGGAGTACACGCCAGATCCGGACAACGCAAGTGTGAAAGAGCCCTTAGTGACTCATTCGATTCTTTGAGTTAAAAGAGCCGTGAGTCAGACTCTAGAACAGTTTACACTGAGGCTCTTGGCTGCTTTTGTTGCAGCAGTGATAAGGTTAAGGGACAGGAGCAGAGAGATAAGAGAAGTGACAGATGACACACAGTTTACAGGGTAAATTAACCCTTTAGGATCAAATTGGCTTCTCAGGAGATATATATGTTAAAGGCATCTCATTCAGTAGCTATATAACTAAGGGTGGGTTCACATCTCCTTTATGGATTCCGTTAAGTGGTGACTATTTTATTATCAGCCAGTGACTGTGTTACTGTAATACTGTTATCAATTCAGCACATAGTTTTCCCTGTGCGTGCATTCACATTTCACTTGGTTCGTTGTACTACTGTCAGTGTCAGACTGTTGTCACTGTGGGTAACAATGCACAACAGACAACAATGCACACCACAGTGACAGCTCCTGACTCCTGTCCTGAGTCCTCCTGTTCGGCGTCAGCCTCAGCTTCCCTTGAATCCCTTCACTCTATCACTATAATTAATCACTCTTCCTGATCAGTGATCCTGACTCACTCATAGAGAGCTGAAGAGCCGACTGAGTCAGCAGCAGCAAGTGAATCGAATGGATAGCATCTGCGCATGCGCACCGGCACCTAGAGTCTTCGGTTCACTTGCGAGTCAGCTCAGCAGTCAGTGACTCAGCAAGTGAACCGAAGATCTGATTCATGAATCGGATCATTTGAATGAGCTGATTCGAATGATCCGATTCATCTGAAAGATCCGAACTTTCCATCACTAGTATGAGCTAGGAGATGATCATGTGTTTTTTTTTTATGCAAAGTGCAGAGCAGGGTGAGGGAAAGGTCAGGTTGTTCACGCCCAGAAATATTCATGAGGCAGAGCTCAGGCTTTGTTGTTATACGCCCCCTCAGCATGTAAACAAACAATGACAGAACCATGAAAAGGTGTACATATGGGTTTTAACTTGATGAAATCTAGCTGTCAAGGATTAGAGTGGGGGTAACTCTAATCCGTGTGATGTTAACATAAGTGGAAGCTGCTTGACCAGGACAACAGAATTAGGGAGCAGGTCACCACCTAGCGCATCCCTAATCTGACCCTAGCTCCTAGCTGTATGAGCTGACCCTGATGGTAGGGGGGCTCATACTCAGGAACCTCGCTTCCCTACTAGCCCTGGACAGATCCCTGAGCTGGGTAAGACAACCTGTTCCTCCTGGATACGGACGGACAGGAGTCTAAACTGGCCAAGCTGCAAAGGAAGAGAAACATCAACAGCCTATGGATATGGCAGGAGAGTGAAAGACTTCCACCCCTACCTGCCACAGACACACTGACTGGATCCCGTGCACAACTGCTGATGTCCACACCCAACATAAAAGGACACAGCACACACACATAAACACACAGGAACCCAGATCCATAGGTGCAATAATAACAAACACCACATAAACATCAAATAACATCATGTAACATAAACTTATGACCACAAGGGTGGCCCTCACTGGCAGATGGTATATAACCAGGAGGATGACTCCAGCTAACCATGGCTGAAGTACCCCTCAGAGTCTGGCATCCAGCAGGAGCTAAATAGCCCCAAGTGGCCACACCCACACACAGACACACCCAGTGTTCACACACTAAGAAGGAAGTTAACCCTTCCTACACCAGGCAAGGGAAAAAGCCACTTAAAGGAGAAGTGTACAATCAACTATCACACTGCAGCTGTTACCGCAGGCAACGATATGCGTGGCAACCATGTCCTGGGAAACAGCCAGAAGGCCGAGACATTGCCACCACATGTACACAACACCACACGTTCCCACGGACAGCCACTAGTGAAGGGAAGTGTCACAGTGCACACATACATAAACCTCGTGCACACAAGACATAGAAAGTGCATACATACACACACACATAGCCAGAGGCAACCGCACGCATCAACAGTGAGACGCCTAGCAATCAGCTCAGGCTGTTACACTGCTAACAAACACCTGTTGTCCGCGGCAACCGCACTTGAGGCAAACTACTAACAGCCCCCAGCTGCGGTTAACAAAACACCCAGACCGCGGGCAACTGCATGCGGCTCCCAAGGAGTCACGACCATGCACATGGGCGTGACACTAGCTTAACCAAAATATATGTATATCCTGATGGGTTTTAAGAGGTTTTATTTTTTTTTTCATTAACTCGGATAACCCCTTTAACCCTGACCAGTCTCCCTGTCCCAACCACTGAAAAACACCACACAGCATGATGCTGCTACCACCTGTCACGGTCCCTCTAGTGACAGAGGTTAGAAGATCTGAGACACTGGCTGCAAGTTAGGTTATCTGACAGCCTATCTGTTTTCACTTGTTGCAGTGTTGTTGTTGGTGGTATTGACTACACCTCTTGTCTCAGGTGTAGCTTGTGGTCATTACTGCTCCTCTATTTAGTCTGGACTCAGACTTCATACCATGCGGTTGATATTCTCTGCCTAGAGTTGGAAGAGCTGTTGTGTGGTCTTCACCGGAGTTCCTGCTCCTCCATTTACTATTGTAGATAAGTGTACTTCTCTTGGTATTTTGTTGCTCCCATTTGCTTGTTACTAAGCCTCAGGGAGGCACTGGTTAATTCATCTGGGAAGGAACCAGTAGTCTCAGACCCTGTAACTAATCCTAGGGATTTTCAGGGTTACTAGGGCCTAGGTTTCCGGTGTAGGAGGAGCAGGAGCATCAGGACCAGTAAATGATGGGAAGGAAACAAAGCACCCTTCTGCTGAGGTGGTGGAGCCTTGACTTGCGGAAAAGGTGTGCGGGCCACTGGGTGATACAGCGGTTGCTGCCTCAGGCTGTGCCACTACATTAGAACCACGGCTTTCCCAGGCCACTTTATAGTAATATTGCATGTGTTGACACAGGGCTGTGGTGCCAACATTGGAACTCTGGCCACGCTTCACCTTCTGCCCACAGATTCTGCAAATGGCAATGCTGATGTCCTCCGGCGGCTTTATGAAAAATTGCCACACCGCCGAGTATGCCATCTTCCCCCCACCACTTCGTGTTGACTATCTGCTACCGCTGCCTCCATGAACCCCTGTTCCACTACTTCTTTCCGGACATGTAGGCTCCTGCATAGTGGACGGTCTACCCTAGGCACCTTTGGCTCCTAACCTTTCACGCTACTACCCTGCTGGCTCAGCCGCTGCCTCACACACAAGCTGCCACCCTCTTCTCCTGATGATGATGAAGAAGTCCCCTGTTCACCCGGTTACAACGTGCGATTGACCACATCATTATCTACTACTGTCTTCACGTCACTGATGTCACCCTCACCAGTCTCAGGGCCACGTGCCTGACCGCTCTCAACACCAGCTCCCGCGTGACTCTTCTCATCACTACTTACCCACCTGCCGGTGGAACCAGCGGATCTTTTCTCCAGATCTTGGCTAGGCAGTAGCTGCTGACTGTCCTCTAGAAGCTCGTCCTCACTGAAAAGTGGAGCCGAGTCAACAGCATATACTACTTCTCGAGCTGAGAGAACAGAAAATGACAGAGGCAGGTTGAGGACAGGTGGCGGCATAGAGCTTGCTCCCGGGACATGCTAACTAAGAGTCATGTCAGAGGAACCCACCGACTCCTGGCTGGGGGTGTCTGATGTCACTTGCGACGAAGTAGAAGACCGAGTCAACCATTTAAGGACAGCTGGGTTGCTGGTTAAGACATAGAAACATAGAAACATAGAATGTGTCGGCAGATAAGAACCATTTGTCCCATCTAGTCTGCCCAATATACTGAATACTATGAATAGCCCTTGGCCCTATCTTATATGAAGGATGGCCTTATGCCTATCCCATGCATGCTTAAACTCCTTCACTGTATTTGCAGCTACCCCTTCTGCAGGAAGGCTATTCCATGCATCCACTACTCTCTCAGTAAAGTAATACTTCCTGATATTACTTTTAAATCTTTGCCCCTCTAATTTAAAACTATGTCCTCTTGTAGCAGTTTTTCTTCTTTTAAATATTCTCTCCTCTTTTACCTTGTTGATTTCCTTTATGTATTTAAAAATTTCTATCATATCCCCTCTGTCTCGTCTTTCTTCCAAGCTATACATGTTAAGGTCCTTTAATCTTTCCTGGTAAGTTTTATCCGGCAATCCATGTACTAGTTTAGTAGCTCTTCTCTGAACTCTCACCAAAGTATCAATATCCTTCTGGAGATAAGGTCTCCAGTACTGCGCACAATACTCCAAATGACTTCTCACTAGTGCTCTGTAGAGCGGCATGAGCACCTCCCTCTTTCTACTGGTAATGCCTCTCCCTATACACTCAAGCATTCTGCTAGAATTTCCTGCTGCTCTATGACATTGTCTGCCTACCTTTAAGTCTTCTCAAATAATGACCCCTAAATCCCTTTCCTCAGATACTGAGGTTAGGACTGTATCACTGATTTTATATTCTGCTCTTGGGTTTTTACGCCCCAGGTGCATTATCTTGCACTTATCAACATTAAATTTTAGTTGCCAGATTTTTGACCATTCCTCTAGTTTTCCTAAATCCTTTTCCATTTGGTGTATCCCTCCAGGAACATCAACCCTTTTACAAATCTTTGTGTCATCAGCAAAAAGACACACCTTACCATCGAGGCCTTCTGCAATTTCCCTGATAAAGATATTAAACAATATGGGTCCCAGAACAGATCCCTAAGGTACCCCACTGGTAACAAGACCATGGATTGAATATACTCCATTGACTACAACCCTCTGTTGTCTGTCCCTCAGCCACTGCCTAATCCATTCAACAATATGGGAGTCTAAGCCCAAAGACTCTAATTTATTGATTAGCCTCTATGTGGGACAGTATCAAAAGCCTTGCTAAAGTCTAGATAAGCAATGTCTACTGCACCTCCGCCATCTATTATTTTAGTCACCCAATCAAAAAAATCAATAAGATTAGTTTGACATGATCTCCCTGAAGTAAACCCATGCTGTTTTTCATCTTTCAATCCATGGGATTTTAGATGTTCCACAATCCTCTCCTTAAGTATGGTTTACATTAATTTCCCCACTATTGATGTCTGGCTTACTGGCCTATAGTTGCCCGATTTCTCCCTACTACCTTTCTTGTGAATGGGCACAACATTTGCGAATTTCCAATCTTCTGGGACGACTCCTGTTACCAGTTATTGGTTAAATAAATCTGTTAATGGTTTTGCTAGTTCACCGCTAAGCTCTTTTAATAGCTTTGGGTGTATCCCATCAGGCCCCTGTGACTTATTTGTATTAATATTAGACAGCTGACTTAGAACCTCTTCCTCTGTAAAGACACATGCATCAAAAGATTCATTAGTCTTCTTTCCTAACTGAGACTCTTTTCCTTCATTTTCCTTTGTAAATCCTTGTTTTAGTATAATTTTTTCATTTATGTATCTGAAGAATGTCTTATTGCCTTTTTTCAGTGACTGAGCTCATTTCAAAGGAAACAGGCAGTGGCCAAAATGTTTCTGGAGCAGGCAGAAGTAGCAACAGAAGAAGGGGGGTGGCAGCAGCAGTCGTAGTGACAGGCCTAAGCTCCCAGTGTCATCTAGCGGTTATGAGCCAAAACTGTCTGTATCACAATATAATTTCACCACAGAACTGTGAATAGACGCACATATATTTACTATTAATACAACCCAAAACTGTCTGTAACACAATGTCATTTCACCGCAGAATGGCGAATAGACGTACTTTTATTTGCTATTAATACACCCCAAAACTGGCAGTATCAAACACACTTTCCTTAAAGAAGCAAGAGTGAATGGAAATAGTTATTTTTCACCTAAATACACCCCAAAACTGGTGGTATCAGTCAGCACTTTCACCCCAATAACAAGCAAGGATTACTGGAATTACTGATGTATCATATAGTGCAAACAACCTAAAAGCAGTAGTATTAGAGCAATTTGGATCCCCAATTAGTGGAGTAAGGTGTAATAGTAATCCATCCTATTACCCAGGCTTTACCCTCCCCTATTGGTCTCTGCTCTCTCCCTATAGTGTGGATAATGCCTCCCTATCCTTTCCCTACACTATGAATGATCTTTCCCTGAACTGCTCAATTGTTGTTTTTTTTTGCTGAATAGAGTCTTTCCGAAACACTGTACCTAGCACCTGTCATGTCTCTCCCTGCACTAAGTACACTGGAAAATGGCAGAGACCAAGATGGATCAGGCTATTTATAGGGCTGAGACATCACAGGGGCGGGCTGGCTGCTGATTGGCTGCATGCATGGCATTGTGGGTGGTCCTTCGTTCCCAGAATTCTTAGTTCCTTGTTCTAACATGTGCAGTAGGGATGAGCGAATCGACTTCAGATGAAACATCCAAAGTCGATTCGCATAAAACTTCATTCCAATACTCATCCCTAATGTGCAGCAGCATTTTAGAAAAAATACGATTTGTTACAACAAAGCGCGAGGAAATTTGACTTCGGTGCGAATCAAATTTTTCCTGAAATTTGGATCGAATTCCACTTAGTCAAATTCGATTCGCTCATCTCCAATTATAACTAAGTAAAGAGAATTTCTCACAAGTAAAACATTTTCACAGCAGAAAGTAAATCACAAAATAAACTAGTTGTTCATGCTGAATTATAAGATTTAATGGTGGCACAACCCCTTTAAAAGACTTGTACACTACTTTGTTGAAGGATACCTTGACAACCACAGTAGCTGATAACAAAGTTTCCCCCAGCATGGACCAACAGCAGTTGTAAACCTGGCAATATGTTACCACAAGGAAAATTAAGTATTACCCAGTATCCATTCAAATCGATGAGCTGCCTATGTAAGGCAAGACAGGAAATGGTCTCTAGAATGAGAGATGCCCTTTTATAAGGTTTCTCTATTATGGCCAAGAGTGAATCCTTGACAGGGGACCACCCTCTGTTTACTCATAATTCCAGCACATGGAATATAACTCATAAATACAATTATTTAATAATAACAGTCATAAAACATAAAAAAATACATACATTATATATTCTCTTAATCCTTACAACCCGTGAAATAAATATTTAAACATAATTAAAACACAACAGAAATTTACATAAATATTAAATATATCTCGGCAGCTATTCAACCTAAAGCAAAAATTAATATATCATTTGACTCAGCAAGACCAATCCTACCAGTTGATATTCCTGTTTAAAAGGGTTGATCATGCTGATAGATGCTCTTTAAAAATGTTATGTACCAAAAAAATAAGCTACAGCCAAGCTGCAAAAAAATAAATAAAAACAATATAAAAAAGCCATGGTTCTTGGAATGCTGTAAGGTGCACACAAAATAAAATATGTAGTTATATGTAACATTTCAGATTTTCTACCTCCCAGACCCCTTTTTTGTTTCTCCTTGCAAGTCTTAGATTGTACGTATCGCTTGTTAGTAACCTCATAGCAGCAAGATTTTTATTTTTTTCCCTTGATTGCACTGTCATAAATGATAGCTAGATATCTTATCGCACAAACAAGCTTTTTATTACATTCTTTAAATGTACCAATCCTAGCAGTTATTACTCCTTTTTATAGGCATAGTAGATATTACCGTTACTTTCAGAAAATACGTATCTAGCAGTTGCTATAGCAACCCAGCACCAACCTGTTTTTTTTATGATCCCTTCTAAATGTAAAAATGTGCAAGAAGAGCAGGAAGCTTAGGGTGTAAAGGAGGCACTACACAAAATGGTTAAAAAAAATTACTATTAAAAACTAAAAAACTAAAGGTGACCATTCAGATTAGTCTAAAGTTGGTCTAAACGGATGATTTTCAACCAGTTGAAACTTAACAACAAATGATCACTTTAGCCGACTGATAATAGATTATTATCGTCTGAAGAGAACTCAGTCGTGTTTAATATTTTCGTCCAATAGTCGGAAAAAAGATCTTATGTTCAAAGAAAGATCATTCATTAACGAAAGATCTTTCTTTGAAAGAAGGTTCCCAGAAAGGTCTTTCACCCATTGCCCGGTTTTACTGAACATGTTTGGCCAGTTTGAACAACTGTAACGGCCAATATTGTCTAAAATGTGTCTGGCTGTGTGTGCGAAATGAACATTTGTTCAACTGCTGTTCAGCCATCAACCAATTTCTATCTAATGTGAATGACCACCTTTACACACATGAGATGTCAAAAAGCCAGGAAAAAATTCCAGAGCTTTGACTTGCTGAATTTTTGAACAAATATCAGAAACCCAAACAATGCCACCTGATTCACAAAAACACCATTAGTCAAAAATAAAAATAAATTCTCATAGACTTTCAGCTAACATTTGAAGCTGCCATTTTTATTTCCAGTAAAACTTCAAAAATGCCTCTAAAAATCTATGTGTGAACGCACCCATATGTCTTCTTCACTTAACACGCCATTAAAGCTGCATGCATTTTTTCTGCATATCAGATGTGTTTTTTATGGATTTTTGTCTTGCATTGATGTCAAAATATTTGTCAAAACAAAAAAAGGAAAAGCCTTTGTAAAGGTGGATTTACACTGCCCAATCAGGTAGATTATAGGGAGCGAAATGGGTGATCCTGTCGTTCATGCAGACACCACGATCATCATTTCTGGGCAGCAAATTGTGCTGTCTAAACAGCGATCTGCTGCCCAGAAACAATGATTCTGTATAGGGACAAGCAATCGCATTTGTCCGGGATCGAGAAGGTCATCCTCGGGTACGGTAAGAAAGACATCTGTTATTGTCCTCTGGCCGATCCGAGGACCACGTCTCGATCTAGTAAGTAGAACCCAAAACTTCTAGTATAACTACTGTATCAGGGATACAGGGAACAGACTCCGGGAGTCTGGGAGAAGTGACCCGGGGACTCCGGGAGTCCGCCGTGAGGATCACTCAGAGAAAATATAGTGCGTACTAGAAAATATTGTCTCAGGGAGACAAGGACGGAGCTTGGTTTGACTCTTTTTTTAAATTGTTTAGAGTATAAGAATATTAGAGTTGATATAAGGATACTGATGTCCGGGTGGTAAGTGTACGGACTGAAGTTGACTATTTGCATAAAGTTATAAGGACATTGGGCCAGATTTATCATTAGCTCAGGTCAGAATAATGGAGTGAAAAAGTCCCCAAAAAAGTCCCAAACGCTAAAACTGCGCACAAATTTGCGACTTTTTTTCTGCTCTGCACTATGCTCGCACTACGCCCAGATGTTTCCCCCAAATATGGAAGTTCCGCTCTTTGCTCTATTTGCCTGTAGAATAGAACATGTTGATTTATGATAGGTTGAATAAATAACTTACGTCTGTTATTCCCTACTGAGTGAAGCGCTCTCCTGACGTCAGAACAAGACTCAAACCAAGCCGATACTAGAAGTTCGGTACCAGGGGTACCAAGTGGGACGTTGAGGTTTCCTATCAGCATTAGAGATCCCTCGTCCTCATACTGTGACAGAGATCACTGCATATAAATACAGCGGTCTCCTTCACTAAACGAGCAGCCGATTGTTGGGAAAGAACGTTTCCCTCCTGACAATCAGCTTTCTGGTCAGAGCATATAAACCCGCCTTAACAGTCAGTGTCCAGTTGAGAGCAGCAAGACAGATGTGCTCCTTCCACAACAACACTCTAAATGAATTTAACTTGATCTGCTCATGATGTCATAAAGATAATTCCAAACAGGGTAATTCCACCAAGTCCGATCCGAGATTCCACTTTCAAAGCTATAGAATTTGTGGATACCATTAATCCATCCACTCTATTGTTATAGATAACCAAGGGTATAATGATCACTGTCACAGGGGATGCGACTAAGACCTGGTTTTAGCTCAAGTGCTGCCTGGAGGGCCTATGGAGAGTACAGACAGCGTGCAGCTGTGATGAGCCTGGGACCCCCTGAGGCAGTGGAAGGCCTGTGGAAAGTAAAAAAAAAAAAGTGCACAGCTTTCCTCCCCATCTGGGCCCCTCACTCATGCAGTGCTCAAGGTAAACACTGCCTGAACATGTATCAATAGGCATTAGGCCGAGTTATAGTCATGGGTTAGTGTGAAAACATTTTGCCACATCTCCTGGGTCCAAAGTTTGCATTAGGGCCCACAGGAATTTTATTGCGCCACTGTAGGTAACTTCACCTCCAGATGGTTTTCTTACGTAAGTCATGAAATCCATATAACAGGAAAGCAGTAACATGAGACTAATAGTGAAGCAACATCAACTCAAGATTAAGAACACGCAGGATTTATCACACTCACAAAGTAAAAACAATTTTAGCACATATCAGATTAAAATCAGCATCCATCTCAAGTTTTGGAGACTGCTCAAATCGAGTTGTGCTCTTGTTTTTTCCAGGGCTTGAACTCCATTCCCTATTATCAAACCTCCTCATTATCCACAATTTTTTTTTTTATCATTAATCATAATCTTTTCTTAACCTTCATAAAAAGCATAATCCCCATTAATCATCATGCAATTAGATAAAAACGTAAGAAAACATCTGTTAAAATTATTTAAAAAATTGTACCTAACTTCATTTAAAAATCCTGCTTTGGGTTAACTGTCTTAGCCAATCATTTCGGATTCCAGGATTTCCTTATGACATTTTTCCTAACTCAGCTTCAACATGGGATCCCAGTCACGTGTTCCATCTGAGCCAATCAAAAAGGCCACTCTATATCTTCCTTAAAGTCCTATATTATTGCTAGTGAAATGAATGAAAACCAAAGCAGTATTTTAAACAAGGCACGGCTTACCATCAAACATTATATTTAAACCACACAGCCTTAAAGTACTGAGGGAAGAATCCAAAACTTAAAAATGTTCATAACTGGATCTCTTCATTACCACTTATTAGCGCCACCCCCTGAAATGTTTGACTTTCAGTGGAGCATCTATTCACTTTTTTTAAATGAGAGAAACAGGGGGGAGTTTATCACATCCTGCACTCAGAATTCTGGAAAGCACTGTACTCGGATATCCATACTATTCCATCAGATAGAGGGTACAGGACCCCCATTCTCAGGATTGGTGGGGGTCCCAGTGGATGGACTCTCGACTATCAGTTTGTTATCCCCTATCCTGTGGATAGGGCAGAATTTCTAAACAAGGTATAACCTCTTTAATACAAACTTTAAAATAAGAGGGAATATAAATTGTGACCATGCAGTAGTTGTGTACTGGAGTGTCCATATGGGCTCCAATATGTCTGAAAGACCCTTTGTAATTAAAACTCATATTAGTGAACATATGTATGATACTGTATAAGTACATGAAATTTTACTGAATATGGCAGCATTTCTTTTTGGTTGCAGCTTTTTAACAATTTTATTTGTAAGGTTAGGGGACCTAGGAAAAATATTTTAATCTATTTAATCTGCCTCATACTACTATTATATTGAGTTAGAAAAGAATACAAAAAAAGTCCTCCTCAATTTTTTTTATGTTGCCTCCTGCTTTTTGTCTATTCTCTCCAACTTCAAAAATTATTTTTGGCTCGCACTGTTCATAATAATCCTCTTCTTTCAAGTCATGACGTAGCCTTTGAAATTATCCCTTGGGTATGTTGTTGATCCAGTTGGAATAGTGACAGCTGGAGACATCTAGAATGGAAATTAGTGTCTGTTGTTTTGAAATAAGCTTTAATCCCAGTCTTCCCTTTGTCCACAAAAGTTTCCAGATCTAAAAAATATATACTATTTTGGATAATATTCTGTGTCAATATAACATTTCAAGTGTTGGTATTAATATCCCTAATAAATTAATCCAATGATTCCCCACTACCCCTCTAAATAAAAATACAATCAATATACCTTTTCCATAATTACATATACAGTCATTAACATGCAAAAACTCCCAATATGGCATAAAAATATTAGCAAAACTGGGTGCAAATTTTGCCCCATCACCACACCTACTGAGTGTAAATAAAAAAACATTATTGAACCAAAAATAGTTAAGATAAAATAAATACACCCAATAAAGTATTTTTGAGTAGCTTCGAACAACATATCTTGTTCAACAAAGGACCTAACCAAATTAAGCCCAATATCCATAGGGATGACTGTGACAAGATACATTTAAGAAAAAACTATAGAATATTGTGCATATTTTTGTAATTGTCTATGAATTCACACAGATGACTTAAAAGGGAGGAAATTACAGAAACATTTAGTCAATGAATTTTCGGCAAGTAATACATTACCAACTGTACCAATGAGGAGGCCGTAGCGGCATGACGTGAAGACGTGGGCGTGCCGTGCTCCCTCCCTCCCCCCCTCTCCTCGTGCATCGCATGCCGCTGGCGTCCGGGTGAGAGCTGCTCTACGTTAAAGGTTCCTGGGGATGCCGGGGGTCCGCGCCGCTGAACCGCTGTACCACTGATACCTGCGGTGACGGGATACTGGCGGTGGCGGTGGTCATGACTCACCTGAATGGGAGCGAGCGGAGATGAGAGCCTAACGCGGACGGAGGTACGAGATATGACCATCGGGGTGCATCCACATTACTGGAGGTGTGAGACGTGACTACCGGGGGTCACCTTACCTGGCAGAGAGATGACGACGGTATGATGACGGCATGACGTTAAATATTATTTTACTGTTCTCCTGCTGGAATATGCTTGCTTAATTTTCCTCAACTGGATAAGGAACCGGATAAGTACTGGATTAGTATTGGATTAGCACTGCCGAATAACACTGTTGAATACCGTTGAGCAGCAGGCATCGATTGGTGCAGAATTTGTCCTGGGTTCGTGGCTTTGGATTGAAGCGTGGCCTGTGGGAGGGTGTATCCCCGGAGGCGGTGGATAGCTGTGGATAGCTGACAAGGTGTTGAAGAGGAGGAAACCAGGGTTGGATGATATAAGTAACATCAGGGGGATAGCCCTGTATTTTCCCTGTATTTGTCCCTAGACAGGCCCCGACCCCTGGACAAGAGAAGAACATAAAGGCTTCACCCCCCTGTGTTTCCTTTTGCCCTAGGAGTACAGCTTTATCCAGTTCCAGCCGTGTTTCAACTGAAAAGAAAGAACGGAACTGATTTTTCTGTGATCCTTTTTCTCTTCTTTTTTTCTTCCCTCATCCTCCTTTTTTTTTTTTTTTTTGGTTAGGGAAGCTGAGAGGATTGTCTTGGACTGATCTGGACTGGACTAATCTAATGTCTTTGCATATTTAACGCTTGCTCTCTCAGCTTTTCTGCTTATTCTGTCTTATTGTGGTGCAGTCTCTACTAGGGTTTTTTTTTTTTTGCTCCCTTTTCTCATTTATTTATTTGTTTGGGTTGTTCTTATTGCAAAATGCCACCTAAAACATATAATAGAAAATCTGTAGGAACCTCCTCGCCGGGAGGAGGAAAAGGAAATAGCACAGCAACTGGCTTAGAAAAATACCTTAAATCCCCACCTAACCCAAAGAGCAGAAGTGCATTAAGGGGGAATAAGGAAAGTCAGAAAGAAGGAGGTGATATTCTGGTTGCAGAGGAATGTGCTGGGTTGGATAGGAGGTTGGGTAGCGGAGAAGGAATGGAGGAAAGAATAAACTCTGTGATTATGAAACTGGCCGAAATTTTGGGGGCAGTACAGCAGTCTAATCAGAGTTTGGAGGATCTGACTAAGATCGCCTCTGCTCAGGTGGATCTTTCCCTTATTAAGGAGGCGATGAACAAAGTGAGGGAAAAGGTTAAAGAGCTGCAAATATCCTCAGGGGGAATGAAGAGAGATATTGAGGGAATAAAGAAAAAGGTAGAAGTTATAGATGGGGAAAGGAAAAACCTGCTCGAGAGAATGACTACAATGGAGGATAGGTCCCGGAGATCCAATATTAGATTACTGGGATTTCCTGAGGGAGTGGAAGGAGAGGACGCAACGGGGTTCATACAGCATTGGCTGGAGGATAGTTTTGATAAAAAGGCCCTGTCTAATTGGTTTACAGTTGACAGAGCACACAGGATCCCGGGTAGACCGCCCCCAAAGGGAAGCCCACCCAGGGCAATCTTAGCGAAAATCTTAAGCTCCAGAGATAGAGACATAATAATGAGGGCAAAAAGGAAAATGCAGACAATAGCGTATAATGGAAGCAGCATAGAAATATATCCAGACTATTCCAGAGCGACACAGGTTAAAAGACAGGAGTTTAGGGAGGTAAAGAGGAGGTTAGCTGGTGCGCAGATTCAATACTCTTTGATATACCCCACTAGGCTACGTGTAATATATCGCGAGCAAGTTAGTTTTTTCGGCTCCCCAGAGGAAGCAGTGGAGTGGATGGACGCCAAGGGAATATGATCGCGATATAGGCTGCGAGATGCGGGGGGGGTGAGGGGGGAGGGAATGGGCGTAGTGTAAGAGGTGGGGGAGATGTTCCATTTCGCCGACCAGAAGGGGGATAATGGGGGGGATAAGGGGGGGGAAGGGGGGGAACGGGAGAGTTGGAGGATGGGTAAGGGGTGGGATGGTTGTCTTGGTGGGTTTAGTAGTGAAGATAAGAATGAAAATACAGGTGGAAGGGACACATGAGTAGGATTTTAACATGGAATGTACGCGGATTGGGGGACAAGGTTAAGAGGGTTATGGTTTTTGATACTATTACTAGACATCTCCCAGCCATTGTGGGATTAACGGAGACACATAACACAAAGGATAAGACATATTTATTATTGCGGAAATGGGCTAAGTACCAGTATCATTCATGTTTCTCTACCTACTCATGTGGAGTTAGCGTATATATCCATCATAAAGTTGATTACACCCCACTTGATCAGAAGATTGACAATAGGGGTAGATATGTATTCCTCTACTGTCAGTGGAATGGGATATTGTGTGTTTTGGCCTTTGTGTACATACCTCCACCATTTTCACTATGTGTTATTTATGGTTTAGTGGAGTTTGTAGAGTTGCGAGGTAAATGCCCCATATTGGTAATGGGAGATTTTAACAGCGTTATGAATAGTACTCTAGATAGATACTCGGTGATATCAAATGATAAATATGGGACAAGTCAACCAACACTTCTTAAAAGAATATCACAAGAATTGCTATTAATAGATGTGTGGAGGTATCTGTATGATGATAAGCGAGTGTACTCCTGGTTTGGTCGTGGAAGTAAAATAATGTCCAGAATAGATATGGCACTAGCTAGTCCAGAACTGGTAGACCAGATATCAAAAATGAGGTATGAGGTTAATAGTATTTCAGATCATTCCCCAATTAGCCTGACATTTAAAACAACGGTTAAACCAAAAAGTAGAGTGTTTCGGCTAAACCCGCATTGGCTAAATTTGATAAATAAAGATGAAAGCATCAGTGCGGATATAGAGGAGTACTGGAAAATTAATTTAGGATCTACACAAATAGGGTATGTATGGTATGCATTTAAAGCATATTTACGGGGTATCCTTGTTGGTAGAATTCAGGGTTTAAAAACCGAATTCGCCAAAGAGGAGAGAGAGTTGGGTGATAAAATAAAGAAATTAGAGGAGGACCTCCTGGTTGACAAATCCCCTGAAACGACGGCTCAGTTAGAAGAGTCTAAAATCCTATTAAATAATTATCTGGAGAATAAGGCACAACAAAGAGTGTTCTTTGAGGGAGCTCGATACTTCAGGGAATCGGGGAAACCAGGTAGACTGCTCTCCACCCTTATACAGAATCAAAGGGGGGACGGCAGAATTAAGTGTGTTGAGAGGAGAGATGGGGGGATAACATCCAGCCCGGGAGAAATTGAGCAGGAATTTGTTAAATATTACAAGGACCTCTACTCCTCGGAGGGAGTGGGGGATTGTGGGGACATAAAACTCTTTTTGGAGGGGGTATCGCTCCCTCGCCTCTCCGAGGAGGATAGGGAGTGTTTGAACCGACCAATAGAACTGGAGGAATTACGGGAAACTTTGAAATCAATAAAGGGTAACTCTAGTCCCGGGCTGGATGGTCTTCCCTTTGAGATATATAGAAGATACGGTGAGGTTATTCTCCCAGTACTCCTGCGGGTCCTTAATGAATCTATGGACAGGGGTGAACTCCCTGCCTCCCTTTCGGAGGCTGTAATAACCCTGATAGGGAAAAAGGAGAAAGACGAGAGTAAGGTGGACTCGTATCGCCCCATCTCTCTTCTCAACACTGATTTTAAAATATGCGCCAAATTGCTGGCAAATCGCTTAAAAAAGTTATAGGCAAAATAATACACCCAGATCAATCGGGGTTTATACCAAAACGTCAGGCTCAAATGAATATTCGCCGGGCCCTTCTGAATATCCAGATGAGTGGTGAGGGTGCTCACTCCATCCTGTCATTGGACGCAGAAAAAGCGTTTGACAGGGTGGAGTGGGCATACCTCTGGAATATAATGCACGAGCTAAACTTGGGGGAAAAATTTATTAGATGGGTACAACTGCTTTACCAACATCCGAAAGTAAGGATTAAAATTAATGGAGAGATATCTGAATCAATAACATTGCAAAGGGGAACTAGGCAGGGGTGCCCTCTCTCCCCACTATTGTTTGTCATATTCGTTGAACCATTGGCATGTAAGGTGCGATCAGATGATAACATCAGGGGGTTTGGGAGTAGGGGCGCTTCAGACAAAATGTGTTTATACGCGGATGATGTCCTGTTCTTTTTGAAAGGGGGGGCGACAACGGTGCCATACCTGATAGGAATTGTAAATCAGTTCGGCCAAATTTCTGGTTTTAGGGTGAATTGGATGAAATCGGTGCTGCTCCCAATCGGTTATGAAACCGGGAGAACGGATATTAATGTTAAAATACTAAAACCCACAGACGCACTGGAATATCTCGGAATAAAAATTAGTGCGAGGATCCAGGAGTATATAGAACTTAATATTTCCCCTTTGTTCAAAAGGGTTAAAAATAAAATAAGTATCTGGCAAAAACTACTGATAAGACAGGCAGATCACATCGCTATCATCAAGATGATTTTGCTGCCGCAGATCCTTTATGTTATATCCTCCTGCCCTGTGTGGATAGGTAACCACCTTTTTAATGTATTGGAAGGATTGATAAATGATCTCATATGGGGAAAAAAAAAGGGTCAGGCTAGATGAAGAAGATGGTGGGTTGTCCGTTCCCTGCTTCAGAGGCTATTATTATGCATCCCAGCTACAGTGGTTAATGGCAGAGGACGACAGACTGCGTCATTATCTAGCGGGCGAGTTTGTAGGTCTCCAATATAATATTTTTAGTGTCCTGGAAGCCGGGATATTAAAAATAAAGGGTAAGAAGTGCCCTATTAGTAATATGATGCACTTAACATGGGTGAATGTTAAAAAATTATTGGGTATAAATTACTCATTAAAGATTACCCCTTTATGGGGGAATATAAACCTAGGTGAGTTTCAGAGGTTAGATGATTATCTATTTTGGGGAAAAATGGTATTAAGTTTATTTAACAGATTGAGATAAAAGGAAAGCTCAGGACACTAGAAGAATTAGGGCTTAGTATAAAACTAGACACCCTCACACGTTTTAGATACTTTCGGTTAAGGCCTCATGCACACGACCGTTGTGTGCATCCGTGGCCGTTCTGCCGTTTTCCGTTTTTTTTCGCGGACCCATTGACTTTCAATGGGTCCGTGGAAAAATCGGAAAATGCACCGTTTTGCAGCCGAGACCGTGATCCATGTATCCTGTCCGTCAAAAAAATATCACCTGTCCGTCAAAAAAATATCACCTGTCCTATTTTTTTGACGGACAACGGTTCACGGACCCATTCAAGTCAATGGGTCCGTGAAAGAACACGGATGCACACAAGATTGGCATCCGTGTCCGTGATCCGTGGCCGTAGGTTAGTTTTTATACAGACGGATCCGAAGATCCGTCTGCATAAAAGCTTTTTCATAGCTGAGTTTTCACTTCGTGAAAACTCAGAACCGACAGTATATTCTACCACAGAGGCGTTCCCATGGTGATGGGGACGCTTCAGGTTAGAATATACTAAAAGAACTGTGTACATGACTGCCCCCTCCCTCCCCTGTAGTTAACTCATTGGTGGCCAGTGGGCCCCCCTCCCTCCCCTGTAGTTAACTCATTGGTGGCCAGTGCGGCCGCCGCCCCCCCCCCCCCCCCCCCTCCCTCTCCTGTAGTTAACTAATTTATAGAATTTTGCTGTCTCAGCAACGGGACCAAAATATGAATATCACAGATATACAAAAAAATCAAAAGGGGATTAGGGGGAGTGATTAAGCTTAATAGTGAACGAAAATGGGCACTAGAAGTGGAACCTAACGCTCTAGACTGGAGATGCATCTATAAAAGTATAAAAAGAAGCACAGTATCGAGTAATTTTCGACTGATACAGTTTTTTATTATCCATCGTACCTATATCACTCCATGGGTTTTGAGTAGGATGTATAAAACAAGGGACTCTAGATGCTGGAAGTGTAGCATGGATAACGCAGATTTCACCCATCTGATCTGGTACTGCCCCCTTATCCAGGATTATTGGATCCAGGTTTTTCGGGAGCTGACCAGATCGACTGGGTGTCCCGCGCCACTGGAGATCTCTATAGCGGTGCTCGGATATATCATGAAAATAGGCCTCGACAGAGAAATTGAAATGAAATGGGCCAAAGGATTAATGCTGGCGCGGGTTGTAGTGGCTAGAGAGTGGGGGGCGGACACACCACCAAATATTGAAGAGTGGAAGAACTTATGCGGGAGGGTGCATAGATATGAACATGCCTGTACCCAAAAATAAATAAGGAAAATAGAAATGAACAGTAGAAAAGAGGGGATTAAGGAGCAGGAAGGAAGTGGTAAATAAAGGAATGAGATATTAGCGAAACCCTTGACTTGAGATCATGAAATCATTTTCTTCTTTTTGGTTTAGTTTTCTTTTTTTCTTCTTGCAGTAACCAACAAGACAACCATTGGGGGAGGGGGGGAAGGGGGGGGTTACATTTGCCTTTACATAGGTATGACATGAGAAAAGAAATAGGATTAGGATTGGGATAGATTCCTGATGTTTAATGTTAAGCGAGTAACAAATGTATGTGTATACTCAGGAAATATTATCGCTTATGTCCTTTTGCATTATTGTCTATTTTCATGTCTTTTTTTGAATTTTTATATGTTGAAAGGGAAAAATAAAAATATTCTAAATAAAAAAAAAAAAGTAATACATTACCATTGAATTTAATGGTATTTAAGATATTCAAATTCTCTTTTATTTAAAATGTTGAATTGTTTCCTTTCAGGAGCAATTTTGTAAAATTCCCTTTTAAAATTATGACTTAAGTCAGTTTTAAGAACACTATGGGCCAGATTTATCATTAGCTCAAGTCAAATAATGGAGTGAAAAAGTCGCAGATTTTTGCACAATCGCTAAAACTGGGCAAAAATTTGCGACTTTTTTCTGCTCTGCACTATGCTCGCCAGTTTTCTGAAAGTGGGCTTGTTTTCTTATGTAAATGAATCTCTAGACAGATTTACTATTGCGACTATTTAAAAAGTCGCAAAAAAAGTTGCAAAAAAATGTGCAATTTCACTCCAGTGAGGACCATGCTTATCTTATGAGACTTTTTAATAGAAAATTCAACTTTTTCGTAAAAACATGCGCCTTTTGTAAAGCTGCTTACTGACGGATAAACTGCTACCGTTAAACCACATTTATTACCGTCTTAAAGGGCCGATCATAAATCTGACTTGGCTAAAACTGACTTTAGCTATATGTGAAAGTGGAGTGAGCTGTCAGAGTAATGATAAATCTGGCCCTATAAGTGGTGTGCTCGGCCAACAGTCTCCGCATTTCTTTAACATAATCATCCTAATTACAACCCCCACCCTCACCCAAATCTTCATCAGCAGATTTTTCTTCCTTAGTCAGATTAAATATTTTATTCTTGTTAAATTCCATTCTAGTCCCAAATAATTTCCCTTTTAAAAGCATCTATACATTTACTATTTCATTGTTTTTTTAGGGCTGTGACATGCACAAAATTTGCGATAAAAATTCACGATACGAAAATTTGCGATCAACACTACTCCTAAAGTCAAAGATATTGCAGCCTTTTCATTGGTCCATAAGCAAGAAGCAGTGAGGGATCATGGGTACTGATGAAAAAAAAATCTAGAATATTCGCGATTACGATGATATAGCACTATATTTTAGATATTCGCGAATTCTCAAAATGCCAATATTCGTGATAAAAATTAGCAAATTAGAATATTCGCGAACAAGTACTGAGTACTGATTTCTAATGAGAAGATTGCACTCATTTTCCCATTTCTGGCATCTAGCGGAGTATCAGTCTCCATTGATATACTACAGTTTCTATTTTGAAAACCATTTTTTCTGTCATCATAACTTTTTGCTATATGGGCAGAAGTATCTCACTCTCTGATAACCCCTATAATGTATATAAGATTTTAAAATGGAAGTTCTTAAGAATTTAGATAGTTTAAACTTTAAAGTGTACCTGAGCTTTCAAAAAAAAGTTTGCATAATGACTGTGCGTCTTTGTACAATCATAACTGGGAAAGAACAGGTGTTTTGGGGGCTTCTCTAAAGTCTTTTTCAGCCGCTCAGCTAAATGCATTTCTATCAGAAGCAGGGGAAAACCCTTCTGTGAAGTCTGCCAGCACTGTACTGCTGTGATGTCCTTTCCCTTACTTCCCGCTATGTTTGATTTCAACTCCGTAACACAAAGAACAGATAAGAAGGTTGAAATCACACTTACAGACACAAGGAGGTGCCCATAATCTTCCAAAGCTCTGTAGAAGCAGTTCTTTTATCAGGCTGAGTATCTCTGACACTCCCTCATTTCCTGTGAGCCATCTTCTCAGTCTCTGTCCTACAAAAAGAAGCGTATGATGAAAACAAACAAGCCGGGTCAAAACCAAGAAAGACAAAACCAAACCAGGAACTGTAAATCAGAGTTAGAAAAGCACCAAAAGCAATAACAGACAGGGAAACCTAGAAATAGACAAATCAGATATGATAAAAGCCGGGGTCAAAACCAGGAAGAAATGTCAAGGTCCGAATCATCAGGTAATGATCATGGTCAGGATCCAAATTAGAGGTCAGGAATCCAGTAGGCTATAACACAGAATAAGGCTAGTGAGGCAATCAAGGAAGAATAATGCCAGTCATAGGCAATGTGTGGCCAGCAGGTTTCCAGTTTAAATAGGCCCCGCTTCCTATTCACATGATGCACCTGCCATCAGTACGCCGGAAAGTATGTAATCTGACTAAGGAATTAAAATCAGCTGTGTAAGGGTTACAGAGAAATATAGATACAAATATTTGTCAGTTGTCACACCCGCTGATAAAGAAGGATGTTGTGATTTTAAATTGTAACTGTCATGTTTTCATCAAAAAATAATTTTTACCATCTGTTACTGCTGGTGGAGCATTATGCATAAAGCAATCATTAGTTTCTTCACATACCACAGTTTTCCTGTTAAACAAAACGAAAAACAAAAGAAAAATACTCTTGTATAAGAGACAGTCCTCACACTGGTGGGCGTAGAAATGGCAGGGATTCGTGTGATGAATGATGTTTGGGGGCCGGCTGTCCCTATAGATGACCCTATCTACGTTCTGCCCTGCCTAGAATGGAATGGCCGAACCGATAGGGACGATCCCGTATCAGAAACCTCCTGGACGCCCTAGAATGGCCCTGAGTATTTTTCTTTTGTTTTTCGTTTTGTTTATAAGTTTTCTATTTTTTATGAATTGGTCTCCTAGGGGCACTCTATGTGTTTTTTTTTATTTTTATACAAATAAAGGCTAAGTTTTATAGGATGGTCATCTGTGATTATACTTAACCTCTGTAGACCATCACTAAATATATTACCCTCTGACGGGTTACAGTCTGTACCGTGAGACTCACTTCACATACACACTTGCTGTAGCCAGCAGCTTCCTGCCAGCCAATCAGATTGGATTACTGAGAGACATGCCTCCGTACTCTAAAGCCTAATGCAGGCATATAGTGTGGAGGTCCGCCCCTCTGTCTTCTGTTTACACTAAAGGGAAGGGAAAGCCCTAGCAACAGTCTTTTAAGGGAGCAGTGGAAAGGAACAGGGGACATTAATGAAAACTGTTATTATTAGGTAATTACTAGTGTTGGTCGAGTACCCAAGTGCTCGGGTGCTTGGGTGCTCGAGTAGAACACCTCGGGATGCTCGGGTGCTCTACAGAGCACCCGAGCACAATGGAAGTCAATGGGAGAACCAGAGCATTAAACCAGGCACCCCCTGCTCTGAAGAGGGGAGGGTGTCTGGTTCACAGGAAAAGGTCAGAAATTGATGAAAATACCACTGAAATGGTTCGGGAACAGCATGGGGAGGATGTCTGGATGCATCTTGGACTCCCAGGTCGCTGCTGGGAATGATGTTGTCCGAGTAGTACACCACTTTTACAGACTGACAATAATACGAACAAACAAAAGATAAAATCGATTTTAGATGAAAAATTGAAACATTCTTTTCTGTATATTTACTTGAATATAAAGTGCAAGTGCTGCCAAAAATTACAAGGAAGAGGCACTCCGATGCAACCTGTATATAACATAAAGGAGGGCCTTATTCATATTGTGGTACAATTGTTCAGGTAGTGGGACTCCTACACTCATAAAGCCTATGCACTAAGTGAAAGGGCTGCCAAAAATTACAAGGAACCGGCACTACAATAAACCCTTTATTACACATAAAGGAGGGCATCCTACACACCCTTTAAAAATTATGATTAATGGCCTGCTGGTGACCCTCAAAAACTATAGGAGCAAGGGCCTGCTGATATTACCCTCTAAAACATTAGGGACGAGGGCCTGCTGCTGATCTGACCATCTAAAACATTAGGGACGAGGGCCTGATGCTGATCTGACCATCTAAAACATTAGGGGTGAGGGTCTGCTGCTGATCTGACCTCTAAAACATTAGGGGTGAGGGACTGCTGCTGATCTGACCATCTAAAACATTAGGGGCGAGGGCCTGCTGGTGACCCTCAAAAACACTATGAACAAGGGTCTGCTGGTGACCCTCTAAAACATTATGGGCGAGGGCCTGCTGGTGACCCTCTAAAACATTATGAGTGAGGGCCTGCTGGTGACCCTCAAAAACATTATGGGCAAGGGCCTGCTAGTGACCCTCTAAAACATTATGGGTGAGGGCCTGCTGTTGACCCTCAAAAACATTATGGTTGAGAGCCTGCTGGTCACCCTCAAAAACATTATGGGCAATGGCCTGCTGATGACCCTCTAAAACATTATGGGTGAGGGCCTGCTGCTGAGCTGACCCTCTAAAACATTAGGAGCGATGGCAGCCTAATAAGCATGTTGATATGATGGAGGAGGATGAGGAGGAGGAGGAGGAGAAAAGGAAGATTGAACCATATAACCTTTTTAGTGGTGGAAGGGGTGCATGGGAATACAGTGTATTTAATACACCATAAAAGCTACATTTAGAGTTCCTTTATGTTCAGCCGCTTTCCTCTGGTGGAGTAGAGAAGTCAGGGGCAATCCAGGCCTTGTTCATTTTAATAACAGTCAACCGATCAGCATTTTCAGTTGACAGGCGGATGCGCTTATCAGTTATTATGCCCCCAGCAGCACTAAAAACATGCTCTGACAAAATGCTGGCGGCAGGGCAGGCCAGCACCTCCAAGGCGTAGAGCGCCAGTTCATGCCACGTGTCCAACTTGGACACCCAATAGTTGTAAGGCTCAGAGGGATCACTGAGGACACTGACACAGTCTGCTACATACTCCTTCACAATCTTTCTCTCCTTGTGACACTAGGTTGCGCATCAGGTTGAGGGTGCTGGCGGGGTGTCATAAAACTGTCCCAGGCCTTGGAGAGTGTTGCCATTCCTCTGTTGGAACTGCTGTGTGTTCCCCTCATCTCCCCTCCTCGGTTGGCCAAGGAACTATGTACTCTGCAGCCAGCGTTGTCAGTTTGAAATTTTTGGAGCAATTTTTCCACAAGGACCTTCTGGTATTGCACCATTTTGCTCGTACTCTCCACCACAGGAATGAGAGATGAGAAGTTCTCTTTGTAGCGCGGGTCGAGAAGGGTGAACAACCAGTAATCGGTGTTGGCCAAAATGCATACAACGCGAGGGTCACGGGAAAGGCAGCCTAACATAAAGTCAGCCATGTGTGCCAGAGTCCCAACAGACAAGACTTCGCTGTCCTCATCAGGAGGATGACTCTCAATCTCCTCATCCTCTTCCTCCTCTTCTACCCATCCACGCTGAACAGATAGAATAAAACTTCCATGGGTAGCTCCGCTCCCCTCTGTAGTGGAGGCAACTGTCTCCTCCTGCTCCTCCTTCTCCTCATCATCCAATTCGCGCTGAGAAGACGAACTGAGAGTGGTCTGGCTATCACCCTGGGTACTGTCTTACCCCATTTCCACCTCTTCCACATGCAAAGCGTCCACCTTAATTGTGAGCAGCGAGCGTTTGAGTAGACACAGCAGTGGTATGGTTACGCTGATAATAGCGTTATCGCCGCTCACCATGTATGTTGATTCCTCAAAGTTGTGTAAAACCTCACAGAGGTCAGACATCCATGCCAACTCCTCACTTGTGAATAGCGGAAGCTGGCTGGAAAGGCGACGACCATGTTGCAGCTGGTATTCCACTACTGCACTCTGCTGCTCACAAAGCCTGGCCAACATGTAGAACGTCGAGTTCCAGCATGTGCTCACGTCGCACAACAGTCGGTGAGCTGGCAATTGCAAGCGCTGCTGCAGTGTTGCCAGACCGGCGGAAGCTGTCGATGACTTGCAGAAATGGGCACACACATGGAGCACCTTCACCAGTAGCTCAGGCAAATTGGGGAAGGTTTTGAGAAACTGCTGAACCACTAGGTTGAATACGTGGGCTAGGCATGTGTGAGTTTGCCGAGCTCCAAAGCTGCCACCAAGTTACGTCCATTATCAGACACAACCATGCCTGGTTCTAGGTTGAGTGGCGAGAGCCAAAGCTCAGTCTGGTCTCTTATCCCCTGCCACAGCTCTGCGGCGGTATGCTGTTTGTCAACTAAGCAGATCAGTTTAAGCACCGCCTTTTGCCGCTTCCACACTGCAGTGCTGCACTGCTTCCAGTTACTGACTGATGTCTGACTGGTGCTGTAAGATGATAATTCAGAGGTGGAAGTGGAGGAGGAGGAAGAGGAGGAGAAGGGGGGTCCAGCCACTAACGTAGGTGGTGGCAGAAAAACTGATCAACGTAGGGCCCGCAATCCTTGGCGTTGGTAGCACCTGTGCCATCCCAGGGTATAACTCACTCCCGGCCTCCACAACATTCACCCAGTGTGCTGTCAGGGAAATGTAGCGTCCCTGGCCAAAAGCACTTGTCCATGTGTCAGTCATTAAGTGGACCTTCCCAATAACTGCATTTGTCAGGGCACAGGTGATGTTACGGGACACATGCTGGTGTAAGGCTGGGACTGCACACCGTGAAAAATATTGGCGGCTGGGGACAGAGTAACGTGGGATGGCCACCACCATTAGTGTCCACAAGCCTAAATGGTAACATTTCCAGGGCCAGCAATTTGGAAAGGTGCACATTTAGTGCTATGGCCAGTGGGTGGCTGGCTAGGTATTTGCACTTTTGTTCAAAGGCCTGGGGTGTAGACATCTGTATGCTCCGCTGGGACACAGAAGTGGATGTGTTAGCTGATGGTGCTTGCGAAGGTCCAGGTGCATGGCGGGAGGAATCCGGGCCTGCGTCTTGGACAGGGGATTGGCCAGCATGTGACACAGGGGAAGAGGAGGTAGGGGTGTGACCCACAGACACTGATTGTGGACCCAGGTGTTTGGCCCACCTATTAGGGTGCTTTGATGCCATGTGGCGGATCATGCTGGTGGTGGTGAGGTTGCTAGTGTTCACGACCCTGCTCATTTTGGTACGGCACAGATTGCAAATGACAATTCTTTATTGTCCGCGCTTTCCTCAAAAAAGCGCCAGACTGCGGAACACCTACCCCTTGGCAAGGGAGATTGCCTCAAGGGAGTGCTCCGGGGAACAGTTGCGGGCCTGTTTGTTGTGGATTGCCTTCTCCCTTTTGCCACCCCATTGCCTCTTCCAGCCTGTTGCGGTGCTGCGGATCCCTCCCCCTCTGTACTGCTGTCTTCACTCGACTTGCCATCTTCCCAGGTTGGGTCAATGACTTCATTGTCCACCACCTCCTCTTCAACTTCCTCACTCTGGTTATCCTCCTGACTTGTTGACCTAGAAACAACCTCAGTTATTGACAACTGTGTCTCATCCTCATCATGAACCTCTTGAGACACTAATTGCGGTTGACTTATTGGCAACTTTGTCTCATAATCAATCATCATCCACCTCGTGAAACACTAATTGCTGTTCATCTTCTTGTGACTGTGAATGCTCAAGAGTTTGGGAATTAGGGCACAATTTCTCCTCATGTCCTTCAAGCGGGCTTGTCGAGAGGCCCAAATCAAGGAATGGCAATGAAAAGAACTCCTTCGGAATATCCGAGTGTGGGATCACTTGTTTGCCAAGACTCTCCATGGTGGAAGGAAGGAGTATCAGGGTGAGGATTCTGTTGACAAGAATCTTGGCTACTGAGACTGGACTTTGTGGAAGACAGGGTGGTGCTTAACCGACTGGAAGCATTATATGCTGCAATCCAACCGACCATCTGGTCGCACTGGTCTGACTTCGAGAGTGGTGTCCTGCGCCGCCCTGCAAACTGGGACATGAAGCTAGGTATCGTGGATGAGTGTGTTTCTTGTGCTCTGGCAGCAGGCACAGTTTCACCGCGCCCAGGGCCACGGCCTCTGCGTGCACCATCAGCAGCACGGCCACTTCCTCATCCCTTACTGCTAGCCTTGCGCATATTAAATGGTATATACAGTGTCTTGCAAAAGTATTCACCCCCAGTGGTGCACCTACAGGGGGGGTCCAGCGGGTCTGGACCCCACCCCTCTCCCCCCTAGAACAACCAGCCAATAATTTTTTTTATCCTTCGGGGCCGCACCGCCGATCACCACAGGCGGCGTGGCCCTGGATGTAATTGCGGCAGCGGTGGGGGGCCGGGGGGGCAGTAGGAGATGAGTGCTTCCATTGTGGAAGCGCTTATCTCCATATCCATCTGTATCGCCGTCCTCAGGACAGCGATACAGATGCCTGTGCTGCGGCAGGGAGGGAGAGGTGTGTCCCTCCCCTGTTCTTCTGATAGGCTGCAGGCACTAATGTCTGCAGCCTATCAGAGGCCGGCTCAGGCGGCGCGATGACGTCATCATCGCGCCGCCTGAGCCGGGCAGCACACAGCAGGGACACAGGCCGGAAGAGGCTTGCATCACATAGCTGCTGATGGAGGTAAGTATCAGTGTTTTCTTTTCTTTTTTTTTTTTTTTGGAGGGGGGGAGCTGGCACTATGGGGGCATCTGACAATTCTTACAGCCCAATTTTTTGCGGGGTGGCACTTCTTACTGGCACATTATGGGGGGGGCACCATGGGGGAGAGGAGCACTATGGGGGCATCTGGGGGCTCTAAAGGGGCTTTTTTTGTTACACATTATTGGGGGCACTATAGGGGAGAACGGCACCATGGGGCATCTGGTGGCACTATAGGGGCATTATTTGGGGGCACTATGGGGAAGTGGGGGTTCTAAAGGGGCCTTTTTTTCCTTTTGGCACATTATGGGGGGCATTATGGCATCTGGTGGCACTAAGGGGACATTGTTTACTAGCACATTATGGGAGGCACTATAGGGGAGAGCGGCACTAAGGGGCATTATTTGGGGGCACTATGAAGGAGTGGAGCACTATTGGGGCATATGGTGGCACTTAGAAGGGGCATTTTTTACTGGCATATTATGGGGGACACTATGGGGAAGGGGGAGAGGAGCACTATGAGGGCATTTACTGGGGCACTATATAGGGGTATTTTATACTGGCATAAATTATGGACACATTAGCTCAACAGCGGGCACTAAGCGAATTATTAGTACTGGGAGGTATTATGCGGAGCTTTACTACTACGGGGGGCTATGAGGAACATGATTACTAGTATGGGCACTGTAGGGGCATTATTACTACTAAGTGTGCTCTGGCAGAGAATTATTTCTATTGGTGGGATTTTGGGGAGCACTGTTACTTTGGGGGGCACCCTGCCACAGTATCAGCTTAGCACAATAATTTTTGGGGGACATTATCTTTATACTATTAGTGTCTGGGTGCAGTTATTTTTTTAGAGCACTGTGTGCCAATAATTGCTTAAGGGGGCACTATCTGTGTGGTATTAGTATTTCCAGGGGGACTGTTTCTGCAGTATAGTATTGGGGGTGGCAGGAAAGGGTGTTCAGAAAATGTGAAGATGATGGAAATGTGGGAAACTAATGTCTCTCTGCAGAGACGGGAGATGGCTGAAAAATCATCATGGCGGTTTGGTCTGAATGGAGAAGATAAAGAAAGAAAACGTCTACAACAAAGGTGACATTACTGGATGTAAGAGGTATGGGGCGCTATGTAGGAGAGGAGATTCTCCGGCTCCTCCCCTTGCCATTTGCAGAAGGAGGATTCAGAGCTGGGTGAGGACGGCCAAAGGGGGCAGCAGGCCACGGGCGGGTGGCAGATGGTGGGGGGAACCACAAGCCCTGAGCAGGATATGGGGAGGGAGGAGAGTGGAGGAGCTTCCTGGCTGTAGCTTGTTGTATAAGCAGGCAGTGCAGCCAGGACAGACCCTCCCCTCTTCGTATGATGTGTAGAGACAGGCCTCAACAATAGAATTCCAGCTGTACAGTGTTTGTTGGGAGTGGCCTATTATATGTAGGAGGGGCTTTTAATAATGGGCGGGGCTAAAATATGCGGCACGCTGCGCGCGCCACATTGTTCTGTTCCTGCAGAGCTTTCAGAATCGCCAAGTAAAAGAATCAGCGCAACACACTACACCCCCCCTGCATTTTTAAATATAAAGGGGGCTTTGAAAAATGGGCAGGCAAAAGAATTGGCACAGCGCACTACACGCGCCACATTTTTTTGCCTTTCGGACCCCCCCTAGACAAAATTCCTGGGTGCTCCCCTGTTTACCCCCCTTGACTTTTTCCGTATATGTAGGAGGGGCGGGGTATAGAACAACAGACCGACGAGTGGTTGCTGCCAGTGAGCCTCAAGCCCGGCCTGGTGGTGTGCGATAATGGGCGAAATCTCGTTGCAGCTCTGGGACTAGCCGGTTTGACGCACATCCCTTGCCTGGCACATGTGCTGAATTTGGTGGTGCAGAAATTCATTCACAACTACCCCGACATGTCAGAGCTGCTGCATAAAGTGCGGGCCGTCTATGCGCGCTTCCGGCGTTCGTATCCTGACGCCGTTTGGCTGTCTGCTCTACAGCGTAACTTCAGCCTTCCTGCTCACCGCCTCATATGTGATGTGCCCACCAGGTGGAACTCCACCTTGCACATGCTGGAGAGACTGTGCGAGCAGCAGCAGGCGATAGTGGAGTTTTAGCTGCAGCACGCACGGGTGAGTCGCACTGCGGAACAGCACCACTTCACCACCAATGACTGGGCCTCCATGCGAGACCTGTGTGCCCTGTTGCGCTGTTTCGAGTACTCCACCAACATGGCCAGTGGCAGGGGCGTAGCTATAAGGGGTGCAGAGGTAGCAGTCGCTACCGGGCCCAGGAGCCTGAGGGGGCCCAAAAGACCCTTGTGGTGCATAAGAAGACATCAGTATTATAGAAAGTGCATGCCGGTCAAGTTACACCTCTGGCTCAAGTGGGTGCCTCAGGCAGCACGAAGGCCTTGTGCTTCCTGCCCCCGGCCACAAAGCACTGAGGGTAGGGGGGCCCCAAGCTGAACTCTTGCACCAGGGCCCATGAGCCATTAGCTACGCCCCTGGCCAGTGGCGATGACGCCGTTATCAGCGTTACAATACCACTTCTATGTCTCCTTGAGAAAACACTTAGGGTGATGATGGAAGAGGATGTGGCCCAGGTTGAGGAGGAGGAAGAGGGGTCATTTCTAACACTTTCAGGCCAGTCTTTTAGAAGTGACTCAGAGGGAGTTTTTTTGCAACAGCAGAGGCCAAGTACAAATTTGGCCAGCCAGGGCCCACTACTGGAGGACGAGGAAGAGGAGGATGAGGATGAAGCATGTTCACAGCGGGGTGGCACCCAATGCAGCTCGGGCCCATCACTGGTGTATGGCTGGGGGGATACGGAGGACGCAGACGATACGCCTCCCACAGAGGACAGCTTGTCCTTACCTCTGGGCAGCCTGGCACACATGAGCGACTACATGCTGCAGTGCCTGCGCAACGACAGCAGAGTTGCCCACATTTTAACGTGTGCTGACTACTGGGTGGCCACCCTGCTGGATCCCCGTTACAAAGACAATGTGACGTGTACAGGCGCAGCGGCACGCTGGTAGACGCGCTCCTGAGAGCATTCCCGACTGACGCCGGGGGACAAGTGGGAGCACAAGGCGAAGGCAGGGGAGGAGGAAGAGGTCGCCAACGCAGCTGTGTCAGCGCCAGTACCTCAGAAGGCAGGGTTAACATGGCCGACATGTGGAAAAGCTTTGTCACCTCGCCGCAACAACCGGCCCCAACTGCTGAAATGGAGGGTGTTAGCAGGAGGCAGCATTTGAACAACATGGTGGAACAGTACCTGTGCACATGCCTACACGTACTGACTGATGGTTCTGCCCCATTCAACTTCTGGGTCTCCAAATTGTCCACATGGCCAAAGCTTTCCCTGTATGCCTTGGAGGTGCTGGCCTGCCCAGCAGCCAGTGTACTCTCTGAATGTGTATTTAGCACGGCAGGAAGCGTCATTACAGACAGATGCAGCCGCCTGTCCACAGCCAACGTGGACAAGCTCACGTTTATTAAAATGAACCAGGCCTGGATCCCACAAGACTTGTCTGTACCTTGTGCAGAATAGACAGTTCTAACAGCCTCAACCATCCATCCTTGTACTCAAGTGCACTTATTCCTTTTTTTTTATATGTCCCAATATTTTTGGGGATACCCCTATGTAAAGATGCAAAATAACACACATCTGTGTTGGCTACCTATTCCTCCGCCGCCGCTTCCACCTAGACCGCCGCGTGAGCCTAAACCGCCACATCCACCCATTCACCGCCTCCTCAGCCTCTTCCTCCTACATCATTCTTAATTTTTATGTTTTTTTAATTCATTTCCCTATCCACATTTGTTTGAAGAGCATTTGCCATGCTCTTAAGCACATTTTGCTGCCTTTTGCAGACCTCTAGCTCTTTCCAGGGCTATTTTAGAGCCATTTTAGTGGCCAAAAGTTCGGGTCCCCATTGACTTCAATGGGGTTCGGGTTCGGGTTCGGGTTCAAGTTCGGGTCAAGTTCGGCCAAACCTGCCGAACCCGAACATCCAGGTGTCTGCTCAACTCTACTTAAAAGGACTTTTGGGTCTCTAACAATTCCACACAATTTAGCACAGGTTGCGCTAATAATTATATTGCTGCCAGATACAACAATAGTCCTTAAAAAGACTTTTAGGTCTCTCTAACAATTCCACACAATTTAGCGCAGGTTGCGCTAATAATTATATTGCTGCCAGATACAACAAAAGTCCTTAAAAGGACTTTTGGGTCTCTAACAAGTTTTTTCACAAAAATATTACTATTTCACTCCATACACTATCTGTCCCTTCTTCAGCACAGCTCTCCCTGACTAAGGGCTCATGCCCACGAATGTAAGGGCTCCGAGCTGCAGACCGCAAATTGCGGTCCGCAATGCATGGGCACAGACCATGGAGCAGCCACATGCGGATCGCGGACCCATTCACTTGAATGGGGTCCGCGATCCACATCCGACGGTCTGCACCGCAAAAAAGTAGTGCATGCGCTACTTTTTTGCGGTGCGGAGGCACGGCCAGAAACACCACGGAAGCACTCCGTAGTGCTTCCGTGGGGTTCCAATCCGTGCCTCCGTTCCGCATCTCCCGGATTGCGGACCCATTGAAGTGAATGGGTCCGCGATCTGTGATGCAGGCTGCACACGGTCGGTGCCCGTGTATTGCGGACCTGCCATATGCGGGCCGCAATTCGACTACAGGCAGCACACGGTCGTGTGCATGAGCCCTAAGACTGAGCCGAACACGTGTCATCGGGTGCTATATAGCAACATGGCTACGGCATTACAGTGAGAGCCAGTACCGCTGCGTAGCAGCCAACAAACGTGCGGGAAGGAGACTCAAGCATCGCACTTGAGCACATGCGGTGTTCAGCTGAACACTGCGATGTGCCGAGCATCGTGATGCTCGAGTAAAATTAGTGTTCTAGTGTTCGGCAGACAGGGCCGGACTGGCCTGCCGGGATACCGGGAAATTTCCCGGTAGGCCGGCAGGCCTGAGTGCCGCAAGGCCGCAGCCCTGGTGACAAGTGGGGGCGGCCGGCGGCAGGGCAGAGCAGGAGATGAGCGCTTCCATTGTGGAAGCGCTCATCTCCATAGTCATCTGTATTGCAGTCCTCAGGACTGCAATACAGATGCCTGTGCTGCGGCAGAGGATGGAGAGGTGTGTCCCCTCCTGTTCCTCTGATAGGCTGCCGGCCTAGTGCTGGCAGCCTATCAGAGGCCGGTGCAGGCGGCGTGATGACGTCATTGCATTGCCTGAGCCGTATAGCGAGGGACACAGGCCGGAAGAGGTGGCCTGAATCTCATCACATCGCTTGAGGTAAGTATAAGTGTTTTCTTTTTTTTTTTTTATATAGGTAGGCACATGATAAGGGGGGACTACTGGGCTGGGCTGGGCTGGGCTGGCACATGATAAGGGGGGCTACTGGGCTGGGCTGGCACATGATAAGGGGGGACTACTGGGCTGGCACATGATAAGGGGGGGACTACTGGGCTGGCACATGATAAGGGGGGACTACTGGGCTGGCACATGATAAGGGGGGACTACTGGGCTGGCACATGATAAGGGGGGACTACTGGGCTGGCACAATGATAAGGGGGGGACTACTGGGCTGGCACATAATAAGGGGGGACTACTGGGCTGGCACATGATAAGGAGGGACTACTGGGCTGGCACATGATAAGGGGGGACTACTGGGCTGGCACATGATAAGTGGGGACTACTGGGCTGGCACATGATAAGGGGGGACTACTGGGCTGGCACGTGATAAGGGGTGACTACTGGGCTGGCACGTGATAAGGGGGGACTACTGGGCTGGCACGTGATAAGGGGGGACTACTGGCACATGATAAGGGGGCTACTGGCCCATAAGGGGGGCTACTGGCACATAAGGGGGGCTACTGGCACATAAGGGGGGCTACTGGCACATAAGGGGGGCTACTGGCACATAAGGGGGGACTACTGGCACATAAGGGGGACTACTGGCACATAAGGGGGCTATTGACACATAAGGGGGCTATTGGCACATAAGGGGGACTACTGGCACATGATAAGGGGGGCTACTGGCACATGATAAGGGGGGCTACTGGCACATGATAAGGGGGGCTACTGGCACATGATAAGGGGGGCTACTGGCACATGATAAGGGGGGCTACTGGGCTGGCACATGATAAGGGGGGACTACTGGGCTGGCACATGATAAGGGGGGGACTACTGGGCTGGCACATGATAAGGGGGGACTACTGGGCTGGCACATGATAAGGGGGGACTACTGGGCTGGCACATGATAAGGGGGGACTACTGGGCTGGCACATGATAAGGGGGGGACTACTGGGCTGGCACATGATAAGGGGGGACTACTGGGCTGGCACATGATAAGGGGGGACTACTGGGCTGGCACATGATAAGGGGGGACTACTGGGCTGGCACATGATAAGGGGGGACTACTGGGCTGGCACATGATAAGGGGGGACTACTGGGCTGGCACATGATAAGGAGGGACTACTGGGCTGGCACATGATAAGGAGGGACTACTGGGCTGGCACATGATAAGGGGGGGGACTACTGGGCTGGCACATGATAAGGGGGGACTACTGGGCTGGCACCTGATAAGGGGGGACTACTGGGCTGGCACATGATAAGGGGGGACTACTGGGCTGGCACATGATAAGGGGGGACTACTGGGCTGGCACGTGATAAGGGGGGACTACTGGCACATGATAAGGGGGCTACTGGCACATAAGGGGGGCTACTGGCACATGATAAGGGGGGGACTACTGGCACATAAGGGGGCTATTGGCACATAAGGGGGACTACTGGCACATGATAAGGGGGGCTACTAGAACATGATAAGGGGGGCTACTGGCACATGATAAGGGGGGCTACTGGACTGGCACATGATAAGGGGGGACTACTGGGCTGGCACATGATAAGGGGGGACTACTGGGCTGGCACATGATAAGGGGGGACTACTGGGCTGGCACATGATAAGGGGGGACTACTGGGCTGGCACATGATAAGGGGGGACTACTGGGCTGGCACATGATAAGGGGGGACTACTGGGCTGGCACATGATAAGGGGGGACTACTGGGCTGGCACATGATAAGGGGGGACTACTGGGCTGGCACATGATAAGGGGGGACTACTGGGCTGGCACATGATAAGGGGGGACTACTGGGCTGGCACATGATAAGGGGGGACTACTGGGCTGGCACATGATAAGGGGGGACTACTGGGCTGGCACATGATAAGGAGGGACTACTGGGCTGGCACATGATAAGGGGGGGACTACTGGGCTGGCACATGATAAGGGGGGACTACTGGGCTGGCACCTGATAAGGGGGGACTACTGGGCTGGCACCTGATAAGGGGGGACTACTGGGCTGGCACATGATAAGGGGGGACTACTGGCACATGATAAGGGGGCTACTGGCACATAAGGGGGGCTACTGGCACATGATAAGGGGGGCTACTGGCACATAAGGGGGACTACTGGCACATAAGGGGGCTATTGGCACATAAGGGGGACTACTGGCACATGATAAGGGAGGCTACTAGCACATGATAAGGGGGGCTACTGGCACATGATAAGGGGGGCTACTGGCACATGATAAGGGGGACTACTGACACATAAGGGGCGGCTACTGGCACATAAGGGGAGCTACTGGCACATGAGAAGGGGGTGCTACTGGCACATGAGAAGGGGGGGCTACTGGCACATGATATGGGGGGTGTAACGGGGTGCCAGGAGATCCGTTACAGGGGGGCTACTGGCACATGATATGGGGGGGCTACTGGCACATGATATGGGGGGCTACTGGCACATGATATGGGGGGGCTCTGGCTACTGACACATGGTGGGGGGGCTCTTATTACTGGCACATGATTGGGGGCATCTATGGGGGCACATCTTACTGGCAGATTATTGGGGGGCACTATAGGGGCATCTACTGAGGCTAAAAAGAAGGGGTATTTTATATGGGGGCTCTGTATAGGGGCATTTTATACTGGGACACATTATGGTGGGTACTATGGGGAAGGGGGGAGGAGCACTATGGGGGTCATCTACGGGGGCACTGAGAAGGGGTATTTTATATTGGCACATTATGGGAACATTAGCTCAACTGGGGGCATTACAAAGGGGTATGTTTTGCACATTATAAGGAGAATTATTACTACTGGGGGGGTATTATGGTGGGCTTTATTACTCCCCCATGGTATGACCCCCCTAGTAGCAGCACCAGCCTCTCCCTGCTCTGCTCTCCCTCTGCCCCTTCTCCAAATCCTTATTATGAAATCTTTCTCATTAGGATAAAGCACAACATCAGCTCCACCGAGCCCCCGACCAAAGTATTGAAGTGGCGTCCGAGATCCCCAAGGGCCAAGCCAAGTAATTGTAAGTTTTCATGGGGGTTCTACAAAAGAGCTAACGTGGGGCTAAGTTCATATTCGTGTTTACACACGTGTTTTAAAATGAATGTTTTCTCCTATTATAAACAAGTAAATAATGACGCAATGCTGCGGGGCTGGTGTGCAACTTTTTCCAGGGCTGGTTTTTATCCCCAGTCCGGCCCTATCGGCAGAGCATGCTCGCCCAACACTAGTAATTACCGATCTTTTGGTAATCATTGACAGACTAACTCAGGTATAAAAAATGACAGTTAGGCCCCTTTCACACGGGGGAGTTTTCCACGCGGGTGCAATGCGTGAGGTGAACGCATTGCACCCGCACTGAATCCGGACCCATTCATTTCTATGGGGCTGTGCACATGAGCGTTGATTTTCACGCATCACTTGTGTGTTGCGTGAAAATCACAGCATTCTCTATATTGTGCGTTTTTCACGCAATGCAGGCCCCATAGAAGTGAATAGGGCTGCGTGAAAATCGCAAGCATCCGAAGCAAGTGCGGATGCGGTGCGATTTTCACGCATGGTTTCTAGGTGACGATCGGGATGGGGACCCGATCATTATTATTTTCCCTTATAACATGGTTATAAGGGAAAATAATAGCATTCTTAATACAGAAAGTAAATTAGGGATGGAGGGGTTAAAAAATAAAAAAAAAATACTTACCACGTGATCGCAGTGACATACCCAAAGGTCCTTTTCCTCCCAGTTCATCAAAGAAGAAGAAAGAAGAAGAAAGAAGACAAACCGGGCTGCGCGAACAAGTGGATGAGGTGAGTTTCATTTTTTTGGATTTTTTTTAACCCCTCCATCCCTATTTTACTAAGCATTCTGTATTAAGAATGCTATTATTTTCCCTTATAACCATGTTATAAGGGAAAATAATGGAATCTGCACAACACCGATCCCAAACCCGAACTTCTGTGAAGAAGTCCGGGTTCGGGTCTGGGTACCAAACATGCCGATTTTTCTCACGTGCATGCAAAACGCATTAAAATGCTTTGTACTTCGGGCATTTTCCCACGACGCACCCGCATCCTATCCGGCCCTCACACTCGACACCCGTGTGAAAGAGGCCTTACACTTTAAAGAAATAGAGAGACTATTAGCAGATCATACCGCTTAGGCCTCTTTCACACGACCATATGGCTTTTTCAGTGTTTTGCGGTCCGTTTTTCACAGATCCGTTGTTCCGTTTTTTGTTTCTGTTCCTGTTCTGTTTTTCCGTATGGCATATACAGTATACAGTAATTACATCGAAAAAATCAGGTTGGGCATAAAATTTTCAATAGATGGTTCCGCAAAAACAGAACGGATACTGAAGACATACAGATGCATTTCTGTATGTGTTCAGTTTTTTTTGCGAACCCATTGACTTGAATGGAGCCACGGAATGTGATATGTGGGCAATAATAGGACATGTTCTATCTTTCAACGGAACGGAAAAACGGAAATACGGAAACTGAATGCATACGGAGTACATTCCAGTTTTTTTGCTGAACCATTAAAATGAATGGTTCTGTATACGGACCGTATACGGAACGCAAAAAACGGCCCTAAAACAGGAAAAAATACTGTTGTGTGAAAGAGGCCTTAAGCTGGTTTTACTCGTAGTTTTCGTAGCATCGACTGGTTTGCAGCATTTTTGCGGTAAAACCCCCCGGTCCAGATGTTAGCTGAAAGTCTATAGAAAATATAAAAAACAGGACACACAAATTATTTTTGCTACTGGCGTTATTTGTCGTTTTTGCTTCTTCTCAAAAACACAGCATGCTGTAATGTTAGCCTTCTTTAGGCATGTGTAAAACATCTCCCCTATAGGGAAAGAAATGCCATGAGAAAAATGCTTGTGGTAAGACACATACTGTGCAAAAAGTACCCTTATGAAGTTCTTAGAACAGACCAAACTCTTAGGCCCCCTGCAAACAAACATGTGCTTCCCGTTGCCGTATTGCGGACCGCATTTGCGGATCCGCAATACACGTGTGTCGTTCCGTGGGCATTCCGCATCACAGATGCAGACCCATTCACTTGAATGGGTCCGCAAATCCGGAGATGCAGAATGGTGCGGAATGGAAGCACGGAACGGAACCCTACGGAAGCACTACGGAGTGCTTCCGTGGGGTTTCGTCCTGTACTTCCGTTCCGCAAAAAGATAGAACATGTCCCATCTTTTTGCGGTACGGCCGGATCGCGGTCCCATTAAAGTGAATGGGTCCACGATCCGCTGCGGCTGTCCTACGGACTGTGTTCATGCATTGCGGGCCGCAGCACGACCACGGGGTGCACACGTTCGTCTTAACACTTAACACTAAATACCCAATATACTGGTAATTTATCATTTACCGAAAATGCACAAAAATTTGTCAAGCAATCTGGGGAGATTAAGGGTGCTTTCACATGTAGCAGTATTTTCCGATAGAAAATCTGCAGTTACAGATTTTTACAAAGTTGCAGATTTTTTGATGTGAACTATGGTGTGGACTTTTTGCAGCTTTCCTTTATGAGAATCTCTACATTCAATTCAAAGAAGAATTGATTCTGCAGTGGAAAAAGCTACAGAAAAATCTGTAACACATCCAAGTGGAATCTACTGCAGATTCAATTTCCCATTGAATTGATTCTCATGCAGAACATTCGCAACACAACGTTAATTACGCTGCAGAATGTAAATTCTGCAATACAGACAATCTTCCTCTGAGCGGAAACCTAACGGACCCCATTATAGTCTATGGGGTCCGTAGGCTCCGTTCGGCTCAGTTATGTGCCGAATCCGTTCTTTCCGTTCTCCTGCTCCTAAACGGAGCAAGAGAAAAATAAGGCTGAACACTGATGTGAACTCAGCCTTAGGCCTCATGCACACAGCCGTTGTTTTGGTCTGCATCCGAGCCGTAGTTTTGGCGGCTCAGATGCGGACCCATTCACTTTAATGGGACCGCAAAAGATGCGGACAGCACTCGCGGACGAGAATAGGCAGTTATATTAAAGGCTGTCCGTGCCGTTCCGCAAATTTCGGAAAGCACACGAACGCCATCCATGTTTTGCGGATCCGTGGTTTGCGGACCGCAAAAAACGGAACTGTCGTGTACATGTAGCCTTACTCAACTCCTTAGTAACCAGCCTGTTTTGTGCCTTTGTGATAAAACAATTTTTTTCATTTTTTCATCATCCATCAAGAACCTTTTTATTTTTCCATCGATGTAGCCATTTGAGAGCTTATTTTTTGCGGGGCAAGTTGTAGTTTAACAACTTGCCTACCGCCGCACGACTTTCTACATCGTGGCGGTAGGCTCTTATCTGTAACCTGACATATAAAAGCATCAGGTCACATCGATATCTGCCAGTGGCCCATGCCGCCGCAGATCACTGTGACCACGCTAAAGGTAATACCATAATTACAAAAAACTAGAGCAAGGTATTAGAGGTACACGTCACTAAGTTAAATATCAGAACAAATATTGATAGAAAGGACGTTAAAAAGGAGCAAAAATAATAATTAATTTATTGGTGCTATAAATGGAATGGGGTGAAAACCTACAGTAATCATAGGACAATAAATCAAAACCGTCTACCCAGATTGTATAACCTAATCATATATTAGTAGGGACCCCCACAACTATGGTGTGTTGGAGGACCACTAAGTTAAAGCAACCAGATAAACGGACTAATATGTGTAAAAATATAAATATAAAACCACCGCACTATTAAACGGATATGGTACTCCGAGAGGCAGGGTGCTGCCTATAAATAATGATGTGTGCTGGTGGAATAACACCAACCATTCCCATTTTATTAAGGTGTATCCATATAAATGGCCCACCCTGTAGTTACGCAAGGGTGTGCTCTCAGAGAAAGCAGGCAAAAGATATTTGTTCATTTAGGCCAGAGGGAGACACCGTTTTGAGACGATGGATCCATTGAGCCTCTTTACGTAGAATTTGTTTGTCCCAGTCTCCGCCACGGGCGGATTTACGAACAACCTCAATGACTTGAAAAACAATAGCTCTAGTGTCTCCCTGATGGAATTCAGTAACATGTCGAGCAATGGGTTTATCCCGTTTATGATTGATGCACATTCAAATGGTCGCCCACCCTTCGTCGAAGTTCCCTGTTGGGTACAGGGTATTTTGAAACGATATTAGGGACTTTGCAAATTGTAAGACACAGGGTGTGGTCTATCTCTGTACATGTACCTGTCCCTTCAACTATGTTGGGAAGACCAAAAGGGAACTTCGACAAAGGGTGGGCAACCATTTGAGTGACATCAATCATAAACGGGATAAATCCATTGCTCGACATGTTACTGAATTATTGTTCAGTCATTGAGGTTGTTCGTAAATCTGCCCGTGGCGGTGACTGGGACAAATAAATTCTACGTACCGAGGCTCAATGGATCCATCGTCTCAAAACGGTGTCTCCCTCTGGCCTAAATGAACAGATATCTTTTGCCTGCTTTCTCTGAGAGCACACCCTTGCGTAACTACTTAAGTGTTTAATTTACCTTGCCTCTTATACTTATCCACGCATGTTTATCTGCCTTTTTCATCAGACCAAAATAGGCCCTGTGCGTTTTGTTGTTATCTATGAGGATTCGTGGGTTTTTGGCTATTATATTCCTGACCCCCGTCTATACAATCCTCTTTCTACATACATACCCTCTGTTTCAAATGTCCCACTGGCTCCTATTGCAGTTTGTCCATTCATATTTTTTATAATTTAATCAATATATGTTACATAGATATTGATTCCATACCATATGCTTCTCAGCCCCTCATGTTATTCTTTATTCTTTATGCAATGTTGCGCCTTGATTTTGGGTATCAATCCCTCTGTGCTGATGTCCTGTGCATTTGGAACGCTATTTGCGTTCCATATACCGGAAGTACGTCAGCGGTGGAATGCATCTTGCGTTCCAAATATCGGAAGTAAGGTATCGTCATTTCCGTTTTTTTATTTTTGAGCAGCGGCACCTGGAGAGTGGCGTCTGTATAAAGATATGGCTTGTTTGGACAGTCTTTGCACCTCTTATCATCTAGGCGGCCAGTATCTGGGACATCACCACCAGATTAGTACTTGTCCCCTGAGGAACCTTCGCTACCGGTTGGGGAAACGCGTCGGGACGAATTTCATCATTACCTATTGGTCTTTTTAGGGGCATACAGGCCACATTAGGGAGAGCCGTCGATTGAGTGGGGTCCCCCTTTTCGGGGCGGGTGCTCCACAGTTAGGTAGGGAGACCCCTAGGGATATTTAGGGTTATACCCTCCCAGACCTTCACTCAGCTGGCTTCAACTATACCACCTCTGCATCATTTAGTTGTCACCGGCTTTAAAGTGAAAAGGAATTTTCAATCATCGACTACTAACATCCTTTCATCTGTGATCACCACTATATCATACCTGGGTACCGTGAGTAACTAGCACATGGCTGCTAACAGTTATATCAATCCTGTTATGTATTTTTAGCCGCTTTGTTACTACAGGTTATTAATCCCTAATATACGGTATCTGTTCATTATGTAATTTGTGCCCTGCCTCCCCCTATTTATCCACATGTATCTCCATGTATCCGGTTATCATTGTTAGAGGTATTTTAAATTGATCACTATATCACGCCTATCCAGGCAGATTTTTCTTTATATCTGTGTATATATGCATCACTTGTTTGAGGGAATATCTATTTTATTATCGTATTTAATAAAAGTTATATTTTAAGGGTAATTTACTTCTGTGACCACTTTACCTATTTGCCCTATCTATTGGAATAGTACCTATAGTATAGTGGAATTTGTATGTGTAAAATATACAAACTGTAAGGAATCCCCTTTCTTTCACAGGGTCGCAACCACATACTTCTTTAGGACACCAGGATTTAGGGGCAAAACTGTGCTTTATTGTGACACTTAAGCAAAACAAACAAACAAACCCAAAATAAACACCTTGTCCGTCTGGGCTCTACCTAAACAGAATCATATCCCTGACTCACCTAAAGCACCGTTCACACATGGTAATCACATGCAGCTTTCTCAGCCTAACAGTCCCGCAGCCTCCAGGCTGTAACAAGTCCAGTACCTTTATGGGGAAGTGTGGCCCAGTAGTCCTCCCGACTCTGGCCGTGCAACCCTCGCTCCAGCAGGCGTCGCTGGGTCCCCCAAACTACGGGCTATCACGAAGCCCCATGGCCTCTCAGCCTACCCGACTGAGACCACTCAGGTCCTCCACAGGTCTCTGCTCTAGGTTCACACTCTCTCCCTCAGACTGACATACTAGGAGGTGCTTTATGCCAGCCTGATTACAGCAGGCCTCACCTGCGATCACCTTAGGGCAAAGGGAACACGCGTACTGGAAGGGAGTGGATTGGCAGATCCCACTCCCAAAGCTATCCGCCAATCCAAATAAAATCCAGCCCAGAAGAACATGTGTACCAAACTGTCTCAGCAAACTATGCTTTGCTGAGACTATTGCAACAGCCCGGATTTCAGCCATCTCACCCAGCTGAGGTATCTGGGTGGGACATACACACCTTCCAGCACTCTACACATCACCACAAATCCCCCCCTCTTCTCCAGACTGGGGGTCTGGGCATTTTCAGCCAACATCATATCATGCCTTCTGGAAAATGTGGCTAGCGTCACCTTTTTCCCCTTATTCTGCCACACCCAGGCCAGCAGAGCTTGGTTTGTCACCAACACTGACTTTCTACCCAGTAGATAATGTCTAGGGGACTCTGATGCCCATCTAATGGCCAGATACTCTCTTTCTACTCTTTTACGAGCGACAATGATGCGCTCTCGCCCTCTTTGTTTCTCTGCTTTTCTTTCTCTTTGCCTCTGCAGTTGGGTCAGCTGCTGATTGCGCAGCTCTACACTCTTGCGATATTCTAGCTTCAGATTGCTGTGCTCCAACTGTAAGTCAGACAGTTTCTTCTTCATTTCCTCATTCTGATTCTTGAGGATCTTGTGCTCACTTTTTTCTTTCTCTTCAGCAGTGGTTTCCTCAGATTTGGTGGTAGTTTCAGAGTCCTCTGCTTCTTCAGTGGCTTTTTCCACTTCGGCAGACTCTCCTTTAGCCTCTTCTCTGGTCTCTGCCGCGTCTAAGGATTTCTTCCACTCCAACACATTGGCCTTAGCTTCTTCATCCTTTGTCTCTTTGGAGTTTCCATTCTCTTTGATAGCCCTTCTTATCCTTCTCGGACATGGCATCATATACTTGCCCTTTTAACTCCTCCTTTTCTTTCTCATCGAGGTTGGAGGCACTGGGGACATTGAGGTCCTTATCAGACTCTTCGTCTTCTGGCAGTCCCTCCAGAGGGTCAGCCATGGCCTTGTTCTCCATTCCCACCGTAGTAGACAGCATCTGCATGCTAGTAGTTTGTCTCCTCATATTTCTTCCTCAGAAGGCTACCGGATTCCAGACACATCATGTTTTAATCTTCAGCAAGGAGCAGGTCAAACTTCTTCTGTTTCTTCTGCAGGTTAGAAACAATTTGCTTTTGGTGGTCCAGGTCCACCATCAGATCATCCAGTTCTTGCTCTGCATGACTTCTGGATTGCTGAGAAGCTGCAAGTTCCTCTTAAAGTTGTAGAATTTTTGCCTCTATTTGTGACTCTAGATCCTTAAGTTTATTTGTAAGACCGTGAACTGGGGAGGGACCCACAGGATACAGCAAAGTCATGGAATAAGGAAAACGACACGGACACCAGCTCTTGATGCAAAAACAGAAACTTTACTGAACAGTGGTATTAACAGTAATTACAACAGTAGTTACAGAGAGTATATATATCACATACAGTATCAAATACAATGAACAACACAACTTCACATTCCCTTCTCTTGCCCCCAAACGACACTGTTTCATGTGCCCTCAATACTCTAAGCTGGAGTATCCTTGTAGTGTCCAGAATACCTGATACTCCAGGCTCAGAGTCATGGTACCAGCCCAACTAAACAATCGCACCCAAGGCGGTGTACACAGCAGAGCCCGCAAGTCGATATTGTGCCGCAGGGTAACAGACCTGACCGATGGCGCACACGGCAGAGCCTACAAGTCAATAACCGTGCCTCTGAGTCACTGACCTAGGTATATCCTGTGTTCACTGGTTGCTCCAAACTGATAGCAAGTCCCTGCCACAACATGTGACCCTGCAGAACCTGTAACTCTGACCCTCTGTTCTGATCAGCTTCCTGACGCCGATACTCATTCCTGCGAGCAGAATCCGGATCCACACAGTTCTCTGATGCAGCTCACAAAATGGCGGACTGCTTCGTCTCCCAGCTGAACAACTTCACCTTTTATGGCACCCTTCCAGCCTTCCAGGAACCGGTCCTCTCTCTCTCTCTCTCTGGGAAGCCCTCTGGATCGCTGACCCTGGCATAGTCTTTATACGATGGCGACTTACACCAACTCGCAAGTCCTTCCATCCACCACAGGGTCTGTAACCACGTTCCACGGTCCAATTTAACTTCCGGGAACCCGATCCTTTCTTCCTTGCGCAACATCGGCATTGCTGACAGGCATCAGTCACTTCTGACAGTGACTTTGACCACTCCAAGTCCCACAGACTGGAGGATGGCACTGGATCCTGTCTTCAGCCTCTGCACAAGCATGTCTCCTCATGTCACCATTTTCTCTCTCTCTGGCACACAGCAGCATGAGTCATTAGCATGAGTCATCATCTGTTTTGCATATTCAAATCCCAGAGTGTGCTGGCTGTAGCTGCAAAACAGTGGCCTCTAGTGTCCAAATGCCAAATGACAGTTTTCCGAAACAGCATTCAAGAATCAGTGGCTGTTTCTCCATCTTATACATTCATCTCTTTCTGTGTCTCCTTCTTTGACTCCTTTGAAGCTTTCTCCAGTTGCTCTGTGAGGACAGCTAGTCCCTTCTCTAGCATATCTAGGGACCGTGTGGAGAGAGAGAAATCATCCTCCTGATTGCAGCTGTACTGACATGTCAGGTAATCTATCACTGCTTGGGCATAGGTCTCAGACACTAGGCTGACGTCTTGCCACTTAACTCTCGTCTCGTCAGGTATAACTGTCGTCTGGTCGCTACTAGTAACCACCTTAGTTTTGCAGAACCTTAACATGGTAGCTTCCCTCTCTGAGTTGCTATCAGTCACAGCACATACGTCACATTTACAGCTCGTGTCATTATTAATCCTGACCTCTACGGGCACCGATGAGTGAATCCCTACCTGGGACAATTCCTTATTAAACATAGAACACTGAAGAGACTGCACACTCTCCTCTGGTAAGTGTGGTACATACGCTATCCCCGCCCCACTTTCCCGAACACTTATCATAGTGGGTTCCCTAAGCTGTGTGCCCTCAACATTTATCAGCATTTCTACATCATTTACATTTTTACCAGCAGGGGGAGCTTCTTCCCCAATCACAGCCTGTAAGGGAAAAGGGGTGTCATCATCATCACATATTTCACATGACATCACATTTTCATTATGCATTTCCGCAATCTTGGCACAACCTCTTTGCACCTTATCAACACCATTGTTTTGAATGTGCTTTTCCCTTACACTCTCATTTAAAGGGATAGGTACAGGTTCTGCAGGAGTTACGTCACTGACCTCAGAAGTGTTCCCATTTCCTGAAAATTCCCACAACGGGAAATCACAGCCCAACATTCTCTCATGCATGAGCGTATTTATAACATCAAGTTCACAATTCCCACTCAGGGAGAGCCACGGGATGGTTCTCATTATCCGCATAAATTTCCCACACACTTAATTTGTCACCCTCAGGCTTTACTTTATCAGCTACCCAAGCAAAATTAGGAACAGTCTTACCCACAGACATCACGAGTTCGGCAGTCCCAGGCGATGAGAGTTTTCCAGGAATAGCTCCACCCATGTCATCATCCTCAGTAAGCGCATCTGCTTCCGATCTTATAATAGCTTTGTGTCAACCTCGGGTCTCACAATCCTGCTTCCTTTTAGACGGGTTAGCATTGGATCCCTGAGGTTAGCCATCCCAACGTTACCTCTTGTAACCGACAATTCCAGTAAAGCAGTGACTTTCTCTCCTGCAGACTCCTCAAGGTAGTGGTTGCTCCTAGCAATAGCATTGCGGCACCTCTGCCCATCCTCTCTAGGACTCGATACACACCGGCAGGGAACATATGGACTCCTGAGAATCAAACCGCTCTACATCTCACTTGGCTCCCATTGGTTGCCCTTAGCAACGGTACAGATCTTTTCCTCTGGACCTCCAGGTACATCATCGACATCTGGACCTTTTCAAAGTGTCCACTCAGCGTTGAAGACTTAGTCTGCAGGGCCCACTGCAGTTGCACCTCCAAAGCATCTCGCTCTGCATCGAACTTCACCAATTCACTTAGGGGGTAACCTATCGCTGTGGCCATTTCTTCCTGCTGCTTTATGCGCCACAACCGTCAGGTGTATTGCTCCATGAGACCCATGGCAACAGACTTTTCAGTAACTCCACATAGCAGCATTCAGCAGCACCTGCTCTTTCTGTCTTGTCATTGCCCCTAGCAACACTATTGTGTCCTTTATGCATGGACATTTGCTGGTGACCGAATCCTCCACCAATTGTAAGGGATCGACTTTCTTTCAGGGGGTCGCAACAACATACTTCTTCAGGACACCAGGATTTAGGGGCCAAACTGTGCTTTATGGTGGCACGTCAGCAAAACAAACAAAAAAATCCAAAATAAACATCTTGCCCGTCTGGGCTCTACCTAAACAGAATCATATCCCTGACTCACCTAAAGCACCATTCACACGGTAATCACATGCGGCTTTCTCAGCCTAACAGTCCCGCAGCATCCAGGCTGTAACAAGTCCAGTACCTTTATGGGGGAGTGTGGCCCAGTAGTCCTCCCGACTCTGGCCGTGCAACCCTCGCTCCAGCAGGCATTGCTGAGTCCCCCAAACTTCGGGCTATCACACAGTCCGTGGCCTCTCAGCCTACCTGGCTGAGACCACTCAGATCCTCCACAGGTCTCTGCTCTAGGATCACATTCTCTCCCTCAGACTGACATGCTGGGAGGTGCTTTATGCCAGCCTGATTACAGCAGGCCTCACCCGCGATTACCTTAGGGCAAAGGGAACACGCGTACTGGAAGAGTGTGGATTGGCAGATCCCACTCCCAAAGCTATCTGCCAATTCAAATAAAATCCAGCCCAGAAGAACATATGTACTAAATTGTCTCAGCAAACTATACTTTGCTGAGACTACTGCAATTTCCCGGATTTCAGTCTGGGTGGGACATACACACCTTCCAGCACTGTACACATCACCACAAAACATACACACATTTCGCTTATTTAAAAAATCTAGGTATTTGTTTTAGCTATATTTTGTATAGCAGTTATTTTTTTCTGCTGTGGGGTTTCGCTCTGGTAGATAGGGTAAGCGGGCGCAGTACAGAGGCAAAATACAAGTTCTTAACTCAAAACGTCAGTGTTTATTCACATTTGAGGCAATTGCACAAAACATCACGTAACTTTGCAGTCTTGGTGTTAATTCAAACACAATGGAAAGTTCATATAACACAAGTCACCTTGCTGACAGTTCTGCCTCCAGTAGTCCACAGCAGGATTTAGGGGGCCTGTTTCCCCAGCGTGCGTCTCTCAGCCCTCCAGCACAGCACAAAGCCTCAGATCCCAAAAAACAGAGACATCTCTGCTGAGCCCAGCTGCCTATTTAAGGACAGCCAGGTGCTGCCAAAACCCGGATAAGCACTTAAACTCTGGTCCGGTATTTGACCTCACCTGGCTGGAAATCAGCCCAGCCGCACATGATGGGCGGAAAATACCTGCCTTGCCAGACACAACCCCTCACTCTGTCACACTGCGTAAAATATACAAACGCATGCAAAAATTAAAAAAAAACAAAAACCTTAAAAATTTTCCCAAGATGAATACCTTAGGCAAATAATATAAAAACAAAAGTCACTTTGGGGCTTGTAGTATTTTGTACAGTTTTCTGGCAGTACGGTGCCATAGAACCAGCAATAGAAATATAGGCCGGCAAAATCCAAAATGCCCTCCAGTCTTTTGAAGTCTTGCGATGGGCCCAGCCAGTAGATAAATTACATGAATAGCATCCATTTTCAGGGTACAAGCGTACAGGACTGGTTTTAGAAATGTTTTGTCTTTAAACCTTTTGTAATAGAAAAAAAATTGAAAAGAAAGGAAAAAAATAATTCATAATTTCAACAGTTTTTCCTTAAATATATATTTTTTTTAAATTACAGTGCCTTGCAAAAGTATTCACCCCCTTGACTTTTTTTTCGTATTTTGTTAATTACAGCCTTAAGTTCAATGTTTTGTTAATTAGAATTTTATGTGATGGATCAGAACACAATATTCTAAGTTAGTGAAGTGAAATGAGAAAAAATATATAAATAAAACTATTGTTTAGAATTAGAAAACAGAAAATTGGCATGTGCGTATGTATTTACCCCCTTTGTTAGGAAGCCCATAAAAAGCTCTGGTGCAACCAATTACCTTTAGAAGTCACATAATTAGTGAAATAATCTCCACCTGTGTGCAATCCAAGTGCCAATGATCTGTCATTACATATACATACCTTTTTTGAAAAGCACCAGAGGCTGCAACATCTAAGCAGGAGGCATCACTAACCAAACACTGCCATGAAGACCAAGGAACTCTCCAAACAAGTAAGGGACAATGTTGTTGTCAGGGTTAGGTTATAAAAAAATATCCAAATCTGTGATGATCCCCAGGAGCACCATCAAAGCTATCATAACCAAATGGAAAGAACATGGCACAACAGCAAACCTGCCAAGAGACGTCCGCCCACCAAAACTCACGGACCGGGCAAAGAGGGCATTAATCAGAGAGGCAGCACAGAGACCTAGGGTAACCCTGGAGGAGCTGCAGAGTTCCACAGCAGAGACTGGAGTACCTGTACATAGGACGACAATAAGCCGTACGTTCCATAGAGTTGGGCTTTATGGCAGAGTGGCCTGAAGAAAGCCATTACTTTCAGCTAAAAACAAAAAGGCATGTTGTGAGTTTGCGAAAAGGCATGTGGGAGACTCCCAAAATGTATGGAGGAAGGTGCTCTGGTCTGATGAGACTAAAATTGAACTTTTTGGCCATCAAAGAAAACGCTATGTCTGGCGCAAACCCAACACATCACATCACCCAAAGAACACCATCCCCACAGTAAAACATGGTGGTGGTGGCAGCATCATGCTGTGGGGATGTTTTTCAGCAGCCGGCACTGGGAAACTGGTCAGAGTTGAGGGAAAGATGGATAATGCTAAATACAGGGATATTCTTGAGCAAATCCTGTACCACTCTGTGCATCATTTGAGGCTAGGACGGAGGTTCACCTTCCAGCAGGACAATGACCCCAAACACACTGCTAAAGCAACACTTGAGTGGTTTAAGGGGAAACATGTAAATGTGTTAGAATGGCCTAGTCAAAGCCCAGATCTCAATCCAATAGAAAATCTGTGGTCAGACTTAAAGATTGCTGTTCACAAGCGCAAAGCATCTTACTTGAAGGAGCTGGAGCAGTTTTGCAAGAAGGAATGGGCAAAAATCCCAGTGGCAACATGTGGCAAGCTCATAGAGACTTATCCAAAGCGACTTGGAGCTGTGATTGCCGCCAAAGGTGGCTCTACAAAGTATTGACTTTAGGGGGTGAATAGTTATGCACATTGACTTTTTCCTATTTGTTGTTTGCGTCACAATAAAAAAATAAAACATCTTCAAAGTTGTGGGCATTTTCTATAAATTAAATGATGCAAATCCTCAAACAATCCATGTTAATTTCAGGTTATGAGGCACCAAAATACAAAAAAAGTCAAGGGGGGTAAATACTTTTGAAAGGCACTGTATATCCATCATCTAATGGCACAAAAGAAAGGTCTAAGGTGTCCCGAGAAAAATAATATCAAATTCATGTAGGCTGGATCAGAAATTAATCAGTTATTTGGAGTTAGATAGACACATTGCTACATCTGAAAAACTGGCCTGGTAAGGAAGGGGGATAAACACTCCGGTAATGAAGTGGTTCAACCATTTTGCAATACTCATAACTTACATAACTTTTATTCACTCTCTGGGAGGGACAAAAAAATGTAATCCTGCTATTGAGTTTTTACATTTTAAGTTTTGCCACGTTCACATTGCAGCATAAATAACTATTTTCTGGGTCAGTGCAAATGCTCCACGGTGAGCTTGTTGAGGCACCACTATACCGAAACTTGAGTATGGTTTCGAAACCTTTTATCAACTTTTTACAACTGTGTTTTTGTAGACCCACAAAAATTTCATTCTGACTGGCAACTAGCGATGTCTGTGAGGGGGTTTTTAGCTATTAACCGCTTCACGTCCGCCCATAGGATATAAACGTCCTATGGGTGGACGTCTATTTCTGAAAGCACGTTCTAAAACGTCCTTTCAGAAATAGCAGCTGCACGCTAATCGTGCAGCTGCTGATCGGGTTGCCCGCTGTCAGTGACAGCAGGGCAACCCTAAGACAAGGCAGGGACAGTGCCCAGGTGTCCCTGCCTTCTAGATCGCTGCAGACACAGCGCTCACCGAGCGCTGTGTCTGCAGAGAAGGAAGCGCTGTGCGCTTCCTGTTCCGGCCCGGCAGTCATGTGACCGCCGTGACCGGAGTGTGCAGGAGCTGTGTGAGGTCTCTCAGAGACCTCGATCAGCCCTGCTGTGAGGCTGTACAGCGCAGGATTGCTGCTGTACAGCCTCTATAGGGGTGCATTTGTCCTGTAACTGGGGACATAGTAGCCCCAGTTACAGGAGAAATCAACTGTGAAAAAAAAAAAAAAGTGAAGTAAATGTCCCCCAGAGGTCTTGTATGACCTTATGGGGGACGAAAAGTGTAAAAAAAAAAAAATTTAAAAAAAAGGTTGAAAATAAAAAAATAAAAAAAGTTTCACATGTAAAAAAAAAAGTCCCCAAGGAATGAAAAAAAAAAAAAAAAAAATAGAAAAAATAAAAAAAGTATACATATTAGGTATTGCCGCGTCCGTAAAAACCAGCTCTATAAAAATATCACATGACCTAACCCCTCGGATGAACACCGTAAAAAAAACAAAAAAAAAACTGTGTCAAAACAAGCAATTTTTGTCACCTTGCATCACAAAAAGTGCAACACCAAGTGATCAAAAACGCGTATGTCCCACAAAATAGTACCAATAAAACCGTCACCTCATCCCGGAAAAAATGAGCCCCTACATAAGAAAATCTCTCAAAAAATAAAAAAAACTATAGCTCTCAGAACATGGACACATTAAAACATAATTTTTTTGTTTCAAAAATGCTATTATTGTGTAAAACTTTAATAAATGAGAAAAAGTATACATATTAGGTATCGCCACGTCCGTAACGATCTGCTCTATAAAAATGTCACTTGACTGAACCCCTCAGGTGAACGCTGTAAAAATAAATAAATAGAAACTGTGCTAAAACAACCAATTTTTTGGTCACCTTGCCCCATAAAGTGTTATAATGAATGATCAAAAAATCATATGTACCCAAAAATAGTACTAATAAAACTGGCACCTTATCCCCTAGTTTCCAAAATGGGGTCACTTCTTGGGAGTTTCTACTGTAAGGGTGCATCAGGGGGCTTCAAATGGGACATGGCATCTAAAAACCATGTGGAGTTCCTTTTCTTCTGCGCCCTGCCGTATGCCCATACAGCAGTTTATGACCACATGTGGGGTGTTTCTGTAAACCGCAGAATCTGGGTAATAAATATTGAGTTTTGTTTGGCTGTTAACCATCGATGTGTTAAAGAAAAAAATTGATTAAAATGGAAAATCTGCCAAAAAAGTGAAATTTAAAAATTTGATCTCCATTTTCCTTTAATTCTTGTGGAACGCCTAAAGGGTTAACAAAGTTTGTAAAATCGGTTTTGAATACCTTGAGGGGTGTAGTTTCTACAATGGGGTCATTTATGGGGGTATCTACTATGTAGGCCCCACAAAGTGACTTCAGACCTGAACTGGTCCTTATAAAGTGGGTTTTGGCAATTTTCTTATAAATTTGAAGAATTGCTTCTAAACTTCTAAGCCTTCTAACGTCCTAAAAAAATAAAATGACATTTCCAAAATGATGCCAACATAAAGTAGACATATGGGGAATGTTAAATAATAAATATTTTATGAGGTATCACTTTCTGTTTTAAAAGCAGAGAAATTGAAATTTAGAAAATTGCGAATTTTTGGGTAAATTTGGGATTTTTTCATAAATAAAGGTGAAATATTTTGACTCAAATTTATGATTATCATGAAGTACAATGTGTCACGAGAAAACAATCTCTGAATGACTTGGATAAATAAAGGCGTTCCAAAGTTATTACCACATAAAGTGAGATATGTCCGTTTTGCAAAATTTGGCCTGGTCAGGAAGGGGGCAAATGGCCCAGATGGGAAGTGGTTAAACAAATAACTGTGTTGGAACACCTTCCCTATTCACAGGATCTAGCCCCCAATTGCTTTTTTCTGTTCCCAAACATAAAAGAAATATTGAAAAGAAGGCATTTTTAATGACAGCAAAGAAAATTCAACAGCAGCACTGAAGGGCATTCCACAAAACTAGTTTCAAATTACTTCGAATCATGGATGAGGCATTAGTTTCCAAGTACTTTGAAGGTATCCACAGTGAAATTCCACAATTCGGTATGTAGCACTTTTACCACAATGAGTTTGCTCATTTTATTGTCAGACCTTGTACATAGTTCTTTTTTAAATCTTACTATTTTTGCACAATGAAAACTCCTGGGCTAAAACCCACAACTTATTTCTGGAAGTCTGGAAAAGGGATGTCCCTTTGACACCCCAGGGATACATATTTCATTACATATTCCATAACCCCAGTGACACACAGTCAATGTTTTTAGTTGTTAAGGGTATTCAAGGTGTATTATTAGTGGTAAAAAAATGTCTCTTATGCAACTGGTTTGAAGCCTTTTATTGTACATTCTCTCAGCTGGCATAAGATTGCTTTCATTATGGAAGCTTTCAGATTTACAACCTGGTACAATTTAGCAGATCTAAGGAGATCATTAGGGCCACTTAAAATGTAACCATAACTGGGCTATGCTCCTGGCAGTCATGAAAATGTTTGGAGTATATTGTATTTGATCTTGTAGGGGCTCATATATTTAAGAATCTATCTTGGGATTCAAGAATCTCTTTCACTTTGACTGTATCCACATGGTCTTTTTTCTCAATAAAAATGTTTAAAAAAAAATGAAAAGTTAAGGTTTTTGCATTGTGGCATCCCAAGACCTATAACATTTTTATTTTATTTCTTTGCAGAGCTATGTGAGGGTTTTATTTTACTAGAAAACTTTTAGTTTTTATTGGTACCACTTTGGGGTAAAGAAAAACCACATTTGTTATTGCTTCCTATCAGTGTCGGACTGGGGTTCCTAGGGCCCACCAGTAAAATTTATTTTGGGGGCCCACCATATGGATACATAAAAATATAATAAATAATCTAACACTTTTTTTTATATGAAATTAGGCTGGTTGAGGTGCTGTACATTAACCACTTCCCGCCACGCTAACGCCGAAAGGCGTCATTTCTGCGGCGCTCCCAGGTCACACTAACGCCAATAGGCGCGCTCACAGGAACGGAAGGTAAGAGAGTTGATCTCCAGCCTGCCAGCGGCGATCGTTCGCTGGCAGGCTGGAGATGTGTTTTTTTTAACCCCTAACAGGTATATTAGACGCTGTTTTGATAACAGCGTCTAATATACCTGCTACCTGGTCCTCTGGTGGTCCCCTTTGTTTGGATCGACCACCAGAGGACACAGGCAGCTCAGTAAAGTAGCACCAAGCACCACTACACTACACTACCCCCCCCCCCCCCCGTCACTTATTAACCCCTTATTAGCCCCTGATCACCCCATATAGACTCCCTGATTACCCCCCTGTCATTGATTACCCCCCTGTCATTGATTACCCCCCTGTAAAGCTCCATTCAGACGTCCGCATGATTTTTACGGATCCACTGATAGATGGATCGGATCCGCAAAACGCATCCGGACGTCTGAATGAAGCCTTACAGGGGCGTGATCAATGACTGTGGTGATCACCCCATATAGACTCCCTGATCACCCCCCTGTCATTGATTACACCCCTGTCATTGATCACCCCCCTGTAAAGCTCCATTCAGACGTCCGCATGATTTTTACGGATGCACTGATAGATGGATCCGATCCGCAAAACGCATCCGGACGTCTGAATGAAGCCTTACAGGGGCATGATCAATGACTGTGGTGATCACCCCATATAGACTCCCTGATCACCCCCCTGTAAAGCTCCATTCAGATGTCCGCATGATTTTTACGGATGCACTGATAGATGGATCGGATCCGCAAAACGCATCCGGACGTCTGAATGAAGCCTTACAGGGGCATGATCAATGACTGTGGTGATTACCCCCCTGTAAAGCTCCATTCAGATGTCCGCATGATTTTTACGGATGCACTGATAGATGGATCGGATCCGCAAAACGCATCCGGACGTCTGAATGAAGCCTTACAGGGGCGTGATCAATGACTGTGGTGATCACTCCATATAGACTCCCTGATCACCCCCCTGTCATTGATTACCCCCCTGTCATTGATTACCCCCCTGTAAAGCTCCATTCAGACGTCCGCATGATTTTTACGGATCCACTGATAGATGGATCGGATCCGCAAAACGCATCCGGACGTCTGAATGAAGCCTTACAGGGGCATGATAAATGACTGTGGAGATCACACCATATAGACTCCCTGATCACCCCCCTGTCATTGATTACCCCCCTGTAAAGCTCCATTCAGATGTCGGCATGATTTTTACGGATGCACTGATAGATGGATCGGATCCGCAAAACGCATCCGGACGTCTGAATGAAGCCTTACAGGGGCATGATCAATGACTGTGGTGATTACCCCCCTGTAAAGCTCCATTCAGATGTCCGCATGATTTTTACGGATGCACTGATAGATGGATCGGATCCGCAAAACGCATCCGGACGTCTGAATGAAGCCTTACAGGGGCGTGATCAATGACTGTGGTGATCACTCCATATAGACTCCCTGATCACCCCCCTGTCATTGATTACCCCCCTGCCATTGATTACCCCCCTGTAAAGCTCCATTCAGACGTCCGCATGATTTTTACGGATCCACTGATAGATGGATCGGATCCGCAAAACGCATCCGGACGTCTGAATGAAGCCTTACAGGGGCATGATCAATGACTGTGGTGATCACACCATATAGACTCCCTGATCACCCCCCTGTCATTGATTACCCCCCTGTAAAGCTCCATTCAGATGTCCGCATGATTTTTACGGATGCACTGATAGATGGATCGGATCCGCAAAACGCATCCGGACGTCTGAATGAAGCCTTACAGGGGCGTGATCAATGACTGTGGTGATCACCCCATATAGACTCCCTGATCACCCCCCTGTCATTGATTACCCCCCTGTCATTGATTACCCCCCTGTAAAGCTCCATTCAGACGTCCGCATGATTTTTACGGATCCACTGATAGATGGATCGGATCCGCAAAACGCATCCGGACGTCTGAATGAAGCCTTACAGGGGCATGATCAATGACTGTGGTGATCACACCATATAGACTCCCTGATCACCCCCCTGTCATTGATTACCCCCCTGTAAAGCTCCATTCAGATGTCCGCATGATTTTTACGGATGCACTGATAGATGGATCGGATCCGCAAAACGCATCCGGACGTCTGAATGAAGCCTTACAGGGGCGTGATCAATGACTGTGGTGATCACCCCATATAGACTCCCTGATCACCCCCCTGTCATTGATCACCCCCCCTGTCATTGATCACCCCCCTGTCATTGATCACCCCCCTGTCATTGATCACCCCCCTGTAAGGCTCCATTCAGACATTTTTTTGGCCCAAGTTAGCGGAATTATTATTATTTTTTTCTTACAAAGTCTCATATTCCACTAACTTGTGTCAAAAAATAAAATCTCACATGAACTCACCATACCCCTCACGGAAACCAAATGCGTAAAATTTTTTAGACATTTATATTCCAGACTTCTTCTCACGCTTTAGGGCCCCTAGAATGCCAGGGCAGTATAAATACCCCACATGTGACCCCATTTCGGAAAGAAGACACCCCCAGGTATTCCGTGAGGGGCATATTGAGTCCATGAAAGATTGAAATTTTTGTCCCAAGTTAGCGGAACGGGAGACTTTGTTAGAAAAAAATTAAAAATATCAATTTCCGCTAACTTGTGCCAAAAAAAAAAAATTTCTATGAACTCGCCATGCCCCTCATTGAATACCTTGGGGTGTCTTCTTTCCAAAATGGGGTCACATGTGGGGTATTTATACTGCTCTGGCATTCTAGGGGCCCCAAAGCGTGAGAAGAAGTCTGGTATCCAAATGTCTAAAAATGCCCTCCTAAAAGGAATTTGGGCACCTTTGCGCATCTAGGCTGCAAAAAAGTGTCACACATCTGGTATCGCCGTACTCAGGAGAAGTTGGGGAATGTGTTTTGGGGTGTCATTTTACATATACCCATGCTGGGTGAGAGAAATATCTTGGTCAAATGCCAACTTTGTATAAAAAAATGGGAAAAGTTGTCTTTTGCCAAGATATTTCTCTCACCCAGCATGGGTATATGTAAAATGACACCCCAAAACACATTCCCCAACTTCTCCTGAATACGGCGATACCACATGTGTGACACTTTTTTGCAGCCTAGGTGGGCAAAGGGGCCCACATTCCAAAGAGCACCTTTAGGATTTCACAGGTCATTTACCTACTTACCACACATTAGGGCCCCTGGAAAATGCCAGGGCAGTATAACTACCCAACAAGTGACCCCATTTTGGAAAGAAGACACCCCAAGGTATTCCGTGAGGGGCATGGCGAGTTCCTAGAATTTTTTATTTTTTGTCACAAGTTAGTGGATTTTTTTTTTATTTTTATTTTTTTTTTTTCATACAAAGTCTCATATTCCACTAACTTGTGACAAAAAATAAAAACTTCCATGAACTCACTATGCCCATCAGCGAATACCTTGGGGTCTCTTCTTTCCAAAATGGGGTCACTTGTGGGGTAGTTATACTGCCCTGGCATTCTAGGGGCCCAAATGTGTGGTAAGGAGTTTGAAATCAAATTCTGTAAAAAATGACCTGTGAAATCCGAAAGGTGCTCTTTGGAATATGGGCCCCTTTGCCCACCTAGGCTGCAAAAACGTGTCACACATCTGGTATCCCCGTACTCAGGAGAAGGTGGGGAATGTGTTTTGGGGTGTCATTTTACATATACCCATGCTGGGTGAGAGAAATATCTTGGCAAAAGACAACTTTTCCCATTTTTTTTATACAAAGTTGGCATTTGACCAAGATATTTATCTCACCCAGCATGGGTATATGTAAAAAGACACCCCAAAACACATTCCTCAACTTCTCCTGAATACAGAGATACCAGATGTGTGACACTTTTTTGCAGCCTAGGTGGGCAAAGGGGCCCATATTCCAAAGAGCACCTTTCGGATTTCACAGGTCATTTTTTACAGAATTTGATTTCAAACTCCTTACCACACATTTGGGCCCCTAGAATGCCAGGGCAGTATAACTACCCCACAAGTGACCCCATTTTGGAAAGAAGAGACCCCAAGGTATTTCGTGATGGGCATAGTGAGTTCATAGAAGTTTTTATTTTTTGTCACAAGTTAGTGGAATATGAGACTTTGTAAGAAAAAAAAAAAAAAAATCATCATTTTCCGCTAACTTGTGACAAAAAATAAAAAGTTCTATGAACTCACTATGCCCATCAGCGAATACCTTAGGGTGTGTACTTTCCGAAATGGGGTCATTTGTGGGGTGTTTGTACTGTCTGGCCATTGTAGAACCTCAGGAAACATGACAGGTGCTCAGAAAGTCAGAGCTGCTTCAAAAAGCGGAAATTCACATTTTTGTACCATAGTTTGTAAACGCTATAACTTTTACCCAAACCATTTTTTTTTTACCCAAACATTTTTTTTTATCAAAGACATGTAGAACTATAAATTTAGAGCAAAATTTCTATATGGATCTCGTTTTTTTTTGCAAAATTTTACAACTGAAAGTGAAAAATGTCATTTTTTTGCAAAAAAAATCGTTAAATTTCGATTAATAACAAAAAAAGTAAAAATGTCAGCAGCAATGAAATACCACCAAATGAAAGCTCTATTAGTGAGAAGAAAAGGAGGTAAAATTCATTTGGGTGGTAAGTTGCATGACCGAGCAATAAACGGTGAAAGTAGTGTAGTGCCGATTTGTAAAAAAGGGCCTGGTCTTTAGGGGGGTATAAACCTGTGGTCCTTAAGTGGTTAAATATATGTATGTAGTGCAGTAAGTTTACTGTGTTATGTGCCACTTGTGCAGGGGGTGGGAGACTTGGGCCCCACCTTGCTCAGGGGCCCACAGGGGGATTCCCCTGTACCCCTGTGGGCCAGTCCGAGCCTGCTTCCTATTATGTTTTTGTGAGTGGTGCATTACCAGAAACAGAAATTCTGCCATTGTTTTTATTTATTTTTTTGTTATGGCCAGGGACCATATCTTACATGATATCTTACATGATGATTGTATAGCTCATTTGGTATTGCTGGATGTGGCATTACCAAATATTACATTCTTTAATTCATTTTTCAGGGAAAAAGTGGATTTTTCTTTTTTAACTTGGAGATTTTTGTTAATAAAATGTATTAAATTCTTATGTTTAACACAAAATAGCTCCATAAGGGAAGTTTGACATACGATCACTGATCACTTGCATAATGCACTTACTTATGCAGTACAGTGTATTATGCTGTCCATAGGAGACTGGCAGGCAATCTGTTAGGAGGTCCCTCTGGCACGGCCTAATAGGCAAACACTAAAGGTATAAAGGAGGTTTCTCCTATCCTGGCTGTTAAAATAAATGCCTGGCTGTCACTAGACAGCTGGACCCCACTCCTCCCCAATTGGGACATGGGACTCTAGTGTAGGACTAAACAATGAAGGAATGCATATGGAATTAAGGAATAAAGAAAAAAGCAAATCAGAATATGTTTTATATTATAGATTCTTCAAAGTGCTTTGATGACAGCTTTGCACACTCTTGGCATTCTCTCAGCTTAATGAGGTAGTCGCCTGCTATAGTTTTCAATTCACAAGTATGCCTTATCAAGAGAAATTTGAAGAGTTAATTGCCTTTATAATGTGTTTGAGACCATCAGTTGTATAGTGCAGAGGTAAGATTGGTACTGACTACCATCACACACAAACAGGGATAGTGCAGCCCTAAAACTTCCCGGACCCCCTACCCCAACCTACTTGCAGCATCACCATAGGCAAGGACCCAACAACTAGGTGGCAATCCCTATGCTGAAATACATGCAAGCAAGGAGAAACAAACAGAGAAACAGAGAGTAGTCATACGGTAAAAATTCAAATGCCAGTCGAATGAAGAAGTACAAAAAATGCCCGTAAGCAAATGAGAAAACCAATATGCCAAAAAATCAAGAACCAGGAGATCGATACAATACAAAATTGCCAGAAGCCAAAAACATAGTCACAATACCAGTCCACAAATGCAAGCCAGAGAAGTCTTCAAATAAAAAAAGGGAACGGAAGGGGGAGCCAAAAGACAAGAAATTCACCGGCACCTGCACATGTAGGTGCCGGCCTTATATAGAGTGCAGGGAATAGCTTCATGCCAGCATCCCTGTACGATAGACAGAGCTGCTGGCTGAGTATCCTGATGCTTTGGAGCAGGGCCGTTTCTAGGGGCGGGCGGGCGGGCCGGGCGGCCGCCCGGGGCGCTGTCAGGAGGGGGGCGCCAGCAGGGGAGCCCTCTTGTTGTTTCTCTGCCTGTTATTACTGTCGTGCCATGCGCCCTGGCTCCCTCCCTCTGAGATCTCGCCTGCCCTGCGACCTGCGCCCGAGTGCCGAGTCCTCTCACTCTTATCTACAGACAGTGTCCACAGCTCCGGTACGTGCGGGCGGCACTTACTGACGTCACGCGCCTGCTCCTCCCACTAGGCGGCGCAAGCGCGTGACGTACAGTGAGTGAGTGAGTGAGCGCCGCACTGCCTGCCTGTTACCGCCCGCCCTGAGCCCCTGAGCAGTGCTGATTGCTGAAAAGAAGCCTACTGTGAGGCGAGCCTGACAATTTTTTTTACAATAGAGACACTGTGGATGGTCTGTGGATGGTCTGTGGGGGTGGGTGGGCACTGTGGGAGACATGAAAATGGGGGCCACTGTCACTGTGGGGGACATTAAGTTTAATAAGGATCACTATGGACATTATTTAGAATGGAGGCTGCTGTGGGTGTCATTACTCATTATAACTATAATGTCTGATAGGCCTAGTCCTGAGCTGAGTTATATTACGCTGCCCATGCCCTGTGTTAATAATGTACCCATCCCTGATACCCCTTAGTTATATTACCCCTCTGGGGTAATATAACTAAGGGGTATCAGGGTACATTATTATACAGGGCAGGGTAATATAACTCAGGACTAGCCCTATCAGACATTATACAGTTATAATGACACCCACAGCAGCCTCCATTCTAAATAATGTCCATAGTGATCCTTATTAAAAATAATGTCCCCCCACAGGCAGGCTCTGCGGGCGGCGGCGCTCACTCACTGTACGTCACGCGCCGCACAGTGAGTGAGGTGAGCACCGCCGCCCGCACTGCCTGCCTGTTACCGCCCGCCCGGAGCAGTGCTGAGAAAGAAGCCTGCTGTGAGTGAGAGCCTGAGTCTGTGGGACAGTGGGTCACTGGGTGCGTTACTGTGACCGTCCGTGCAATGTGGTTACACATTTTTTACAATGGGGAGACAGTTATTTCATCGAGCAGTTTTGAGGGGATGGGGGGAGTTTTTTTGACACTCGCCCTGAGAGAAATTTTACCTAGAAACTGCACTGCTCTGGAGTCTCAGTACGGCTCATCATTGGTCCAGGGCTCTGATTTCAGAGCGGACCACACAGCTAATCTGGCTCCCACAGAAACTGGATGTTGCTGCCGCACAGAGGGAGTGCTGGTCAGGGGAATCATAACACCCATACAGTGTTCCGCTTTATTCTACTACTGTTCTAATCCACATTATGGCAAGAACCACTCAGCTAAGTTAATAAAAGTGACAGTCCATCAGACTGAGATCATTATTTTAAGACATGAAGATCAGTCAGTATGGAAAATTTCCAGAATTTTGAAGGTATCCTCAAGTGCAGGCCTGAAAAACAACAAACGTTATGATCAAACTGGGTCTCATTAGGACTACCCCAGGTTAGGAAGACCAAGAGTTATCTCTGATGCAGAGAGTAAGTTCATTAGAGTTATCAGCCTCAGAAACTGCAAATTATCAGCAACTCAAATTAAAGCCTGTATAAATGCTTTACAGAGATCAAGCAGTAGACACAACTCAAAATCAACTGTTCAAAGAAGGCCTGTGAGAATCAGGTCTTTATGGTCAAACTGCTGCAAAGAAGGCACTACTGAGGAACAAGAAGAAGAAAATGTGAATTGCTTGGGCCAAGAAACACAAGGATGGACATTTGAGATTTCTAGTTCCAACCGCCATGCCGCCACATCTTTGTCAAATACAGAAAAGGGGAGTGCAGTGAAGCATGGAGGAGGAAGTGTGATGATGTAGGAGTTATTTTCAGGTAACACTATTGGTGAAATATTAAAAACATATGAGTCGAGATTTACTAATCCTACAGATGGCATACATTTAGGCAGGCTGTCTAGACCTGAAACCAGATTTATCACAGTGGCTCAGGCTGGAAGATAAACCTGGTGCAGACATAAATACTTTTACCCCTCAGATGACACCTGACCACAGCATCTGGGTGTGGAAATCGGGGAAGCCGGATAGTGTGTGCGGCTGTGGCAGGGCTCCATAGGAATATGTTGTAAGTCTCATAGATCCCAATGCATTAGCATGAGAGAAGCAATCTAATGACTGATTGTTCAAGTTCACTATAGGAACTATAAAAAGTGCAAAAAAATATTTTAAAAAAATATATAGATATTTTTCCAATTCCACCCCATTTGGAATTTTTTTCCAGCTTCCCCCTACATCGTATACAATATTAAATGGTGACATTAGAAAGTACAACTTCTCCCACACAAAAAAAAGCCCTCATACAGCTTTGGAAATGAAAAAATAAAAAAGTTATGGCCCTGGAAAGACAGGGAGTGAAAAAGGTTGTATGTTTTAAATATTAAGTTTAATGTTATGCCCTGTCTGGTTTAAAATACTTCTCTGGTTTTCCTTCATTTCAGCAGCAGAAATTTAGGATTTTACGTAGGATATACAGTGGTTTCCCTTGTTGATTGACCCAAAATGAACACGTGACTGGGATATGATTTGCAATGCATGTGACCATGACTAGCTAGTTAAACCAAAGCAGAGTTTTTTAATTAAGTTATGCTGGGTTGACATGACCGTTTATTTTTCCATTCTGATCCATCAGAAGAACAGAATAATAATAAATTAAAAAAACTGATCCGGAAGCATCAATTATACACAGTTGGGATCCATTTTAGCCATTTCCATCTGAAATCCATTAAAACGGATAGAAAATATGCATAACTGAGCATAATGGATGCTTAAAATACAATATCTGCTTTTTCCTTTATTTTTCTGTTCTTATGACGGATCAGAAGAACAGAAAAATAAACAGTGATGTGAACCCGGCCTTAGGTTCAATCTGTAAATAATATAGGCTTTTTTATATTTTTATCTGATGGCATGATTTTATATGCTGTGCCCCTGTTCAAAATTTATTGAGATTCTCTAGATACTGGTAAAGCACTAAGCAACTGGCACAAAGTAAATATGGTGCCCAGGTAATTTGGTGACCAGTAAACTTAACTCCTTAAGGACACAGCCTTATTTCACCTTAAGGACCAGGCCATTTTTTGCAAATCTGACCAGTGTGACTTTAAGTGGTGATAACTTTAAAACGCTTTGACTTATCCAGGCCATTCTGAGATTGTTTTTCGTCACATATTGTACTTCATGACACTGGTAAAATGAAGTAAAAAAATAATAATTTAATTTGTAAAAAAAAATACCAAATTTACCAAGTTTCAATTTCTCTACTTCTATAATACATAGTAATACCTACAAAAATAGTTATTACTTTACATTCCCCATATGTCTACTTCATGTTTGGATCATTTTGGGAATGATATTTTATTTTTTGGGGATGTTACAAGGCTTAGACGTTTAGAAGCAAATCTTGAAATTTTTCAGAAATTTTCAAAAACCCAATTTTTAGGGACCAGTTCAGGTCTGAAGTCACTTTGCGAGGCTTACATAATAGAAACCACCCAAAAATGACCCAATTCTATAAACTACACCCCTCAAGGTATTCAAAACTGATTTTACAAACTTTGTTAACCCTTTAGGTGTTCCACAAGAATTAATGGAAAATAGAGATACAATTTCAAAATTTCACTTTTTTGGCAGATTTTCCATTTTAATAATTTTTTTCCAGTTACAAAGCAAGGGTTAACAGCCAAACCAAACTCAATATTTATGGCCCTGATTCTGTAGTTTACAGAAACACTCCATATGTGGTCGTAAACCACTGTACGGGCACACGGCAGGGCGCAGAAGGAATTGAATGCCATACGGTTTTTGGAAGGCAGGTTTTGCTGGACTGTTTTGTTTGACGCCATGTCCCATTTGAAGCCCCCCTGATGCACCCCTAGAGTAGAAACTCCATAAAAGTGACCCCATCTAAGAAACTACACCCCTCAAGGTATTCAAAACTGATTTTACAAACGTTGTTAACCCTTTAGGTGTTCCACAAGAATTAATGGAAAATAGAGATACAATTTCAAAATTTAACTTTTTTGCCAGATTTTCCATTTTAATAATTTTTTTCCAGTTACAAAGCAAGGGTTAACAGCCAAACCAAACGTAATATTTATTGCCCGCATTCTGTAGTTTACAGAAACACCTCATATGTGGTCGTAAACTGCTGTACGGGCACACGGTAGGGCGCAGAAGGAAAGGAATGCCATATGGTTTTTGGAAGGCAGATTTTGCTGGACTGTTTTTTTTTTACACCATGTCCCATTTGAAGCCCCCCTGATGCAACCCTAGAGTAGAAACTCCATAAAAGTGACCCCATCTAAAAAACTAAACCCCTCATGGTATTCAAAACAGATTTTACAAACGTCGTTAACCCTTTAGGTGTTCCACAAGAGTTATTGGCAAATGGAGATGAAATTTCAGAATTTCAATTTTTTTGCACATTTTCAATTTTAATCCATTTTTTCCAGTAACAAAGCAAGGGTTAACAGCCAAACAAAACTCTATATTTATGGCCCTGATTCAGTAGTTTACAGAAACACCGCATATGTGGTAGTTGAAAGTGTATTTTCTTCTCAATGCACCTTGATTCCTTCCTTTGTCCCCGAAGACAGGCCTGGAGAACTTATCAGTGACAAATGCAGTATGATGTCAGTAACAGTTCTATTTGTTCCTTGCCATACAGGGCTTTATATACATTTATGCATACATACAAGAATAGCTGCAGCTCTCATTACAATAATGCTGACTAGGAACATTTCCTTATACAGACAGGCAGCTCTTGTTATAATAATGCTGACTAGAAACTTTTCCTTATACAGACAGGAGGTACATGTAAATATAGTCACCCTTTAATATGATGTCACCCAACCTCCTGTCCTTCATACAGATCATACAGCTAATTCTATTTAACCCTTCAATCCCCTCTTAAGTCATGAATATGACTTATCGTCTTTCTCTCAAAGAGAGGTAAGTAGCATATGATTGTCCCAGGTCTGTGGGTTTTGGACACATTACACAAAACATCTGTATGAGGGAAGGGATACATTGGATGCAACAACATATGACAATCAAGGAAGCAATTATAATTATAATACTGATCAATAATGTTCTTAACCAACTCAAATCCGGCAGCCAGCTCAATAACCAGTCCCACCAAGGGGAGGAATCAACATCTTTCCTGATATTATTAGCAATTTCATGTAACGCTTGAATATGGGACTGGATTGATCTGGAATGATCAGATAAATTAAAGCAACACATTCCTTTAAAATCTTGACATCCTATATTATGTTTAAGTAACAGATACTCTACAGCAAATCTAGTTTCTAGCACTGCTCCTCTTACGCCTTGTATATCTAAAAGCATGTCTGATAAGGCGATAGAGGTATGATTCAGAGATTTAGCTAAGTCACATGCAATAGAATTTATAATACGAGTATTATATATAGCTAGTCCAGGCACTCCTAATATAGAGGCGCCCAAACTTGTATATTCTGTTCGGCTGAGAAGGGGTAAAGTAGTGTCACAGTCTTCTGATAAAGTCTTGGTAACTGATCTGTAAGCTCTCCTGATAGGGGGTTGACTGGGAATAGCCAAAGTCAGCCTGGATAACGCACAGGGACCTCCAATAACATTAGCAGGAATGTAATTGTAGGTGCTGTTACCACAAGACAAAAACCATCCTTTAGGGAGCATTATATTATAGATAAAACTGGGAGTCACAATGGTCTTATTACAACTCATGGAATTATCCAGGGAGCTAGCAAGTCTACTATTCTTTATACAGGTGTCGTCAATATAATCATATACACTATTCTTAGGTAATCCTTTTTTTATGTCTCTACCATCACAATATAAAGTCATATCCTGGGAAAGGGTAAAACAAGTTTCTGCTGCAGTCACGTTAATAGTAGTTATTCTAATATTATCCCTGCTATTTTCTAATTTCTGACACTCCCCATAGAAGTCATACAAGGGAATAAAAGATTGTGTATTGTTAGCCTTCGACCAGACTTCAAAGAGGGATTCATCGGGTGTAGGCACAGCAATAACACATGTTTGTATAAGATCCCGTGGGCTCTGTAAGTCTTTAAGGCACAATGAACTAACATTTAGGGCATTTGCCATCCTGACTATACTATTCTGTTCAGAATAAAAGGGGACGGGAGCAAAGGGATCTTGCTCCTGAGCTCTTTTATATACTGGCCATTTATTTGGTGCACCACAGAAGAAACTCATCTCCTCTGGGTGATAAATACATGTAGTAATAAGTCAGACTGGCAAGAAAACACAAAGATTAATAATTATCAGTAGACAAACAAATCTCCCAGAATATTGTGGGGTCATCATCTTCAGCCTGTGGCAAAGCACTTTTCAAAACTTCTTCTGAGTTCCCCCCTTTGTTCAGGGAATTCACACCTGCTTCACCCTCTTTATCTTTGTCTGTCACCGGAGAAGCCGCCTCAGGGACCCTTTTCACTCTGCTAGCGTGAATCCAGATTGGAGCCTCTTCTGTGAGAATCGCTGTTCTGGTGACTGCTACCACTCGGGTGGGTGGTCCAAACGGGAACTCAGTCTGTTTTCGTCCTTTTGCCAGGCGCTGGACTATCACCACGTCTCCTGGTTGGAAAGGATGTGTAGGTTCCTGTGGAGAGAAAGGAGAGGCACGAGCAACATCTCGTTCAATTTGATCAAAAGTTTCTACAAGTTTCCTCACATATTCTGCCTGTACTACTTCTAGATCCCCTTTTTCTATCACAGGGGCCTTTGGACCCCAAGGGGTGGGGATTGGGGAAGGGTCTTCCCATTAAGACCTCAAATGGTGAGTTACCAGTATTCTTATTTGGCTGCATCCTAATTTCTGCTAGGGCTATAGGCAAGAACTTTTTCCAATTAGTGAATGTGCCTCCAGTAATTTTCCTTATTTTCTCTTTAATTGTTCTATTCATTCTTTCTACTACCCCTGAACTCTGCGGGTGATAAGGAAGATGAAACTTCCAGTCAATCCTAAGGGCTTTGGAAAGCTCCTTACATACCCTGGACGCAAAAGCTGGGCCATTATCTGAGTCAATTTGAACAGGACACCCCCATCTAGGGATGATCTCCTGTAACAAAATTTTTACAACAATTTGTGTGGTTTCATTGGTGGTAGGAAAGACCTCCGGCCATCTAGAGAACAGATCCACAATTACAAGGGCATACTCCTGCTTTCTTCGTGTCTTTGGGATATGAGTGAAGTCAATTTGTGAGTGAATGGTGAAGTTGGGTAATTCAGATGCTGGTGTTGGGCCTTCTTTGAATTATTTGGGTTGTTTCTGAGACATACAGGGAGTGCAGAATTATTAGGCAAGTTGTATTTTTGAGGATTAATTTTATTATTGAACAACAACCATGTTCTCAATGAACCCAAAAAAACTCATTAATATCAAAGCTGAATATTTTTGGAAGTAGTTTTTAGTTTGTTTTTAGTTTTAGCTATTTTAGGGGGATATCTGTGTGTGTAGGTGCCTATTACTGTGCATAATTATTTGGCAACTTAACAAAAAACAAATATATACCCATTTCAATTATTTATTTTTACCAGTGAAACCAATATAACATCTCAACATTCACAAATATACATTTCTGACATTCAAAAAAAAAACAAAAACAAATCAGTGACCAATATAGCCACCTTTCTTTGCAAGGACACTCAAAAGCCTGCCATCCATGGATTCTGTCAGTGTTTTGATCTGTTCACCATCAACATTGCGTGCAGCAGCAACCACAGCCTCCCAGACACTGTTCAGAGAGGAGTACTGTTTTCCCTCCTTGTAAATCTCACATTTGATAATGGACCACAGGTTCTCAATGGGGTTCAGATCAGGTGAACAAGGAGGCCATGTCATTAGATTTTCTTCTTTTATACCCTTTCTTGCCAGCCACGCTGTGGAGTACTTGGACGCGTGTGATGGAGCATTGTCCTGCATGAAAATCATGTTTTTCTTACAGGATGCAGACTTCTTCCTGTACCACTGCTTGAAGAAGGTGTCTTCCAGAAACTGGCAGTAGGACTGGGAGTTGAGCTTGACTCCATCCTCAACTCGAAAAGGCCCCACAAGCTCATCTTTGATGATACCAGCCCAAACCAGTACTCCACCTCCACCTTGCTGGCGTCTGAGTCGGACTGGAGCTCTCTGCCCTTTACCAATCCAGCCACGGGCCCATCCATCTGGCCCATCAAGACTCACTCTCATTTCATCAGTCCATAAAACCTTAGAAAAATCAGTCTTGAGATATTTCTTGGCCCAGTCTTGACGTTTCAGCTTGTGTGTCTTGTTCAGTGGTGGTCGTCTTTCAGCCTTTCTTACCTTGGCCATGTCTCTGAGTATTGCACACCTTGTGCTTTTAGGCACTCCAGTGATGTTGCAGCTCTGAAATATGGCCAAACTGGTGGCAAGTGGCATCTTGGCAGCTGCACGCTTGACTTTTCTCAGTTCATGGGCAGTTATTTTGCGCCTTGGTTTTTCCACACGCTTCTTGCGACCATGTTGACTATTTTGAATGAAACGCTTGATTGTTCGATGATCACGCTTCAGAAGCTTTGCAATTTTAAGAGTGCTGCATCCCTCTGCAAGATATCTCACTATTTTTGACTTTTCTGAGCCTGTCAAGTCCTTCTTTTGACCCATTTTGCCAAAGGAAAGGAAGTTGCCTAATAATTATGCACACCTAATATAGGGTGTTGATGTCATTAGACCACACCCCTTCTCATTACAGAGATGCACATCACCTAATATGCTTAATTGGTAGTAGGCTTTCGAGCCTATACAGCTTGGAGTAAGACAACATGCATAAAGAGGATGATGTGGTCAAAATACTCATTTGCCTAATAATTCTGCACTCCCTGTATAATACATCGTGAAACATAAGATTGTACCTTTGATCTAAGACCTGGTATAAAAAAATCTCTCCGAATGAGGTCTGTGGTTGCCTGTGCTCCCCTATGGCCAAGACCATGATACTGTGCAATTAAAATCGGGGCGCTTGCAACTGGGATACATGGCTTCCCCTCTTTGCAGAGAAGACCCGTGTTAGGGTCTTGTACTGCACCTACCGACTGCCATTCCATTTTGTCACTACTGGTAGCCAAATCCTGGAGGCTGAGCAATAGATTGTCAGTAAGGGTAATGTCTGGAACTAGGGAAGGCATTTGAACTGTTGCTGCCGTTCTAATAGCAGTCTCTTTTGCTGCCTGATCAGCGAGGGCATTCCCTTTAGCTATGTATGTTTGTAGACCAGTATGTGCCTTACAATGGATAATAGCAACTTTGCTTGGTAATTGGATGGCGGCCAGGAGATCATATACTAGGGTGGAATGTGAGATTCGTCTCCCATCTGCAGCTATGGAGCCTCTCCTCTGCCAGATTACTCCATGATCATGGACAACCCCAAAGGCATACTTGGAATCGGTGTATACATTTACATCATTCCCCTCAAAAAGACAACAAGCTCTAGTGAGGGCAATCATTTCAGCAGCTTGGGCCGACTGAAAAGGTATAGGATTCGATTCCAGTATAACATCAGGGAGCTGAACCACAGCGTATCCTGCATAATAAGTGTTGTCATTAAGGCGGGAACAAGATCCATCCACAAAAACATCAGGTGCTCCTTCAATGGGTGTGGACTGTAAGTCAGGCCTAGGTGAGGTATGTTCATGTATAAGTTCAGTACATGCATGGGGAGACAAATCATCCTCCTCTCCCTTGTAGCCAAGCAGGGCATTCAGAATAGCCATTGGACCGAATGTGGGCGCTGAGTATTTGATATGAAGTTGAGGATTAGATAGCAACAAAACTTCATATCCACTCAGTCTTTGTGCTGACATATGTTGCGCATTGTTGTGCCTTTTCATAGGTAAATGCATTGATATCCAATTAATTATTGTCAAGATGGATGTTCATTTCCTTTAAGAGCCATGCTCGACTATAGTTGCATTTTTGTATGTCTTGAGTAGGCCAAATTAAGGTCACACAAAGCTTTAGTGTTATTCTTCTCATGAATGTACCAGTCTGAGAAGATGCCTCCTTGTCTACTTTTAAATTTATGACATGAGATAAAGATAAGCTCTATGCAGCTGGTGATAATTACCTATACAATTAGGCATTTATTAATGAAGCAAAATATATAATATGTATGTATTCATTTAATGAGCCTTAGTTAGTCCTTAGCATAAGACAATCAGTAGGACATATATATATATATATATATATATATATATATTTGTTTATATTATATTGTTATATGTTACGAAGACAACATGTATCCAGTATATTATATATATATTTCTCATTAGGGGAATATCTGTCTCAAGAAGAGTGTCTGTGAAGATGTGTGTTTTGTAACAATTAATCACATCTTTGGTATGACAGAGGAGGTACTGATATCTCTGTGAGAAAACAAAGCCATTTACGATCCATAAATTAAATGTGAGAAACGTTCAGAGAGACACCTAGAGGTCTGTCTCTAATTGCTACAAGTGTCAGAATTAATCCCTATAGCTTTGAATTAAAGCTTCTAAGGTCAAAATGTATATTCAGACTTACATAAGTTAACCCTTTATACTATGATGCAAATAGCTTATACAGTAGTGCCACCTAGGTATCAGTAGGTGACATTACAACAGTAGCAAAAGTGCATTCTGGGTAAGGTTATGATGTCACATCTTTTATCAATGGTCACGCCCATCCGACAATGATTGGAAAGATCCAAATTAGGAAGGTGTGTCTAACTGATAAGTTTGTGATCATAAGCCATACACAGGAGAGAAAAGAAAGAAAGAGGAGGAGAAAGGAGGAGAGAGGAAAAGAGAGAAGTTGAGTCTCTAGAGGGATCAATCAAGATGAAAGCCATGGTGAGATGTGCTATGATGGACCACCCAGCTTTCCTAGGAGCAGAAGTGAGATTCCTACTAGGACTTGGTAAGAGACACAGAAAATGATATTTCATTTTATTAAGACTAATTTGATAGTGTGGGTAAAATTATACCATCTAGATTGGCAAATAAATAATTAAATTAATTGATCATCTCCATATTGAGATGCAGTCTTAGGATATTGTGAGGCTTCATTCTACCTGCAGAAGAATCTAATCATAATTTAGCAAAGCATTAAATAATTGCTTATATATATATATATATTTATGAATAGAACATTCTTCGCCAAGCTAAGTGATGGATTCCCACAGGAAGGACTTATTTCAAGTCCTTTCCATTTAAGATATGGTCTAGCAAGATCCTAGATCCCTGTTATTTGTCTTAATAGTCTTACCAAAGTTATATGTGTGAAAAGAGTCCAGGATGGGGTGGAAGGATATAGTTATCTCGTCTAAGTTATATCCTTGAATGGATTTGCCCATCTTGAAGTCATGTGATGTGTAGTTGGTTAGGGGGGCAGAATGTATTTAGCATTCTATAATAATGTCTAGGATTAGACATGCCCATCTTGATATCATGAGGTTTTCTCTGAACAGAAGTAGTATATATAACTTATGTTCCTACTTGGATATCCTAACCTAATAATAGCTTGGTTATAATGTGACAAGTTAATTCCACTCACATGTATTGTTAAGCTTGTAATGCTTTATATTAACGCTATATATATTCATTTGCATGTATCATTGTGTTTATTTACTTATATATGTTTATAACCTTGTAACCAATAAATCTGCATATTTTTATAATACCTGTGTATTGTTGTATAATGCAGAACTACATTTTATCATTAACGTCATCTCACGTCAAAAATAACTTATTTATCTGAGGAAATAGTCGGACTCAGATGTGAATTGTATCGATTAGTTTGTCTACAATTCACCAGGTCATGATTTTAAGAATTTATGACAAATTTCATAAATTTAATTTTTTTTATGATTATTTTTATGACCATAATTAATAATTCTTAATTGAATTATTACCCACCGACAGCATGTATGTTCTTCAATAGGGCCTGAACATTGTGTGAGGTATGTAGAGTAGTGGGATGACCTAGGGTGATAGGCGTGGCCATCTCAGCGACCATAGCACAGGCTGCCAAACTCCTGAGACACGCAGGCATGCCCTGAACCTGTACGGGAACCACTTTTGAGGAAAAAGCAACAGGGCGGAATTTACCTCCATGATCCTGCACCAGGACTCCTGCCATGGTTTTACAATTGTCCCTGGCAAATAAGTGAAACATCAAGCCATAGTCGGGTAGGCCCAAACCAGGACTTGAAACCATTGCACATTTCAAATGACTAAAAGCTTGTAACATGTCATCAGACCATTTAATGAAGTCAGGCATCTCAGTATTAGTGGCTTGTCTCAGAATATTATCATAGTAGGAACAATCAGCAATCCATTGGCGGCAGTAACCAATCATGCCAAGAAAGGTCAACATGTCTTTCTTGGTTTGTGGGCGGGGCAGACCCAAAGGCCCAAACCAGGACTTGAAACCATTGCACATTTCAAATGACTAAAAGCTTGTAACATGTCATCAGACCATTTAACCACCTCAGCCCCCCTAGCTTAAACCCCCTTAATGACCAGGCCACTTTTTACACTTCTGCACTACACTACTTTCACCGTTTATTGCTCGGTCATGCAACTTACCACCCAAATGAATTTTACCTCCTTTTCTTCTCACTATTAGAGCTTTCATTTGGTGGTATTTCATTGCTGCTGACATTTTTACTTTTTTTGTTATTAATCGAAATTTAACGAAATTTTTGCAAAAAAATGACAATTTTTCACTTTCAGTTGAAAAATTCTTTTAAAAAAAACGACATCCATATATAAATTTTTCTCAAAATTTATTGTTCTACATGTCTTTGATAAAAAAAAATGTTTGAGTAAAAAAAAAAATGGCTTGGGTAAAAGTTATAGCGTTTACAAACTATGGTACAAAAATGGGAATTTCTGCTTTTTGAAGCAGCTCTGACTTTGAGCACCTGTCATGTTTCCTGAGGTTCTACAATGGCCAGACAGTAGAAAAACCCCACAAATGACCCCATTTCGGAAAGTAGACACCCTAAGGTATTCGCTGAGGGGCATAGTGAGTTCATAGAACTTTTTATTTTTTGTCACAAGTTAGCGGAAAATGATGATTTATTATTTTATTTTTTTTCCTTACAAAGTCTCATATTCCACTAACTTATGACAAAAAATAAAAACTTCCATGAACTCACTATGCCCATCACGAAATACCTTGGGGTGTCTTCTTTCCAAAATGGGCTCACTTGTAGTTATACTGCCCTGGCATTCTAGGGGCCCTAATGTGTGGTAAGTAGTTTGAAATCAAAATGTGTAAAAAATGACCTGTGAAATCCGAAAGGTGCTCTTTGGAATGTGGGCCCCTTTGCCCACCTAGGCTGCAAAAAAGTGTCACACATCTGGTATCGCCGTACTCAGGAGAAGTTGGGCAATGTGTTTTGGGGTGTCATTTTACATATACCCATGCTGGGTGAGAGAAATATCTCGGCAAAAGACAACTTTTCCCATTTTTTTTTTATACAAAGTTGCCTTTTGACCGAGATATTTCTCTCACCCAGCATGGGTATATGTAAAATGACACCCCAAAACACATTGCCCAACTTCTCCTGAGTACGGCGATACCAGATGTGTGACACTTTTTTGCAGCCTAGGTGCGCAAAGGGGCCCACATTCCAAAGAGCAATACAGAATGCATAGTACAATAGGGCTGGAGGGGTTAAAAAAATTAAAAATAAAAAAAATTTAACTCACCTTAATCCACTTGAGTTAAAAATGTTTTTGTTTTTTTTTAACCCCTCCAGCCCTATTGTACTATGCATTCTGTATTCAGAATGCTATTATTTTCCCTTATAACCATGTTATAAGGGAAAATAATAATGATTGGGTCCCCATCCCGATCGCCACCTAGCAACGGTGCGCGAAAATCGCACTGCATCCGCACTTGCTTGCGGATGCTTGCGATTTTCACGCAACCCCATTCATTTCTATGGGGCCTGCGTTACGTGAAAAACGCACAGAGAGGAGCATGCTGCGATTTTCACGCAACGCACAAGTGATGCGTGAAAATCACCGCTCATGTGCACAGCCCCATAGAAATGAATGGGTCCGGATTCAGTGCAGGTGCAATGCATTCACCTCACGCATTGCACCCGCGCGGCAATCTCGCCCGTGTGAAAGGGGCCTTATCCCTGTGTTATCTGTAGTGTTATATAGGACTGCAGGTGACATCTACTGCATTATTTGTATAAAAAGGGCGTAGTCACAGGTTGGGGGGCACAATACTTGGCTTGCCCCGGGTGCTGGCAACCAACGCTACGCCACTGCTCTTAGGCCTCTTTCACATGGGCGAGTTTTCCGTGCGGGTGCAATGCGTGAGTTGAACGCATTGCACCCGCACTGAATCCAGATACATTCATTTCTATGGGGCCGTGCACATGAGCGGTGATTTTCACGCATTCACGCGGTCCATCACATGATCCATGGTGATGGATCATGTGATGGACCGTGTGATGTGCGCAGTGATGTCAACAAAAGGTCCTTTTCCTCCCAGGTCATCAAAGAAGAAGAAAGAAGAGAAGCCGGGCTGCGCGAACAAGTGGATGAGGTGAGTTTAATCATTTATATTTTTTAACCCCTCTATCCCTAATTTACTTTGCATTCTGTATTAAGAATGCTATTATTTTCCCTTATAACTATGTTATGAGGGAAAATAATAAAATCTAAACAACACCGATCCCAAACCCAAACTTCTGTGAAGAAGTCCGGGTTCGGGTACCAAACATGCCGATTTTTCTCATGCGCATGCAAAACGCATTAAAACGCTTTGCACTCGCGCAGAAAAATAGTGCATTTTCCCGCGACGCACCCGCATCCTATCCGGCCCTTAGTCAAACAGGTTTACTTGTTATCTGGAAATTCCAAGTTTTCACCTAATCCTCATCATCTCTTCCCATAATTAATAGAGTTGAAGGAACTAAAATGTTCCCGTAATTCTGGGCGGTAAACCAAATCTCATTCTCAGAAGATAATATATCATTTGTAATGTGACCTGTCCATTCAGCAGATTCATTACCCTTTAACAATATATTCTAGGATAATGTATATTTTAGTGTTTATTCCCAGTTAACTGTTCTACTATTGTGTGTATATGTACCCTGTAGTTGAGGGAATTTAATTTTGGGTCCAGCTTTAGTATGTACTTCAAAATCCACATTATGCTTGAAATGCAGCATTTAAAAGCTATGTACACCTTCGGGGGCAATTTATTTTATGATTGCATTTAATTCATTTTGGGCTGAAAATCATTTTTTCAGTTGGTCTTTATTAAAAATATTGAGCTATTCTGTCACAAAGGGCTGTTTTTCTAGCTATGTGAATCCTCTTTGTTCCGGTCATCTAATAAACCATGGGGCACATTTATTAAGATCGGTGTTTTAGACACCGATCTTAATAAAGACCTAAACTGGCAGGTGGATCCGTCAAAGTTATGAAGAGGCACAGGCCTCCCCATAACTTGGCGCATCAAGCGCCAGTTCTAAATGTAAGACAGCTATAATGAGTGTTTATAATGTCAGAAATCAGAGAAAAGGAGCTGAGCTGCCTGATGGAACAGAGTAAAAATTCTGATTCTGCTATTAGAGAAACTCTAGACTACACACAGACAGTGGTTCAACATTTTTAATAAAGACCAATTGAAAAAATAATTTTTAGCTCAAAAAAAGAGTACAATGCAATAATAAAAAAAAAATGGTGTCATAGCCTTTAACTCCGTTACTAGTCTTGAGCGAATCGAAGCATCCAAGGTGGAATTCGATCTGAAGTTCAGGAAAAATTTGATTCACAACTAATCCGAATTTCCTCCTGCTTCGTGAAAGTATGAAGCCCAGGATCACCCATAATGTCATGCAGACAGCCAATCAGCAGCTAGCCAGCCCCTGTGATGTCACAGCCCTTTAAAAGCAGTGCAGGGACATCGTAGGAAGAGTTTTTACACACTGTAGGAAGAGCATAGGGACACTTCAGGGACAGTAATCTGAAGCTGAAGGGATCCATAGCAGACAGCGCAGTTTGCATCAATCCCTGTATAGGCCACAGAGCTATTTAATTAAACAGTGTCCTCATTGTTTAATAGATAAGCAATTCTATTACGCCTTGATTCTCAAAGTGGGGTGAATAAGCTGTCTAATTCTACTGTTATTACTTCTACTGTGACACTTGTCTGTCACAGTAACTGTCACTAGCAGAAAGGACTAGCTATGCATGTTGCTGCAATGCACAGTGATGCACACCAAGATACACTCTCCCTGCAGGCTGGAGGATATAGCTGATTTAATGCGCTTTATCACAAATTAATTCGGAACGAAGCATATTTTATTGAAGAAATTCGGTGAAGCGCCTGAATCAAATTTTTGAAAACTTTGCTCATGTCTATTAGTAACCCATAGACAGGGGCGGATATACTGCTTGTGCAGCCGGTGCGGCTGCACAGGGGCCTAGTGTGGAAGGGGGCCCATTACCAGCTTCAGCAGCAGGGCAGCGGGAGATGAAAGCTTCCATTGTGGAAGCGCTCATCTCTATATTCATTTGTATCGCCGTCCTCAAGAAGCAATACAGATGATTGCTCCGGCAGGGGAGAGGAGTCTCCCTTCCCAGTTTCTCTGATAGGATGCAGGCCTAGTGCCTGTAGCCTATCAGAAGCCAGTGCAGGCGACGTGATGACGTAATTGCACTGCCTGAGCCGCACAGCATAGGACACAGGCCGGAAAAGGCCTGCATTGCATCCCTGAAAGTGGTATGAGGGTAAGTACGCGAGTTTATTTTTTTTCATTTACACTATGCTGTTGCCCAGTATGGGGAAGGGGGGAGAAGAGCATTATGGGGGCCCTATATACTGGCACACATTATGGGTGCACTATGGAGAAGGGGGGAGCAGTATAGGGCCTCTACGGAGGGGCATTATATACTGTCATACATGGGGGTCACTATGAACAAGTGGGGGAGGAGCATTGTGGGAGCATCTACTGGGTCCCGATGTATTGGAGTTATATACTGTCACACATGGGGGGCACTATGGAGAAGCGGGGGAGAGGGGCATCTACTGCGGGCACTATATATTGGAGTTATATACTGGCACACATGGGGACACTATGGATAAGGGGGGGGAGAGGAGCACTATGGGGCATCTATGTTTTTCCTTTCTTTATTAAAAAAATTCCACATTTACTGAAAATTCGGAAAGAATCGCATGCTTTTAATACAGATAGTGATATGTTATAAAATAGTTATTACTTAACATTCACCATATGTTGCCATCACTTTTTAAAACTACATTTTATTTTTTAGGATGTTAGAAGTGTGGTGTTTCGCTCTGGTAGATAGGCAAAATACAAGTTCTTAACGCAAAACTTCAGTGTTTATTCACACTTGAGGCAAATGCACAAAACAATGCATTACTTTGCAGTCTTGGTGTTTACTTCACACACAAATTAGAAAGTTCATATGACAAGTCACCTTGATGTCAGTTCTGCCTCCAGCAGTCCACGGCAGGCGTTAGGGGGCCTGTTTCCTCGGCCCATGGGTCTCAGCCCTCCATCCTGGCACCAAGCCTCAGATCCCAACAGAGAGATCCTGCTGCTGAGCCCAGCTGCCTTTTTTTAAGGACAGCCAGGTGCTGCCAAAAACCCGGACCAGCAAATAAAATCCAGTCCGGTATTTGACCCCACCTGGCTGCAAATCAACCCAGCAGCACACGCTGGCAGGAAAATACCTGTTTTCCAAGACCATTCCCCTTCACTGTGTCCACCCCCCCCCCCCCCCCTCACCCCCCTTTGTTCAATCCTGAGAGGGTGAACACTCGCCAGACAATATACCCGGGACAGGGCATCCGCGTTTCCCTGCAACCGGCCTGCCCTGTGTTCCACTGCAAATTTAAAGTTCTATAGGGAAAGGAACCATCTGGTGACCTGGGCACTTGAGAGGGGAGTGGTCGGTCACCAGGCGGAATTTTCTTCCCAACAAATAATAACAGAGAGACTCGAGTGCCCACTTGATAGCCAGGCACTCTCTCTCCACTATACTGTACCTGGTCTCGGCTGGGGTGAACTTACGAATGAGGAAGACAACAGGATGCTCCTCCCCATTGCCTTCCTGAAAAAAGTACAGCACCGATGTCCATAAGTCATTGAAAAGTGTCAGGGGCGCCATGTGAACCAAAGGGTAACACCTTATATTGGTACAGCCCCTCTGGTGTGATGAAGGCAGTTTTCTCTTTGGCAGACTCCGTCAAGGGTACCTGCCAGTACCCTTTGGTGAGATCCAAAACAGAAAAATACCGGGCTTGTCCTAACCTCTCGATAAGCTCATCCACCCGGGGCATGGGATACGCATCGAATATGGAAATCACGTTTAGTTTACGAAAATCGTTACAGAACTGTAACATCCTGTCCGGTTTGGGTATTAAAACTATAGGTTTGGCCCACTCACTTTTAGACTCCTCAATAATGTCTAGTTGCAAAAATAAGCTGCACTTCCTCTGAGATGACTTGTCGCCGAGCCTCAGGTACCAGGTATGGTTTTAACCGGACTTTTGCCTGAGGCTCAGTGACAATGTCATGCTGAATTATGGAAGTGCGTCCGGGGAGATCTGAGAACACATCCGTGTTCCTGCTGACTAACTCCCTGGCCTCCTGAGTCTGTTTAGAGGAGAGGCTGTCAGCAATCTTTACTGTGACAACCGCTTCCCTTGCATCAGACCGAGGGGCCGTAACCTCTTTCCCTAGAAAACTCGGCCGCGGGCTGTCGTCAGTATCGGTCTCCCTATCTTTCCAAGGTTTGAGTAAATTCACATGGTACACCTGCTCCGGCTTTCGCTGCCCTGGCTGGTGTACCTTGTAGTTTACCTCTCCAACGAAGTAATTGTAGGGTCCCTGCCACCTAGGAACTTACTGTCAACGGTCGGTACTAGAACCAAAACCCGATCTCCCGGGTTAAAGATCCGCGATCACTGTGATTGGTCAGTCAAATCAGGAGACTCAAATGTAAAAGCACAGTGCCGAACTCATGCAGTCAGTGGGGAAAGGAGCTGCCGCTCTATGTGCCCTGCAGCCTCCTAATGTCACTGATCCCCCAATTCAGGATGGCCGAGCGGGATCTCCTCCTTGCCTGCATGCTCACCCCCCCCCCCCCTCCCCACCACCACCACCACAATCACGTTCAGGATAGCCGGCGGTAGCAGCTGTAACATACAGCTCACACTATGCTGCAAGGGCCGACATAGGTGCTTGCACTGATGTCGGCCGTTTAACCACTTTCATGCCACGGTTTGTAGAAACAGCTTTTTACAAAAGCCTCCTTGCTTGCCATGTACCCCAAGTCTGACAGCCCCTGGAAGAGGCAAGAGCCTGATAAGGATTAGTGTAACAATATACTGCAATACACTATTGCAGTGTATTGTACAGCCAACAACCCACTGGATCTTCAAGAACCAAGTGGGTCTGGATACAAAAAAAAAAGTTACATTTATTTTTTTTTCAATTAAAAAATATTGCTTTTTCCTATACCTGCACATTTACATTTGGTTAAAAAATTATATATATATATATATATATACATATATACTACACAAGTTTGGTATTGCTACGACCGTAACAACCTAATCTGTTAACTCCTTCAGAACAACCATTTTTTACCTGGGCCAAATTTTGGAAATCAGTTTATGTGGTAATAACTTTGGAATGCTTTTACTTATCCAACGAATTCTGAGATTTTTTTTTCTCGTGACACGTCATACTGTTAGGGACCCATCTGCAGAAGCCACCTTGACGTCTGGTAGATGGGCCTGACATACGTTTGATGGGGGAGTATCGTTATTTAAAATTTAACTTTTAATGGGGTCAAAAAATATCAGATTAATAGAACTCACTACATAAATAAGACATACATACACATAGGGACCAAAGGAATGGTACCCGGCTGGTAAAGACAAGATACTGTTCCGTCCGGGGAGACGTGAACAGTCTTACCAGACCCTGGCTGGTAAGACTGTTCACGTCTCCCCGGACGGAACAGTATCTTGTCTTTACCAGCCGGGTACCATTCCTTTGGTCCCTATGTGTATGTATGTCTTATTTATGTAGTGAGTTCTATTAATCTGATATTTTTTGACCCCATTAAAAGTTAAATTTTAAATAACGATACTCCCCCCTCCTGCCACAGGGGCCCATAGTCTGTTTCTCGCCTTGGAGTGTTTACATAGCCTGAATTGCATCAGTGCTCTGAACAATTTATTGACATACGTTTGATCAAAAATGTGCGTAAAGAGCTTCTATTATTTTTTTTTTCATTTATAGTCGGCATAATACCACTTTAATTTAGTATAATCCCTATTTCACAGTTTTATTGTTTGTATGTAAAATGTTGTGCTGCCATACCTGTTTTGGTTGCTTCCTGCATGCTAGCTTTATGGATGTGCACCTGCAACTATGAATGTGCTAGTCTAAATTTTCTTGTAGTACGTCATACTTCATGTTAAGATAAGTTCTTCCTTTATTTATTAAAAAATCCCAAATTTACCCAAAATTTGGAAAATTCCAAATTTTCTAAATTTGAAATTCACTGCTTTTAAGATGGATAGTAAAACCTCAGAAAATAGTTATTACTTAAAGGGAATCTGTCACCTAGTTTTACCCTATAGAGATGCGGACATGCACGGATAGATCTACACTAGCATGTCCGCAATATACCTGTCCCATAGCTCTGTGTGGTTTTATTTGGTTTAAAAAATGATTTAATAGATATGTAAATTAGCCAAGTAAGGTGCCCAAGGCGTGGTTACTTAAGGTTAAGGAGCACAGCCACGTCCCCTTTCATTATTGTGTTGTGTGAATTCGATCTGTAAGTGCTTTAGTACATTGGGACACAAGTTCTCATTACAGTCATGACACAAAGCCCCGTTTTCACAAACAAAGGGAGGTTTTTGAGTCAACCTTAGAAGCAGCAATGGAAGAATCCTTTGCTTGTTCCTCTATAAATAATTCGATCTGTAAGTGCTTTAGTACATCGGGACACAAGTTCTCATTACCGTCATGACACAAAGGAAAGGGTCATGGCAATCTATATTGCTCACTCTTTCAGAATACAAGATGGAATAATATGTATAGTACTGTACCCCAGAACAATATCTTGAAAATCTAGAAATTGTCTAATCAGACAGTTTAACTACTGATGTGTCTGTCCCTCATACTGCGTCAGCTGTGAGAGTACATATTACTTTATGATCGACCTCAGTCTGTTTTGGTGACAAATAGTGTTGAGCGAATCGACTTGGGAAACATAGGAGTCATCTGTATCTTTATTGCCTTTCCTTGTTACAAGTGACACTTTATTTATACCTTGGGTAATTTGATAACTGTGTCCTTATTTCTTTCATTCTCTAAATCTTATAAGTTGGCTTAAGTGAATCGGGTTCTCTATCCAAACCGGATTCGTTTGAAAAGTTTAGAATATGCGCTCCGTACCGCAATAAAATGTATCAGCCCGTCTGATGACTTGTTCTTCTCGCCACAAGTAACGCAAGGCTTGTTTAGTCATGTGTCTGTGACGTTACATTACTAAGCCGAAATGAGGCACAAACCAGAGTTTGGCTTTGGATTTTGAAACGGTAATTTATGCGCAGTACCGAACTGTAACGTCACAGGCACGAGACTAAGCAAGTCTCGCGTTACTTGTGGCGACAAGAACAAGGCCTCAGCGGAGCAAATACATTTTATTGTGGTACCAAGCGCATATTCTAAACAAAGTTTTCAAATGAATCAGGCTCAGATAAAGAACCTGATTCGCTCAAGCCTACTTTTATGCGTTGTGCAAGTATCTGACAATTTTTGTATTTTAGGCCTATGTGACACTGCCAGCAGAGAACAGCCTGCCAGATCCGATTGCTGGCTGTTACCACAGGGATTCGGCTGGACCCCATAACCGTCAATTCAGAAAGCTCCAGCAGCCTGGTCTCTGCCAGAACAACTGCCGGCAGTGTGAAACAGGCCTCAGTGTTTGTAGCGGTTATAAACTTTAACCATGTGCAATACATTCCACGCTTAGGATTTTCTTAGTAAATAAATTGAAACCTATCAATTTTCCTATTCTCCTCTTCACATTGACTACAAACTAGACCAGAGATGAGCATCACTGTGACTACTCACAAACTTAATCCTTAGAGGACCCTGTGATTTTCCGTTTTTCACTCCCTGTCTCCCTTAAATGCCCTATGGCTAATCGCATACATTCGCCCCGGGCATCTGCTGTTTGAAACCATAGAAACCAGGTGGCTATGGTGCTCCCCAATGGCGATTTGTACATGTACTACAGAGGTTGTAAAGGGGCTAATTTACTGTTAGAATAATTTCCATACTCTGGTACAGCAGCATCTTCTACTGCAACTTCTTCAATGGCTGCATTCCTGTGACTCAGGCTGGCTCCTTACGTCTGTCTGGGGTATCAGTTGAACACCTGCAGATTCTAGGTTCTTTGATAATTCCTGACACTTGAAACTGCTTAGAGCTAGTCTTGGACCTCCTTGCAAGTGGAAGGAAAAAACAAAAACAGCAGGAAAAACACTGACCGGATGGCTCGCCCATATGTAGAACACTCCGGCAGGTCTTATGTTCAGTTATAATCAGGGGCGAACGGGGAACTTAAAGTGGCCCTGGAAAAAACAAAAGTGGCCTCATGATTAGTGTTGAGCGAACTTCTGTTTTAAGTTCGGCGTCTAAAGTTCGGCTTCCGGTTAGTGAAGAATCCCGATATGGATTCCGAATTCCGTTGTGGTCCGTGGTAGCGGAATCAATAATCGGCCATTATGGGATCCGTGGTAGCGGAATCAAACGGAATTTGGAATCCATATCGGGATTCTTCGCTAACCGGAAGCCGAACTTTAGACGCCGAACTTAAAACAGAAGTTCGCTCAACACTACTCATGATGTAGGTGGGTCCAAACTAAAAGAAGGTAGGGCAATACAAGAAAGAAGAGACAACAGAAGTAGTGTGCAGCTGTGTAGTGCGCAGACAGCTGGCGCGTGGTTTGGTGATTCTGCTGCCAGGACACTGAGCGGGCCCGAACGAGTGGATCCAGGGCGCATGCGCAAAATTACGACGCACTAGAAAATAAAAAAAAGTCGGAGAGGAGTGAATAATTAACAGCGGGGCGGTGCTGGGCTCCGAGATGATGAGTGTGGCTGGGCTCCAACGGCCAGCCCCATGGCCTCCTTACAGAGGTAATTTGCATATGAATAAAAGCGATTTTTAACCTAAATGACAAGACAAATGGGGGTACAACTAGTATATTTTAAACTAAATCGAAGAGACTGATGTGATGATGTTAAAAGGTCTGTAGCTAAAATCCGGATGACAGAATCCCTTTAAGTAATGTCATAGCAAGACCCTCATTTCATATATTTAAGGACTCTATTCTGACAGGGAGTGTTCCAAAGGATAGGCGCATAGCAAATGTGGTGCGAATATTCAAAAAGGGTCCGAAAACCGAGCTCAGAAACTATAGGCCGGTAAGTTCAACATCTGTCGTGGGTAAACTGTTTGAAGGTTTTCTAGGAGATGCCATCTTGGAGTACCTCAAGGAAAATAAGCAAATAACGCCATATCAGCATGGTTCATGAGGGAGCGGTCATGTCAAACTAATTTAATCAGTTTCTATGAGGTGGTAAGTTCTAGACTTGACCGCACCGAATCAAAGGATGTCATATATCTGGACTTCTCATTTTATATACTGCCCTTGCGTGGTACAGTGTCAAATGCTTTTGAGAATGCTTTGACTGGGAGAAAACGTCTGTATGTGGTTAAGTAACTGGCTCAATGATAGAAAACAGATGGTGGTTATTAATGGTACACACTCAGATTGGGTCACTGTCACTAGTGGGGTACCTCAGGGGTCAGTATTGGGCCCTATTATCTTCAATATATTTATTAATGATCTTGTAGAAGGCTTGCATAGTAAAGTATCAATTTTTGCAGATGATACTAAACTGTGTGAAGTAATTAACACTGAAGAGGACAGTATACTACTACAGAGCGATCTGGATAGATTGGAGGCTTGGGCAGAGAAGTGGCAGATGAGGTTTAATACTGACAAATGTAAAGTTATGCACATGGGAAGGAATAATGCAAGTGACCCGTACATACTAAATGGTAAAACACTGGGTAACACTGACATGGAAAAGGACTTAGGAATTTTAGTGAACAGCAAACTAAGCTGTAGAAACCAGTGTAAGGCAGCTGCTGCCAAGGCCAATAAGATAATAGTTTGAATCAAAAGGGGCATAGATGCCCATGATGAGAACATAGTCCTACCACTTTACAAATCGCTAGTCAGACCACACATGGAGTACTGTGTACAGTTCTGGGCTCCTGTGAACAAGGCAGACATAGAAGAGCTGGAGAGGGTTCAGAGGAGGGCAACTAAAGAAATAACTGGAATGGGGGGACTACATTACCCAGAAAGATTATTAACCACCTCCGGACCGCCTAACGCAGGATCGCGTTCCGGAGGTGGCAGCGCTGCGCACAGTCACGCATATATGCGTCATCTCGCGAGACGTGAGACTTCCTGTGAACGCGCGCACACAGGCGCGCTCACAGGAACGGAAGGTAAGAGAGTTGATCTCCAGCCTGCCAGCGGCGATCGTTCGCTGGCAGGCTGGAGATGTGTTTTTTTTAACCCCTAACAGGAATATTAGACGCTGTTTTGATAACAGCGTCTAATATACCTGCTACCTGGTCCTCTGGTGGTCCCCTTTGTTTGGATCGACCACCAGAGGACACAGGTAGCTCAGTAAAGTACCACCAAGCACCACTACACTACACTACACCCCCCCCCCCCCCGTCACTTATTAACCCCTTATTAGCCCCTGATCGCCCCTGATCACCCCATATAGACTCCCTGATCACCCCCCTGTCATTGATTACCCCCTGTCATTGATCAACCCCCTGTAAAGCTCCATTCAGACGTCCGCATGATTTTTACGGATCCACTGATAGATGGATCGGATCCGCAAAACGCATCCGGACGTCTGAATGAAGCCTTACAGGGGCGTGATCAATGACTGTGGTGATCACCCCATATAGACTCCCTGATCACCCCCCTGTCATTGATTACCCCCCTGTAAAGCTCCATTCAGATGTCCGCATGATTTTTACGGATGCACTGATAGATGGATCGGATCCGCAAAACGCATCCGGACGTCTGAATGAAGCCTTACAGGGGCATGATCAATGACTGTGGTTATCACCCCATATAGACTCCCTGATCACCCCCCTGTCATTGATTACCCCCCTGTAAAGCTCCATTCAGACGTCCGCATGATTTTTACGGATCCACTGATAGATGGATCGGATCCGCAAAACGCATCCGGACGTCTGAATGAAGCCTTACAGGGGCGTGATCAATGACTGTGGTGATCACCCCATATAGACTCCCTGATCACCCCCCTGTCATTGATTACCCCCCTGTAAAGCTCCATTCAGATGTCCGCATGATTTTTACGGATGCACTGATAGATGGATCGGATCCGCAAAACGCATCCGGACGTCTGAATGAAGCCTTACACGGGCGTGATCAATGACTGTGGTTATCACCCCATATAGACTCCCTGATCACCCCCCTGTCATTGATCAACCCCCTGTCATTGATCAACCCCCCTGTCATTGATCAACCCCCCTGTCATTGATCAACCCCCCTGTCATTGATCAACCCCCCTGTCATTGATCAACCCCCCTGTCATTGATCACCCCCCCTGTCATTGATCACCCCCCCTGTCATTGATCACCCCCCCTGTCATTGATCACCCTCTGTAAGGCTCCATTCAGACATTTTTTTGGCCCAAGTTAGCGGAATTATTATTTTTTTTACTTACAAAGTCTCATATTCCACTAACTTGTGTCAAAAAATAAAATCTCACATGAACTCACCATACCCCTCACGGAATCCAAATGCGTAAAATTTTTTAGACATTTATATTCCAGACTTCTTCTCACGCTTTAGGGCCCCTAGAATGCCAGGGCAGTATAAATACCCCACATGTGACCCCATTTCGGAAAGAAGACACCCCCAGGTATTCCGTGAGGGGCATATTGAGTCCATGAAAGATTGAAATTTTTGTCCCAAGTTAGCGGAAAGGGAGACTTTGTGAGAAACAAATTAAAAATATAAATTTCCGCTAACTTGTGCCAAAAAAAAAAAATTTCTATGAACTCGCCATGCCCCTCATTGAATACCTTGGGGTGTCTTCTTTCCAAAATGGGGTCACATGTGGGGTATTTATACTGCCCTGGCATTCTAGGGGCCCCAAAGCGTGAGAAGAAGTCTGGTATCCAAATGTCTAAAAATGCCCTCCTAAAAGGAATTTGGGCACCTTTGCGCATCTAGGCTGCAAAAAAGTGTCACACATCTGGTATCGCCGTACTCAGGAGAAGTTGGGGAATGTGTTTTGGGGTGTCATTTTACATATACCCATGCTGGGTGAGAGAAATATCTTGGTCAAATGCCAACTTTGTATAAAAAAAAAATGGGAAAAGTTGTCTTTTGCCAAGATATTTCTCTCACCCAGCAAGGGTATATGTAAAATGACACCCCAAAACACATTCCCCACCTTCTCCTGAATACGGCGATACCACATGTGTGACACTTTTTTGCAGCCTAGGTGGGCAAAGGGGCCCATATTCCAAAGAGCACCTTTAGGATTTCACAGGTCATTTACCTACTTACCACACATTAGGGCCCCTGGAAAATGCCAGGGCAGTATAACTACCCCACAAGTGACCCCATTTTGGAAAGAAGACACCCCAAGGCATTCCGTGAGGGGCATGGCGAGTTCCTAGAATTTATTTTTTGTCACAAGTTAGTGGAAAATGCAGATTTTTTTTTTTTTTTTTTTCATACAAAGTCTCATATTCCACTAACTTGTGACAAAAAATAAAAACTTCCATGAACTCACTATGCCCATCAGCGAATACCTTGGGGTCTCTTCTTTCCAAAATGGGGTCACTTGTGGGGTAGTTATACTGCCCTGGCATTCTAGGGGCCCAAATGTGTGGTAAGGAGTTTGAAATCAAATTCTGTAAAAAATGACCTGTGAAATCCGAAAGGTGCTCTTTGGAATATGGGCCCCTTTGCCCCCCTAGGCTGCAAAAAAGTGTCACACATCTGGTATCTCCGTACTCAGGAGAAGTTGGGGAATGTGTTTTGGGGTGTCATTTTACATATACCCATGCTGGGTGAGAGAAATATCTTGGCAAAAGACAACTTTTCCCATTTTTTTATACAAAGTTGGCATTTGACCAAGATATTTATCTCACCCAGCATGAGTATATGTAAAAAGACACCCCAAAACACATTCCTCAACTTCTCCTGAATACAGAGATACCAGATGTGTGACACTTTTTTGCAGCCTAGGTGGGCAAAGGGGCCCATATTCCAAAGAGCACCTTTCGGATTTCACAGGTCATTTTTTACAGAATTTGATTTCAAACTCCTTACCACACATTTGGGCCCCTAGAATGCCAGGGCAGTATAACTACCCCACAAGTGACCCCATTTTGAAAAGAAGAGACCCCATTTCGTGATGGGCATAGTGAGTTCATAGAAGTTTTTATTTTTTGTCACAAGTTAGTGGAATATGAGACTTTGTAAGAAAAGAAAAAAAAAAAGAAAAAATCATCATTTTCCGCTAACTTGTGACAAAAAATAAAAAGTTCTATGAACTCACTATGCCCATCAGCGAATACCTTAGGGTGTGTACTTTCCGAAATGGGGTCATTTGTGGGGTGTTTGTACTGTCTGGCCATTGTAGAACCTCAGGAAACATGACAGGTGCTCAGAAAGTCAGAGCTGCTTCAAAAAGCGGAAATTCACATTTTTGTACCATAGTTTGTAAACGCTATAACTTTTACCCAAACCATTTTTTTTTTACCCAAACATTTTTTTTTTATCAAAGACATGTAGAACAATAAATTTAGAGAAAAATTTCTATATGGATCTCGTTTTTTTTTGCAAAATTTTACAACTGAAAGTGAAAAATGTCATTTTTTTGCAAAAAAATCGTTAAATTTCGATTAATAACAAAAAAAGTAAAAATGTCAGCAGCAATGAAATACCACCAAATGAAAGCTCTATTAGTGAGAAGAAAAGGAGGTAAAATTCATTTGGGTGGTAAGTTGCATGACCGAGCAATAAACGGTGAAAGTAGTGTAGGTCAGAAGTGTAAAAAGTGGCCTGGTCTTTCAGGGTGTTTAAGCACTGGGGGCTGAGGTGGTTAAAATTAGGGTTATTCACTTTAGAAAAAAAAGACAACTGAGGGGAAATCTAATTAATATGTATAAATATATCAGGCGTCAGTACAGAGATCTCTCACATCCTCTATTTATCCACCAGGACTGTGACTGACGAGGGGACATCCTCTGCGTCTGGAGGAAAGGTTTGTACACAAACATAGAAGAGGATTCTTTACGGTAAGAGCAGTGAGACTATGGAACTCTCTGCCTGAGGAGGTGGTGAATTCTCTAAAAGAGTTCAAGAGGGGCCTGGATGTATTACTGGAGTGTAATAATATTGCAGATTATAGCTACTAGAGATGGGTTGTTAATCCAGGGAGTTATTCTGATTGCCTGATTCGAGTCGGGAAGGAATTTGTTTTCTCCTGAAGTGAGGAAAACTGTCTTTTACGTTAAACAGTATTGACCCGAGAGAGTGTCGCTAGAACCACCTTATAAATGCACATCAGACAATAAATCTGAATAAAAATATATAAAGTTTATTAGACACACCAACAGACACATTTAAAAAATTGTATACAATTAGAGCAAAGTGCGGTATACAGTAAATATGTAACCAGCACATACAGGTCCACTGAATAGCCAAAACATAGGCAAAAAATAATATACCAGCATATACAGATTTCAATGTAAAATATAAAGCAAATGTACCATAGGGTGAGACCTCTTTAGAGATACAGACAGACCTAAAGTGTGGTCATAATCAAAGAGTCAAACCTACATGGAGAGCTGGTGCAGTGGACCTGAACAAATGAGAAAGCTCTCCATGTAGGTTTGACTCTTTGATTATGACCCCACTTTAGGTCTGTCTGTATCTCTAAAGAGGTCTCACCCTATGGTACATTTGCTTTATATTTTACATTGAAATCTGTATATGCTGGTATATTATTTTTTGCCTATGTTTTGGCTATTCAGTGGACCTGTATGTGCTGGTTACATATTTACTGTATACCGCACTTTGCTCTAATTGTATACAATTTTTTAAATGTGTCTGTTGGTGTGTCTAATAAACTTTATATATTTTTATACGGATTTATTGTCGGATGTGCATTTATAAGGTGGTTCTAGCGACTCTCTCTCAGGTCAATACTGTTTAACGTTCTCTTTCACCACCTTTTGCACTCCGTTTACTATGTGGTGTGCCCCCTGACTTGGCTATTGGAAAACGGTCTTTTACCTCACAGAGTTTTTTTTTTGCCTTCCTTTGGATCAACTTGCAGGATAACAGGCTGAACTGGGTGGACAGATGTCTTTTTTCAGCCTTATAAACTATGTAATTATTTCCCTCTTGAGCTGCAGAGCTAGATGCATTTCTCTCAGATGAAGGGGGGTGTCTCCCTTCTGTGGAATCTGCCAGTTACTCCAGTGACATCCTTTTCCTAATTTCACACTACTGCTCCTGTGATCTTCAGAAGCAGTGTAGAATCAGTAGAATCTTTTATCAGTCTCAGAAGCTCCACAAGCTCGGACACACCCCACTTCCTGTGACACATCTTGTGTGTCTGTTACTAGTAACGGATCTGGTCTGACAACAGGCAGTGGACTGCTAAAGCGAGACCCCTAGTAGAAATGATGATACACCATTCCCTATTAAATAAAATTGTGTTAAAGTACAGTGACTCTAAGGCCTCTTTTACGTGGCAGATTGGATGCGTTCAGTGAAACTCGCACCATTTTGCAAGCAAGTTCAGTTTTATCTGCGATTGCGTTCAGTTTTTTCCATACAGGTGTAATGCGTTTTGATGCATTTTTCACGTGCGTGATAAAAAAAAACTGAAGGTTTACAAACATCTCTTGGCAACCATCAGTGAAAAACACATTGCAACCGCACTTGCTTGCAGATTCAATGCGTTTTTCACTGAAGCCCCATTAACTTCTATGGGGCCAGAAAAACGCTGAATATAGATCATGCTGCGTTTTTCACACAACACAGAACTGATGAGTGAAAAAAAAACTAATGGGTCAGGATTCAGTGCGGGTGCAATGCGTTCACTTCACACATCACACCCGCGCGGAAAATTCGCTCCTGTGAAAGGGGCCTAAGGAAGAGCATGATTAGGTCTGTATGGGGTTTCAGCTCCTGTCTCCAGCCACTGACAGCAAACATGTACCTTGAAACAAAGTGTATTAAAGTTGCAGAACCATTAGTTCTAAAGGTATTAAACCTTTTTGCATAAAACTGTAACACAATTATATCCAGTTCAAGCAAGTCTCTGTGAGCTAAACAGTCTGGACTCCATATTGATACACTGTAGTAAGCTGTTCAGTAGAGTTCCTTAACATATTCCTTTGGCCTCATACACACAACTGTGTCTATTTGGCAGTCTGTGTGCCATCTGCATTTTTTTTTGGCGGACCAACCGACTTTAATGATTCCATGGTCCACGTGTTTAGGATATATTCTATCTTTTTGCGGAAAGGACACAAGGATGTAGAAAGCACGCGGATGATCAGTGTGCTTTCCGCACATATATGTCAGTTCCCCAAAGAGATAGAACATGTCCTATAGTAGACCATGGACCTATTGAAGTCCACGAGTCTGCAAAAAATGTGAATGCAACACGGACGTTATCTGTATTTTGTGGATCCGCAACTTTCGGACTGCAAAAAACATACAGTTGTGCACATGAGGCCTTACAGAGAACTTTTCTGTTCATGTAATTTGCATGTCAGACTCCTGATAATCCGATATTGCTGATCTATCCTAAAGATAGGTCATCAACAGTTCAGTCCCCATTAATTTAGCTTTACTGCAGTTGGAGCTCAGCTTTTCTGATTTAGCTACAAATCTGCATAAATACATAAATTAACATGGAATTAATAAGCTTTATATTTTAAACCTATTTAGATAAAAATGGTACTTAAGGACATTCACTGTAAAGAGGCCCCAAAAAGTGGAAGTCCCGTCTAAATATGAATCTATAGTTGGCAAGGGAAAGGAGGGAATAACAGTGGTTTGTTGAAAATGATAAATGGATTTTATTAGGGTATTTCTAGTGGAAATTTCACCACTAAGTGGTTTCAGGATGTTGTGCAGTAGTAGCAAGCTCTGCATCAAAAAAACACAACGCATCATAAAAACAAGTCTGGAAAGGCTGCTGCCTCGAGGCAGTCAGGTTTTATGTACAAGAAAGACAGTGAGCATAGCAAAATTATACATTTCTTGAAACTAATTAAAAAGATTAAAGTAACTCCAACTTTGATCATCATTTCGAGTTTAGCGCTACATATAAAGGCTCAGAATTTTTGCTTTACTCTTTACAACCATTAAGATGCATTTCTAAAATGCTACTGGTTGCCAGTTTCATCTCAGAATGAAGGGCCTCAAACACAGTTACGACCTCTTGTTAATCCGGCATCTGTACAGAACATGCCCAGTTACAGAGCATTGTTGGAGAAAAAAAAAAGTATTTACAACAAGAAAAAAAAAAAAAAAAAAAAAAAAAAAAGCATTACATTTCCCATAATATACTGCAGAGACCAAGATAAGCTCTAAATCGTACAAGGAGCCAAGTCCAGCAGTCATACAGCAAAGTGGCTGCCAATTTGCTCCACATTATACATAGATTTAAACTTTGATACAATGTTCAAAAGTGGAGTAACTCTAAGGAAGACCAAGTTGTTGTTTTTTTATTCTCTCAAATATACTAACAATTTCTATCTACTCATTTGCTGTTAAAGTAGGATAAAAATCAAGAATATTTAACCAGTTTCTTAATTTATTTTTCCTCGTCTTGGATGCAAGACAACAGCAACGATTGACAATCTGTTGTCAGAAATAATGCAATATGGATTTACGAACACGTAGAAGCTTCCTCATATATACATAGCAAAAAGTTACTGTTTTTAGGATCAAAGTTAAACTGTTTCCTTCACAAAATATATATCTATATACCAGAACCTTGAAGGAGAAGATCACCTAATGAAGCTAAGCACTCAAAGAAAAAAAAAAAATGGTAACAAAAACTTGGAAATGGAGAACTACTAGAAATGAATCGTTCAGAAACCACACTTAAACCTGTACCATGTTATCGCTGAAGTCAAGCTACAGAGCAGCCTGATCAAAAGAGAAGATGTTACAGAGAACTGCAAGTACTGGTCCAATCTTCCATAAAGAAATAGATTAACAAGCAACAACAACCATTGAGTCCGCTTATAGGTCTGTACAAAGAACGCTTGAGAATACCAAAATCAAAGGAACGGTCTTCAACTTTTCACAAAAACCTAATTGAGATTACGAATAGACTGTTCCTTCTGAAAGGAGTCTGTCGAGCTTCAAATTAAAAATATTTAAAAAAAAGTCAAGAAAAAAAAAAAAGGGACAATAAGTTTCCATCTTCTTTAAAAGAATGTTCATCTCTTCTGTACAAATTAGTTGGTCTAATACTGTCTAAAAGTTCCCACCTTCTCAATGAAGGTAGCCAACGTAGGCGAGAAGATATTCCAGGAACACTTAAATAGGTACTTAAAGTTATATCTCTACAGAAAACCGTCAAGTCCAGGGCATTCAAATCACTTTATATGCACCGGCTTCTCATCTGACTTTAGACGTTTTCTTCGAGGCTGTACAAAATCCTCATCTGAATCCTCTGTTACTTCACCATCATCCTCCTCTGGTTCAAACTCAGACAATGGTGGGAAGGTCCTGTCAGGATAGATTACTGGAAGTTTGTCCTCAAAGTATAAAGCCACAGCTTTTCCTGCTTGGGCCACTTCAGAGTCAATCTGTTGAACAAAGAAAATAAATTTCACCTTGGGTTATGCACAGACTTCTGCCAAGTTCGCATTGTTCGGAAATCTTACCTGCAGATTACATTCTTGTGTTTCTGCATAAACTTGAACAACTTTCATCATCTAAAAAGGACATTAGAGTCAAAAAAGGCAAAATGGTTTACTCTAAAGGTTTATACGAAGGGCTGTACTAGAAATCGAGGCCATAACAAAGACAAAAATAGTTATGACCAGGGTGCAAGTCAAAAATATTGGCTGAATCAAAAGGGATGCATACTTTTTGAATATGGTAGAGGAATTGTGCTGCAAAATCGCAGCAATCTATGCCGCCATGAGAGACTTGGGCACAGACACAATAAGATGGAAGGAATTCAGAATCAAAAGTCTATTTTGGGTTGAAAGAGTTATGCAATGACAGAAGTCCAAATTAATCAAAATCTTTGAATTTGTAATATCCTGGCTGATTTGAAAGTGCCAGATGTGTAAAAAGTGCTTGCTGTAAAACATTTCATCGGATACCCTCTCACTATATTGCCAGTCCAAACAATACCAGGACTGGACATTTTGTTATATCCTGTACAAAAACGGATTTCTAAACTACATGACATGGTACTGCACAGGCTAGAAAAGAAGCTGCCAAGTAAGATGTCCCGCTATATGAGATAAATAAATAATAAATATTCTCAAGGTAAGTGGGCACGCTTCACCCTTAATGAGCTTGTTCAGTAAGACATAAAGGGGCAGAATGGATTTAAGAGAGAATAGCATTATTTCAGGGAACCCCAGCCACTGGCATTACAATCCATACTAGGTGCTCGCTGGTCTGTTTCCCCATCCCAACACAAACAGTCAAAGACTCGCCGGTAATATGCCAGTGTTGAGGGGGCATTTTTGCCATTTCCTGTGTCGAAACCCGAACAGGAAGCAGAAGCCAGCAGGGACCTAGAAAACACTGGAACAGGAGCAGCAGAACATTGGTGATGCTGCTTTACTATTTTTAAAACCATTCTGTCCCTTATCTCAAGAACGTCAACCTGCCAAACAACCCCATTAACATCTATAACAAATTAGTATATAAAAAAAAAAGCACAACATACCAGCCCTCACTGCAAAATATAAGCAAATTTGCTTTATAAGCAGTTTTTCCTAACCTAACACTACACATTTTTATATGTATCCCACCTCTCCAATTCTTCTAAACATGAACATTTTATACTCTTCTCTAATAGGTGAGGCTCTTAGAGGTGGGGCCACCACTAATCAAACATTCATAGTCACCACTGTGGTTATAGCACAGAAGTCTATGGTGGGACAACGCTTTAAATAGGACAGAAGGCAGCAGGCGTAAAAGCGCACTGATGGAAGGAGAAGATTATTATTGTGCTTTGCTTTTGGTAGTTTTTGCAGCCTGCTGGTTCAGGGGAGGGAATGGTCATGGCAGCTAGAGGATCATCGCAATTGTGTCTCAATGGTTATAGTGGAGTTCCTCCTTTTTTATAGCTGCCACAGTATCCAAAGTGATTTATGACTGAGCAAAAACCGCTGGGAAATAAAACTAAAGACGTCTTTCTACTGAATGATGCCACTTACAGTTATTCAGTGTATTCATACATTATTAAAGTCATTTTAAAGTCAAATAAATGTGGAAGTTGCTATGGATGCTATATCTACACCATGCAGCGTGGCCTGTGTATTCACCTAATGCCTATTCCTATCTTTGGGAATATACTGATCAGAAGTAGGCCGTCACTGACAATGAAAAATAATGTGGCCAGTTACTTTACTTACTAATTGCCCCACCTGTTTTGCTGAAACCTTGTACAGAACTGCTCCAATACAAGCCAATGAGTCCAGGAGCTCATGAATATGAGGACTTATATGCATGTTCTGGGACTAGCATAGACCTGCTTTAAATTAAGTGAATTTGATGAGTCAAGTTCTTTCATTTCTATTGTTTTATAGCCTTGAGGACTGGTATATTGTTGTACTTCAACTAAATGAGCAGCGATGAGAATGCATGCATAGTTTCACACATGTATGTATTCCCCACTAAGGCTTCGTTCACATCACCGTTCTGGCTTTCCGTTCTCCTGCTCAGTCTAGGAGCAGGAGAACGGAAAGGACGGAAAAGGCACATAACTGACGCCAAACTGAGCCCTTAGGACCCCATAGATTATAATCGGGTCCGTTATGTTTCCGCTCAGAAGATGATTTTTAAGCGGAGACAAAAGTCCTGCATGCACAACTTTTGTCTCCGCTTAAAAATCATCTTCTGAGCTGAAACATAACGGACCCCATTATAGTCTATGGGGTCCTAAGGGCTCCGTTTGGCGTCAGTTATGTGCCTTTTCCGTTCTCCTGCTCCTAGACGGAGAAGGAGAACGGAAAGGCTGAACGGTGATGTGAACGTAGCCTAAGAGGGAAATTTCCATCAAGCACATTATGCTTGGGACTGACAGCCGAATATGGAATATGTACAGTCTATTCAACATAAGTGTAGAAACTAGGGGTGGGCGATATGGCCTAAAATCTATATTGCAATATAATTTTAAGCATGTGCGATATGCGATATATATTGCGATATATTGTTTTCTATATTTGGGGGGGCGTGTTTAAACTTTTTTAAACTTTTCATTTAATAACTAATTAGTCTCCTTAAGGGCTAGAACGTAGAACCCTCGTCATATTCACCCTAATAGAGCTCTATTAGGGTGAATAGGACTTTACACTCTCCCTGCTGCCCTGTGCTTTGTGCACACAGCAGCAGGGAGCTGATCCCCCTCCCCTAAACGGTGCCATCCACAGATCCCCCCCCTCCCCTAAACGGTGCCATCCCCAGATCCCCCCTCCCCTAAACGGTGCCATCCACAGACCCCCCCCCCTCCCCTAAACGGTGCCATCCCCAGATCCCCCCTCCCCTAAACGGTGCCATCCACAGACCCCCCCCTCCCCTAAACGGTGCCATCCACAGACCCCCCCCTCCCCTAAACGGTGCCATCCACAGACCCCCCCCCCTCCCCTAAACGGTGCCATCCACAGACCCCCCCCCTCCCCTAAACGGTGCCATCCACAGACCCCCCCCCCTCCCCTAAACGGTGCCATCCACAGACCCCCCCCTCCCCTAAACGGTGCCATCCACAGACCCCCCCCCCTCCCCTAAACGGTGCCATCCACAGACCCCCCCCCCTCCCCTAAACGGTGCCATCCACAGAACCCCCCCCTTCCCTAAACGGTGCCATCCACAGACCCCCCCACCCTGCCCTAAACGGTGCCATCCACAGACCCCCCCATCCCTCCCCTAAACGGTGCCATCCACAGATTCCCCCCTCCCCTAAACGGTGCCATCCACAGATTCCCCCCTCCCCTAAACGGTGCCATCCACAGATTCCCCCCTCCCCTAAACGGTGCCATCCACAGATTCCCCCCTCCCCTAAACGGTGCCATCCACAGATCCCCCCTCCCCCTCCCCTAAACGGTGCCATCCACAGATCCCCCCCCCCCTCCCCTAAACGGTGCCATCCACAGATCCCCCCCCCCCCTCCCCTAAACGGTGCCATCCACAGACCCCCCACCCTGCCCTAAACGGTGCCATCCACAGACCCCCCCCCCCCTCCCTCCCCTAAACGGTGCCATCCACAGATTCCCCCCTCCCCTAAACGGTGCCATCCACAGATCCCCCCCCCCCCTCCCCTAAACGGTGCCATCCACAGATCCCCCCCCCTCCCCTAAACGGTGCCATCCACAGATCCCCCCCCCCCTCCCCTAAACGGTGCCATCCACAGATCCCCCCCCCCTGCCCTAATCGGTGCCATCCACAGATCCCCCCCCCCCCCCTCCCCTAAACGGTGCCATCCACAGATCCCCCCCCCCCTCCCCTAAACGGTGCCATCCACAGATCCCCCCCCCCTGCCCTAATCGGTGCCATCCACAGATCCCCCCCCCCCCCCCCCCCCTCCCCTAAACGGTGCCATCCACAGATCCCCCCCCCTCACAGGAATACATTTAAAAACGAATCAGTAACTTTAACTTTATTCATTGGTGATCTCTTTACTGTATACCTTACTAGGTCTTAGCTCCGATAACAGCAGTCAGTGCGGGGGGGGGCGGCGCTCACTCACTGACGTCACGCGCCTGCGCCGCCTAGTGGGAGGAGCAGGCGCGTGACGTCAGTGAGTGAGCGCCGCCCGCCCGCACTGCCTGCTGTTATCGGAGCTAAGACCTAGTAAGGTATACAGTAAAGAGATCACCAATTAATAAAGTTAAAGTTACTGATTAGTTTTTAAATGTTCTACTGTCAGCGGCGTGGCCCTGTATATTCTAACCCCAGGCAAGCGTCCCTGTCACCATGGGAACGCCTGGGGGTTAGAATATACCATCGGATTTGAGTTTTCACGCGCTCACTGAGATCGTGAAAACTTATGATTTACTGTCAGTCCCTCCCCTCTTTGGTCATTGGTGGTCAGCGGCAGCCGCGCACAGTGGGGAGGGGAGGGACTCTCTCCTCCACTGTGCCCAGTGTGCCGGCTCAGGAGAAGATGGTGCGCGCAGAGAGCACGATCATATCGCGGTCCGGCGATATAGGCGATATGCTCAAAATCCATATCGTGGCACAAATTTATATCGCATATCGCCTATATCGTCTATATCGCCCACCCCTAGTAGAAACAGCAATAAATTTTTAAAAATGTATTTTCTAATAAAATTTCCTGCTAGAAATGATCATTAATACATGGGCACTGCGAACATAATCTTGGATACTTGCTATCTTTGGTCCTAACAGGAAGATCTGTGAGTCTATGGCCAGTTTTCCAATATCAATGTAATTTACTAAAGCAATGTTAAAATGACTGCTCCAAAAACACAAGAATTATCTGAAATACACTTAAAGGGAGTGTCATCGACTTTTCACTAATAAAACTACCAGCAATGGTCACCAGTATATGGCATGAGCATTCTCAACATGCCTGTATGTCATTTGGATGTTCAGTGACTGTCCAGGAAAATAACTTCTTTTCATATGCAAAGAGGATCCCATGTGTCTAAGCCTGCCTCTTTTCCCCCATTACCGCTCCTCCCCTCTCCCCTGACGTCTCAGTGATAAGTCTCTAAATCTCACACGGGTGCCCTCTCCTGCGCTTGCGGCACCTGCATGCTACATTGCCTTTTTGTGGGCTATTGCTCCAGAGATATGTTCTGTGGATGCACTTTGGATCCTAGTTGCACATGAATAGAAGTTATTTCTCCGGACATTCACTGAAAACCCAAAGTTGACTAAAGTAAATGTTGTGTAACATTTTAACTCCGTTATAATGGGGACACAGTGGGGGAGGGGAAGGGGGAGGTATAAGCAAAGTACAAGTGCCAAGAAAACTGTAGGAAGCCAATTAAATGGCAAACCGCTCTTATGTACATGTAATTCCCATATGGACATAAGATAATTAGACTCATAAATGGAAGTAAAGAAAAATCTAATAAAATGAAGGAGGTGCCAAATGAATCTTGGGGTTGACAATTTTAAGGGCACTGTGTGAAAGCAATTTAGAGAGAAACAGAAACTTATGTTAAAATATGAAGTGTAAGAAAATGAGAGACAATCAACATGCATTGTACAAAGCAGAGAAATCATATAAAATATGGTAAAATAAGACCAACATACCTCATTGAACCTTTCACAGTTCTTGAATATAAGCCTGACATCGGAAACAAAGTTTTCAGGTGTCTGGTAGTGTTGAGAGTGCTTTTTCTGCAGCTTCTTCTTCACTGTGGATAGATCCATGGGCTTCTTAATTATCTTGTAATAATTTGGTATCTGCAACAAAAAGAAAATGGTTAAATTTTGAAATACAAAATGGCTATAAAATATTAAAGAGGAGGCCTTTAACATTCATCATGTATCCACTATCCATATGATAGTTTACAAAGCTAGATTGTGGGAGAAGTAGAGAAATGGCTAGCAGCTGAACGAGCACTCGGCTGATAGTTATCGAAGGTGTATGAGCACCTTACGGCCACTTGCAGACTAGCATGAGCGGATTAGGTCCGGATGCGTTCAGTGAAAAATGTGCGATTTCGCAAGCAAGTTCATTCAGTTTTGCCTGCGATTATGTTCAGTTGCTCAGTTTTTATAGCGCAGGTGAAATGCGCATTGATGCATTTTTCACGCGCGTGACAGTTTGTAAACATTCAGTTTTCTATCTCTAAGCAACCATCCGTGAAAAAGCCCCATTCACTTCTATGGGGCCAGCATTGCATGAAAAACGCAGACTATAGAACATGCTGCGAATTTCACGCAACACACAAGTGATGAGTGAAAACCAATGCTCACGTACACAGACCCATTAAAATGAATGGGTCCGGATTCAGTGCGGGCGCAATGCGTTCGCATCACACATTGCACCCGCGCACAATACTCGCTCGTGTGAAAGGGGCCTAAAGTTTTGTTTTTTTGGGAATGATTTAAAAAGGCCACATGCAACCAACCCTAGAATCTGAGTAGGACTGGTTGCCTTCCATTGCAGAGCTGCCTAGGGAGGTGAGGGGTGGAGCCTCACTACGCACTACACTCTGGCACATTACATATTGGTGAGTTCTCCTGTCAGGCTGCTCAGCCATAACGGCATATCGTACGCAGAATTACATCAATACTATCTATTGCAGAGCAGTGCAGTGTGTAGTGAGGCTCCACTCCCTCTAGTCTGCGAAGACTATGTTGGAAACTTTACTCTACTCTTCTCACCCAATATCAGAGTCTGCCCTCACAAAATGCACAAGTTCCCACCAACACGCTCCAAAATCTTATGAAAAGTATCTCCAGAAGAGTGAAGGCCATTTTAGTAAACACCATATTAATATGGTTTTAAAATGGGATGTCCAACAAGCTCATAAGTGTCATGGTGAGGTGTCCACATACTTTTCCTAATAACTGGATTTTTGTACTCACCGTAAAATCCTTTTCTCGTAGGATGCATTGGGGGACACAGCACCATTGGTATTTGCCCATCTGCCACTAGGAGGCTGACACTAGAAGTCAAAAGTGTTGGCTCCTCCTATCTGGGCTATACCCACTGCAGATGCAGGAGCAAACCAGTAGGTAGAAAAAAGCAGTAGGAGCACAAGACAAAACTATAAGCCAACAAGTCCTAAACCAGAGAGGACCAACAGAAAAAACTAGCCACAGATGGCGGGATCTGTGTCGCCCAATGCATCCTACGAGAAAAGGATTTTAAGGAGAGTACAAAAATCCAGTTATCTCTTGAATGCATTGGGGGACACAGCACCATGGGACGTCCTAAAGCAGTCCACAAGGAGGGCAGAAAAACAGCCATGCAACGCAACTAACTCATGGCTGCTTGCAGAACCCTGCGACCCAAACTGGCATCAGCAGAAGCCAAGGAGTGGATGTGATAAAATTTGGAAAACATATGGACAGAGGCCCAGGTGGCGGCCTTGCAGACCTGGGAAGCTGAGGCCTGATGTCTAACCGCCCAAGAATCCCTGACCACCCTAGTGGAATAAGCGGTCAACCGAAAGGGAGGAACACAACATAGGCCTCCTTAACTGCCGACCTAATCCAATGGGATATGGTGGCCTTGGAAGCTTGCAGGCCCTTTGCGAGGACCCTCAGGGACCACAAAGAGGGAGTCCGACCGACGGAAGGACCCAGTCAACTGAAGATAGAGGCGAAGAGCCCTAACAACATCCAAACGGTGAAGAGAACGCTCCCTAGGATGAGAGGGGTTAGGACAGAAGGACAATCTCCTCATTAATATGGAATGAGGACACCACCTTAGGGAGAAAGGAAGGGACCGGACGCAGAACCACCTTATCCTGATAAAACACCAAGGAAGGGGATCTGCAAGAGAGCGCAGCAAGTTCAGAAACTCTGCGAATAGACGTAAGCGCCACAAGAAAGGCGACCTTAAACAAGACAAAGGAAAGAGAAATATCCTGTAAAGGCTTCAAAGGGAGAGACCTGAAGAGCGTCCAGAACAATGTTCAAGGCCCACGGTTCCACAGGAGGACGAAAAGGCGGAACGCGGTGAGCGACCAACTGCAGAAATGTTCTCACTTGGCGGCGAGAAGCCAGGGGTTTCTGGAAAAGAACAGATAGGGCCGAAATCTGACCCCTGAGAGACGCCAGCCGAAGGCCCTTGTCAAAGCCCGCCTTGAGGAAAGACAAGACTCTGGGAATAGAAAGGTAGATGGTGAAACTGAGCAGCCTCACACCAGGAAAAATAAGTCTTCCAGGTACGATGATGAATTCTGGAAGAATGGGGCTTGCGTGCGTGGAGCATAGTCTGGATAACAGACTCCCAGAGACCGCGGAACCTCAGTACCGCGGCCTCAACAGCCACGCCGTTAAACGCAGCTGATGTAAACTCTGATAGAGTAGCAGACCTTGGGAAAGGAGGTCGGGACGTAGAGGGAGACGCCACGGCGCGTCTGCGAGTAGGAACAGAAGATTCGTGTACCATGCTCGGCGAGGCCAGTCCAGGGCCATCATAATATCCGGAACCCGGGCCGACTTCAGGCGGGAAGGAGCGGAATGGGAGGAAAGAGGTACAAGAGACTGAACTGGGACCAAGGAAGGACCAGAGCATCCGAGGCCAGCGCCTGAGGGTCCAGGGACCTCGCGAAGTAACGCAGTACCTTGTGGTTGAGACGGGAGGTGAAAAGGTCTATGTCCGGCGTGCCCCAATGCTGACAGAGTCGAAGAAACACCTCTGGGTGGAGGGACCACTCGCCCGAGTCAGGGCTTTGGCGACTGAGTGAGTCTGCTGCCCAATTTTCGACCCCGGGAATGTGGACTGCGGAAAGGACCGGAACAAAGGACTTCACCCACCGAAGTATGTGTGAGACCCTCACACTTCTGGTGCCCCCCTGATGATTCAGGTACGCCCCCCGCAGTGGAGTTGTCCGTCTGGATTCGGACCGGAAGACCGGAGAGAAGGTGTGTCCAATGAGAGAGAGCCAGAAAAATCACCCTGAGCTCCAGAATATTGATGTGCAGGGAGCAGAGAGGGACCAGAAGACGGCTCCCCACACCGCCAGGCTGGCGTCCGTGAAGATCACCCGCCAACGAGGGGGAAGAAAAGACTTGCCCAGAGATAGGAGTGCGAGGTAGAAGCCACCAGCACAACTCCTTGCGGACGAGATGGGGAAGACGAACCAGACGGTCGAGGCCCAGCTGGGAATTGTCCCAGCTGGACAAGATCGCCAGCTGAAGGAGGCCTGGAGTGGAATTGTGCAAAGGGAATTGCCTCGAAAGAGGCAACCATCCGGCCCAAAACCCGCATGCACATCCGAAGAGGTAGAGGGGACGGCTTGTGAAGGCGAACAACTGCATCTCGGAGAGCCAACACTTTGTCCTGGGGAAGGAAAACTCGACAGAGGCAAGTGTCTAAGGTCATGCCCAGGAAATCCATTCTCTGGCGGGGAACCAGGGAGTACTTGGGATAGTTGACCAACCACCCGAACTGAGACAAAGACAGACAGGGTGATACGGAGGCTGGCCAGGTTGTCCTCCAGGGACGGAGCCTTCACCAACAGGTCGTCCAGGTAGGGAATCACTGCCACCCCCTGAGTGCGGAGGAGAGTGATAAGAGGGGCCAGGACCTTCGTGAAGACCCTCTGGGCGGATGCTAAGCCGAAGGGCAGAGCCACAAACTGGAAATGCAGAGAACCCACCGCAAAGTGAAGGAACCACTGATGGGCCACGGCAATGGGAATATGGAGGTATGCGTCCTGTATGTCGATGGACGACAAAAATTCGCCCTCCTTCAGGGAGGCAATCACTGATCTGAGCGACTCCATGCGTCGTCCACGCTTGCACACCACAACTCCTAAAAGTCGAGCAAGCGGCCCCCCACATGTGGTAAAGCGCAGTCATGCAGAAGAGGTTTTTGCAGACTCGGGCTTTGAAGGCTTGGGGCGAGAATGCCAGGAAGGCCTCCTCGACTTCTTGTCCGAGCGGGAGGAAGAATCCCGAAAGGAGCGAACATTTTTGGACCTTGAAGCCGCCAAGGGAGGGCAACGGCGACGAGGGCGGTTTAGGGGGAGGAGGGAGCTTTTTCCTCCCGTGGCCTCTGAAATAAGCTCCACTACAATAAGCTCCCAAATGGCTTTTCACCTTGAAAAGGGAGAGAGATCAGCGCCTTTTTGGAAGCCGCATCTGCCGCCCATGAACGGAGCCAGACCGTAGGGCGGATGGCCACAGAGTTAGCAGCCGCCCTGCTAGACCGGCGAGCCGATTCCATGGAGACATCACATAGGACCCGGGAAGCCTGGAGAAGCTGAGAGGCAAGAATGGAAACCTCACCTGGAGCAGAATCCGGCAGCGAACGGATGAGCTGCTTGGCCCAGACCACGCAGGCTTTGGTGACCCAGGAGGCGGCAAAAGCAGGCTGAACAGCGGAGAATGCCGCTACAAAAACAGCCTTAGTCAAGGAATCAATCTTCTTGTCAGCGGGATCTGACAAGGAAGCCGCATCAGCCACCTGAGGATCAACCAGGGGTGGGACTGACCAGAGGTTCACAGACTCTGCACTGGAAGGAAACAGAGCATCCGAACCATTAGAGGTCTGCAGGCGCCTATCAGGCTGACACCACTCCTTGGCCAGGAGTGCGTCGAGGTCCGGGTGGTTAGGAAAAACCAACACGGAACGCTTGGAACGGCGGAAGGACACAGAATCCTGAGAAGAGGAGGGAGTACCCTCCTGCACATGGAGAGCATCTCTAACCGCCTTAATGAGGTTCTGCATGGCCGCACATAAAGTAGAACTCTGCTCTGATACAGAATCGGAGTCAGAGGTGTGCCCAGGAGCGGCAGAAGACGAGACTTCGCCTGCCTCAGACTTGTCCAGGGAAAGACCAGAGGACGCCGAGGATGAGCTGAGATCACTCGAGGTCTTTTACGGGACCTGGTGTCAGAGCGGGGGCGAGGCCCTTCAGCAACATGGCCCCTGCGAGGGGCAGAGACTGCCGCAATTTGAGCAGGCAAGCGGTCCAGTGACTGCACCATGGACTGGGACAGGCTGGCAAGGTCACCTATGGCCTGGGACAGTGAGGCAGCCCAATCAGGAGGGACCGCCACTGCAGGGGGGGCCAGGGCGTCAGGAGGAGGGCATGGGAGCAGAACAGTGCGCGCAGAGCGAGTTAGGTTGCGGAGAAGGAAAAGCCTTATTGCACTTAAAAGCAAGCATAAAAAATAGCCACCCCAAAAGGCACCCGGGCTTTAGGGTCCGTACTAGCAGAGGACATAATGGCAAATTTAGACCAACTACAGAAAAGAAGTGTCTAGCCGGAGAGGCTATCCTACCAGGCCCCCAGGTGCTGTGCCCCACGATGCGCAGAAGCAGCAAAGGGGGAAATGGGAACACTCCAAATGGCGATCAGGCCCTGAGCTGCAAGATAGAGCCGCCTCTTCTCAGCAGCAGAAGATACAGCCCCTCCACAGGGAAAAAAAAAACGCTTAGCAGTGATAGGAGTCAAGCAGGAGGTCCCTCCCAGTGAGAGGAGGAGTCGGGCCGCAGCCCGGTAAGAAAAAGGGGCGGAGCCAAGTCACGGCCTAGCAGGCCGAAAAGGAGCTCCGGCGGCCGCGCACAGAAACTGGAGGGAGCTGGAAAGATGCGAATCCCAGCTGGGGGAGACATGACGCCCCGGGAGACCACCAGAAAGAGGTGGAACCGACCAGGAGGCACGATTGCAGGCCCTTATGTCCAGCTACATGCGTCCCTGAATGGAAGAGTCCCCTTCAGTTACTACACCACAGTTACTACACCAGGAGCCCCATGAACAGACGCCCTGGCTAAGGTAGTATGGGATCAGTGGCTCAGAGGGGGGAGAGAGCTGTACTTACCATCTGACGTCTTTAGGCGCAGCAGGGTCACCCCATCAGCAGACTCAACACGGGCCCCGTGGGAATGCTGGCAAGCCACTGCAGAGGCAGTAAAGGGGACTGGGTGACCAGCGGTACCGAAGTACGCGCCCGCAGGGGGTGCAACTAAAGTGGCAGCCCACGATGGAGCACCCACCTGCAGCAGGAGAGAATCCTGCATAAAGAAGAAAAAAAAAAAAAAAAACACAAAGAAAAAATAAAACCACAAAATAGCAGCAAGACCTGCAGGAAAAAAGCAGGTCATGTCTGCCTATAGACACTAGAAAAAAAAAAAAAAATTTCTCCTGCATCTGCAGTGGGTATAGCCCAGATAGGAGGAGCCAACACTTTTTACTTCTAGTGTCAGCCTCCTAGTGGCAGCTGGGCATATACCCATGGTGCTGTGTCCCCCAATGCATTCAAGAGAAATAGTGTATTTTCTATGCATTGGTCAGCTTAGGTTTCCACTATATAACCGTTTAGTCCACTAAATAGATGTTTCAGTTCTGTCTAGGGTAGGGGTCTACCTTTTAGAGTTTCTCCAAGTTCATTATTTATTCATGGTGTTCACCTTTGCCTGTTGTGGTGGAGTTATTATAGAGGCCTATCACAAAGCTGAACAACCAGTTACCTAAATTCAGGCGTCATGTCAAAAATCAGCAAATTGTTAATTTTTCCACACCAAAAAAATTTCTGCTACATGTGAATGCCATTTTCAAAACCCTCTACTCGTCTATTTCAACACAATTTGCTGTGGATTTACAATGTGGAATCTGTAACGCAAATCCACATCTATGCTTATCTTACAAAGTAGAGCACCTCACAAGGCAACATAAGCAGTCACCCTTATAAAGGACATGGGTTTGAAGAGCTCCAGAAACCACTTTACATGAATATACATATGCATAATTAGAAAATTACATATTTAAAATCAGATTGTTATAATAAACTTCCTGGAGACTGTAATAATCTGACAGTTTTCTAGCAATGGACTCCCATTTATTTCAGTTTCAAAGCTCATACACTATCTAGTATTGGGACACACCTCTATCTCTGAATTTAGGTGTTTAATTCAGTGCCATTGCCGCAGGTGTATAAAATCCAGCACCTAGCCTTGCAGTCTGCCTTTCCAGACATTTGTGAAAGAATGGGTAGTCCTAAAGAGCTCACTGAATTCCAGCATGGCAGTGCAATAGGACGCCACCGTTGTAACAAGTCAGTTCATGGTCATCCCTGCTACACCATCAACTGTAAGTGGCATTATTACACTCAGTAACTCAGTCACGAAGTCACAGACCACATTAAGTTACAGAGTGGGGTGCTGGGGTGCACAGTACAAAAAAAGTTGCCAACGCTCGGCTGACTCAATAAATTGCAGAGCTCGAAACCTTCTCCGGTATTAATATCAGCACAAAAACTGAGCTCCAGGATCTTCAAGGCATGGGTTTCTATGGTCGGGCAGCTGAATGCAAGCCTTACATCACCTAGCACAATGCCAAGCATTGGATGGTGTGGTGTAATGCACAGTGCCATTGGACTCTGGAGCAGTGGAACAGGTTCTATGGAGTGACTAATCATACTTTTCTATTAGGCAGTCTGATGGACGTGTCTGGGTTTGGTGAATGCCAGGCGAACGTCACCTGCCTGACTGCACTATGCCAACAGTTAAGTTTGGTGGAGGAAAGAAAATGCAATGGGGTTATTTTTTTTGAAGGTTGGCATAGGCCGCTTACTTCCAGAGAAAGAAATTCTTAATGCTATAGTATAACAAGACATTTTGGACAAATGCATGCTTCCAACTTTGTGGGAATAGTTTTGGGGAAGACCCTTTTCTGTTCCAGCATGACTATGCCCCAGTGCACATAGCAAGGTGCATAAAGGTATGGTTGGGGAAGATTGGAGTGGAAGAACTTAACATAGAGCCCCGAACTTAACAACATCAAAGACGTCTGGAATTAACTAGAATGGAAATTGCGAGTCGAGACCCTCATTCAACATCAGTCCTCTGACCTCACAAAAGCTCTTCTGGATTCAAAGGGCAAAAATTCTCAGACACTATAAAATCTTGGAAAAAAGCCTTCCCAAAATATTTGACGTTCCATTCTAAATCTATAGGCATTCATATGGAGTTGACCTTTCCCCTCCATATTAATGCCTACGGATTTAGAATGGGATGCCACAAAAGCTCCTGTAGGTGTCCCAATACTTTTGTCAACATAATATAATCACATATAAAACAAATTTAGCGCATACATAGCAGTTGGTCCAGGATCACTTTCTATTTGCAATTAATTTGTGAATGTGCATGTATATTAATCATGCTGATTAGCACGGTGATCTGGAGACTTCAGAGCGATAAAGACCTCTGGCAATCTGTGGGATTCCATGAAGTCTTTATGACCGGTCAGGTTTTGGGGCTTGTACATTTTCATATTGTAAGCAGGCATTGTACTTACTGATGCAGGAACTGGTTCCTGAAACTCAATGCTGAGCTCATGGCAGTAGATATACAGTAGCAGTCGCTCACATTTCTGAAGAAAAGACACGTAAACGTTATATAGAAAATATTTTTCAATGCAATTTCAGTCATAAGAAAAATATCTTGTAATACATTCTAGATCTTTTAAAGGGAATCTGTCACTAGTAATTTACCAAATTTTTTTTTTCATGAATCATTGTTTAACAGAGTACCTTTTTTCCATCTGTCTTGTTCTTTTGATTGTCAGTCCTGTCATTTCTTCAAAAAATCGATTCTTATGATATGTAAATGACGCTGTAAGGAGCCCAGAGGGGCGTTCTTCTTTCTCCACGGTGCCCAGGAACGCCCCTCTGAAGTGAAGGGCGTTGTTGAGCACTTAGCCGCGCCTCTGGGAGGAGATTTAGATGAACTTGGAGGCGTTATTAATTTTCAAATTTTGCCGGCACGGCACTTCAGAGGGGCGTTCCTGGGCACCGTGGAGAAAGAAGAACGCCCCTCTGGGCTCCTTACAGCGTCATTTACATATCATAAGAATCGATTTTTTGAAGAAATGACAAGACGGACAATCAAAAGAACAAGACCGATGGAAAAAAGGTACTCTGTTAAACATGGATTCATGAAAAAAAAAAATTTGGTAAATTGCTAGTGACAGATTCCCTTTAATGTTTTTTTTTTATTTTTTTATTAGTGGTGTCAGGAAGACACTGGCACAGTAAACTATACAGTGGATGGAAGTACTGCTGCCCACCTGCCTCCCCACCACTCCATTCTGGCTCCTGGCTTCATACAGTGATCTTCTGGCCCCCGGCTTGTTTACTTCTGGCCGTGGTATAGACAGCACCGTTACAGTTAATGAAAGTGCCCCCTAGCGGCATGCCACTGCTGGGTCATATGCCACTAGGGCACACATTACTGCTGAGGCCATTCATTGGTTGCAATGGTACATGTGACGCTGTACGTACACAGTCCAGAAGTAAACAAGCTGGGGACTGAAAGATTCTTTCAAGAGGTACCATGTTAATTTAAATGGGTTACATAGTAATTTAAAAGAGCCAAAATCAAAGGACCTAGAGGGGGGAAGGGGAACATTGCACAAAACCAACTCAATAATGCTGACACCTCAAAAGGTATAGCCGTTTTATATTTCCCACAATGATCTTGCTCAGCAGAACAGCTAGATTACACAATGAAAGCACACGTACCATTTGGTCCACAGGATTCAAGCCTTGAACTGTCTTCCCTTTCTTGCTGTGTTGAGAGTTGTCACAATTGTACTCTACTTCAGGTTTGTTCAGGTCTCTACAGAACGTGCACATCCATTCACCACTATTCATAAAAGAAGAATAAAAAAAAACAAGCGTTAAAACACTGAAGTCAATGTTAGTGATTTTAACCCTCTAAAATGAAATGAGTGAACTCCGCTGTGAAAACTCGCACCTCATCCACATTCCACTGCCAATTTTCAGTTAAAGGGGTATATTGGTAAGATATGCCCCCAATGTCTGATAGGTAGGGGTCCTACCTGTGGGAGGCGCATCTATACTTAGAACGGAGCCCGCAAAGTTCTGAAGGTCACACCGCACATGCGCGGCCACCCTCATTTCTATGGGAACACTGGCGCAGTGCATCCTCTGCAGACCCAGAGGTGTGACATGCACCTAACAGACAATGGGGGCATATCCTAGCGATATGCTGCCAATGTCCAAGTGCCCAACTAATCTGGATGAAAACTCCACAGCATTTCTGTCAATTTTAGCAGCACCCTAAAAGCGTCAAATATTTTTTATCTACTACAGTGCAACTCTGTTCTCCAGCGCATAGCACTGACATTTTATGTCACAAGATGTGATTAGTAGGGAATCATGAGTACAACCCCACATGGTTTCCAAAGATGAGCACAACTCTCTAATTCATGGATTTTCAAAGGGAAAGATTTATTAGGACCGGCGTTCTGTGCTGCTATGCCACAATCTTGCCTGCAGCACTCATCCAGCACTTTATTTTTTTTATGCCCATTGGTAATTAAAATAACTTGTTTGAAGCAGATGCTGGAGATCTTCTACTTTTTATACATGCTGGAATCCGGAGCCAGGGTCCGACACTGCGGGCACCAGTGGACCTATACCAGATAGCCAGTCACTAGGAACTAATTATACCCAACTGAGGGATTGGAATGCTGCTTTTTGTGAATATTTTTAGAAAGGGGGCAAGGACACAAATGTTGACACAAATTGGGACTTGTACCATTTTTGACTTTACAACATATAAGCTTAAAGGGAACCTGTCACCGGGATTTTGGGTATAGAGCTGAGGACATGAGTTGCTAGATGGCCGCTAGCACATCCGCAATATCCAGTCCCCATAGCTCTGTGTGCTTTTATTGTATAAAAAAACCGATTTGATACATATGCAAATTAACATAAAAGAGTCATATCTTACTTGTGTGACCAGAGAAGAGTCATATTTTAAAGCTCTAATTCATCTCAGGTTAATTTGCATATGTATCAAATCGTTTTTTTTTACACAATAAAAGCACACAGAGCTATGGGGACTGGGTATTGCGGATGTGCTAGCGGCCATCTAGCAACCCATGTCCTCAGCTCTATACCCAAAATCCAGGTGACAGGTTCCCTTTAAAAGGGAATGTGTCACCAAGTTCTTTTATTGTCACAATGACTCGTTTCAGCACCAGCAGTGCCTTTGTCAAAGGAACGGCTGGTGCCGAAACGCGTCACAGAGTGACAATAAAAGAACTTGGAGTACAGGACCTGCTTTATTATTACTATTTTGATGATGGTAGATCGTGTTTTCACCAAATTACATATATACACACACACATACATACACGTGTCATATCTGTCACTGAAATCCAGGGATTTGATAAGGAGATGACTGCTGAAAAGGGATCTGAACAAATGTGATGTCTATTATTAGGCATAGGGTTGTTGCGGGTATCGAAATTTCGATACCCAATCGATACTTTTGTCCCGGTATCGATACGATACCGGGATTTCCGTTTTTTCGATACTGGGCTGCGCTTCTGCGCAGTCTAGTATCTCTGAACATGAGCGCGCTGCTATCGGCGCGCTCATGTTCTCTCTCAGCAGCACGGGGAGAAGGAAGCTGTCCTCCCTCCCCCTGTGCTGCTGCCGCTGCCACCAATGAGAAGAGAGGGGCGGAGGAGGGGCGGCAATGAGAAGAGAGGGGCGGAGGAGGGGCGGCAATGAGAAGAGAGGGGCGGCAATGAGAAGAGAGGGGCGGAGGAGGGGCGGGCGCACTGCGCCACCAATGATAGGATTACTATCGGAGCGATGGGAGGAGACATCAGCTTCACTAGTGGGCGTTCCTTTTCCCTGCGCTGCGATTGGACAGCGCTACAGCCAGGGAGAAGGAACGCCCACTAGTGAAGCTGATGTCTCCTCCCATCGCTCCGATAGTAATCAGCAGCATGTGGAGCAGGAGAGGAGACAGTAATGGGGCACTGCGGGCGAACGGAGCGGCGCCCAGGACTAAATGGTGAGTGCTGAGACATCGCTGGGCGCCGCTCTGTGTGGCCTAATAGTGAAAGTCTGGACTCATATACAGTAGTCAGTCTTTAACACATACAGGAGGCGGGTGCCGGCAGCAGAATCGCATTGCCGGCACCCTGCCCCTGACAGGGAGCTGCGATCAGCGGCAGTTAACTGCCGCTGATCTGCTAGTACCCGCCTCCTGTATAAAGGGGTAAAATCATTGGTGGTGCAGTGTGCCCCCCCCCCCCCCTCAATCCCCCCATCCCATTAAAATCATTGGTGGCACAGTGCGCCGGCCCCTCTCAACCCTCCAGTATTAAAATCATTGGTGGCAGTGGCCACAGGGACCTCTCCACTCCCCCTCATTGGTGGTGCAGTGGCAGCTTCTGATCGGAGCCCCAGCTGTGTAAGCCTGGGGCTCCGATCGGTTACCATGGCAGCCAGGACGCTACAGAAGCCCTGGTTGCCATGGTAACATCCCTGATGCTGTGTGCACAAAGCACAGAGCAGCAGGGACAGTGTGGAGTCCTATTCACCCTGATAGAGATCTATCAGGGTGAATAGGAAAAGGGATGAAAGATCCCAGGTTCTAGCCCCTAAGGGGGGAAATAGTTATTAAATAAAAAGTGAAAAAAAAAAAAAAACACTAAAATATGAAGTATAAATCACCCCCCTTTTTCCAATTTCACATATAAAATATATAAATAAACATATTACATCGCCACGTCAGAAAAGTCCAAACTATTAAAATATAAAAAAAAAATCTAGGTGGTGAATGCCGGAACAGAAAAAATAAAATAAAAACTGCGCGATTCGCCATTTTTAAAAATGAGGAATGCACGTGGCTTTTTTTGTTTATTTTTTTCGCGTGGTATCGAATGGTATCGAGTATCGCAATACTTTTTCATGGTATCGAAACCGAATCAAAAATTTGGTATCGCAACAACTCTAATTAGGCATAGGAGTCAGTGTCTAAACTGAAGGATTTTAGGATGCCGACATGGAAAACTAAGTATATCATCAAAAATTCATTAACATATGTGTAACATAAGACCTGGGATTTTTTATAAATTAGCAGTATTCAAGCTAATCTAGACAAGATTTTTTTTCATGCAGAAATCAGCAATGTTTGACAATACCTTGGAAAACTAAGCAGTGTTGGGACATGACATGTGAGGTGAAAAACCTTTGGGCACTTTTCACAACATAAGAGGTCTCCTCCATTTTGGCACACCGCACACCAGTCTTCATTTGGATCTTCATCTTTGTTTGTCCCATCACCACTGACTCCACCTCTTGGTGACCGATGCATAGAACTACGGACAGGCGATTTTCCATTTACGAGAGTACCATGGGAAGACTGTTCACAACTCCTGTTTCTGCTATTTAGCTCGGTCTTTACATGATTTTCCAGATTGGCCAAGGCTTCTAGATCACTTTCAAGGTGCAGCGTGGTGGTGAGCGGTGGGGTCAGGCTGCTCTCTGGACTGCTTAACTAGTAAAAGTATCAGAAATTAGTTACTATAACTACATACATCGACTTCTATAACAGAACTGCTAAAGATCTACCAGTTGGTGCACCCTTCACAAAAAAATTACTACATTCAACCAAACAGCAATGATATCAATAGATTTGTATTTAGGAAACTGTGCTCAATGGAACTGCTTAACAACCTCTCCACAATATGCGAGACCAGAGATGAGTAGTAAGAATGCCTCCTCATCCATGTCCTCATGACATAACCCTGGCCCCTAGGTATGCTCATCCCTTTAGTAATGTGGTGTGAACACACCGGACTTTCCCAGAGATTGGGACTTTAACCCTCTGCAGTCTAGTGATAATGGACAATGAATGTCACTACAGACTAGAAAACAAGAGAGAGTATAAAATCGATGTAAACTGCAACAGTTCATGATTTAGTTTTACATAAACCCGACAGTAAAACAAAAGTTAATTTGGAGTGCCATTAAAGGGGGGGGGGGGGGGGGGGGGGGGGGGGTCTTCCTCAGTGGTGATGGTAGCAAGCTAAGAAAGAGACCACTAAGGCCAAGGAACGGCCGCATCGGTCACATGTGTCTACAGCATGTCACCGCTGCAGGGAAATTAATAAAGACCATTGGGCACATTTGAAAATGAGCACTAGAACCAGTGGGAGATTTATTACGATATAATTTTTTATTTTATAATATTGCATTTCCTCCATTAGCTAAATAATTTCTTCAAGTACCAGAAACCACATTCATGAGGGTCTGTCATGTACAGTACTCCATTTTGAAAACCTATCCAGTGACACAGAAAAATATTTTCTTACTTTGCCATTAAAATTTGTAACTAAATACTGGTATAATAAATTCCAGTCAAATTTTGGGGCACACCTACTCATAGAAGTGGCTTGCATGAACTCTCTTCCTAACACACTCCAGAATAATAGAAAAGCGAAGGTAACCAAATAGTATTACAAATGGAACTACAGAGTGATCAAAAATGGTGATTGAAAAGCCAGCCAATATTTAACATTTTTGAAAGCAGCCACCCTTTGTCTTGATTCCAGCTTGGCACAGTCTTGCCATTCTCTCAAACATCTTGATATGGTAGCCACTGCAAAGAAGAAAGAACCGTGTGCTTCCAATTCATTCCAATAGATCTTTTTCTCTGGAGGTAACTGCATAAAACATCTGATTGGTGGGGGTGCCAGGTGTCAGACCTCCACTGATCTGATAGTAATGACATCTTGAGGATGTCAATATCGAGGTACTGGAAAAACTAACCACCTGACAGTTACATTAAAAAACCCTCCCAAAAATGTAACTTTTTAGTTTTAGATATTGAATTTATGTCTCAAATAATATTACATAATATATAATATCTATTATAATAATTTTATATAATAAAGGACAAAATTAAAGTAGTAATCTGATTGGTTGCTATGGACAACTACCTCATTATTCTTTTACACCAGTTTAGCTAAATCATCCCTTGTATCTTAAGATTTTTGGGCACATATTAAAGTTTTCAGCCATAATTCTGGAGGCATCTGCCTGTTGATCTTCCTGACAGGAGTGGGATCTTTTGACATCAGTTTCCAGGGGAGCTATAATTTGTAATGATGAGAAATAAGGCCCAAGGCCAATCATTGCAGGTGGCTGGCATAAATGTCTGCTCCAGAGTTGGATCAGGTAAAAACCTGTGTGTCTATGCACCTGGTTATAAAACTGCAAATGGTGTTTAGCCACAGGTTGTGTCATATGACTCCATCTCCTACCAGTTTAGCCGTTAGGTATTTAGGAAGTTTAAAATAAACAGCGTGCAACTGCCGGGGTATAGGGCTACTAGCGATTTGCCTCCTGGGCACCCTTGGAACAAATCCAGTAAACACACAGACAGACAGACCAACGCTTCATACTCAGGCAGCACTGGTTCCTTTGTCTAGTAATACACTAATAACAAAAAGTTAGGGGTATTTGGCTTGTGGGTGAAGTTTCAGAATGAACCTAAAATGCACTCTAACGTTTAAAGGTGAACTTAAAGAGGACCTTTCACGGTTTGTTTTTTATTGTAGATAAATACCTTTACTTGCGGGGTACCCCCCGCTGATGCTGCCACCCTGTTTTTTTTTTTTTTTAATATTGCTCCTGCTCCCAGCTATGCCCCCTGTATTTTTTGAAGGTTTCTCCCTGGCTGTGACGCTTTCCGCTGTGAATGGATCTCGGCATGGCCAGAGAGAAGGAGACGCCTATTGAGAAACCCTGGCGTCTCCTCCTCCCTATACCGATGCTCAGAATTGACACACTGAGCGGGATAAATACAGGGGGGCACAGCGATATTTAAATAAAAAAAAATAAAAAAAAAACACATTCACGGTGGCAGCATCAGAATCTGGCAAGTAAAGGTATTTATCTACAATGAAAAAAAAAAAGTGAAAGGTCCTCTTTAATGTGACCTTCTCTAAACTTTTGAATGCACATGTCCAACTGTTCAATGTTTCAGTAGTTTTTGCACAACTTGCTGTTCTCCAACGGCAAAATTTACAATAGGTGTTTGATCCATGAATTGCCCAATAAATTTTCTGGTTCAATTAGAATTGGTATTTAAACAGTCCTCCTCATCATGCTGTTCACATTTTGACATCATGAGGCTAAGACAACACCTAACAATTGATCAACATTATCTCGCCATTGCGAGGCTTCAACCAGGATGTTCTCAGATGGAAGTGACCACTGAGCTTAGAGTGACACTGTGTCACCAGCAGGTTTCAACAGATGCAGAGAGACTGGAAGAGTCACAGAAAGGCATAGAAGTGGATGTCCTTTGTCCATATCCCACACTGTTGCCCGCTTGATTGTGAACAATGCCCTGTGGAAAGGGAAGATGAATGCTACACAACTCCAAAGGTCACGTCAGACCAGTCAAAACGGACATCAGCGTGGTCTGCGTGCTAGACGACCTGCAAGGGTACCCGACCACAGGCGTCATCATCTTGCATGGGCCAGGGAGCACCTACGCTGGATGAGGGACCAGTGGGCCTCGGAGCTGTTCACTGATGAAAGTTGATTTTACACTGAACAGAAATGATGGCCGCCAACGAAGTTGGAGACATCAAGGAGAGCATTATGCATGAGCCACTGTTGTCACCAGAAGAGCCTTTGTTGGTGTTAGTGTGGCAGGTGTGTCTAGTCAATACAGAACTGCCCTACACTTTATGAATGGTACAGTGACAACCCCATAATACTTGAACAACATCATTAATCCAGTCATTGTGCCTGAGCACAATGACTGGCCTAATTTCATCTTCATGGACGACAATGTGCCGCACGGACATGGAAGCATATAGAGGACATCCGTGAGCTGTCCGCATTTTTACGGACTTGTAAATGTCCAGGTTGTGGCATCAACGTACAGCCTAATTAGACGCAGAGGGGTGTTTAAATGGGCAAGCGGTTATTTTTTTCACTCTTTCTAAAAAAAAAAAAAAAAAAAAAAACGACAATATATGACAGAGCAAGTATGCTCTCAGATTGATGGGTGATGAATTGCAAGTCCAAGAGAAAATACAACAAATTCAGTTGCTCTGACTTTTTACTAATATACCCATAATCTGGATGAATTAAAACATTTACAGACAGTAGATCTATGTCTCCCTGCAGACTGTCTCAAAACTGGATCCCCATCTCCTCCTCTACTATAGATTAGACCGCAGCCAGTTGAAATTGGCTACAACTTACCTAGAGATGCGATCTTGGCTGACAACCCACTTTTTTAGACCTGGCATGAGCGGGGAAAAGTCGCAAATTGCAGTGTAAATGTTTTTTGCCCCTCAATCTGTGCCAGATTGGCTAGTTAAACTTTTGACTGGTATTGTATGGGGGTATTTGTAGATTTCACCCCTTTTTATTAAGTTAATTTGACCCAATACAATTATTTTCCCAATTTACCATGCATGCACTTCGTCTGCCATCCTCAGATTTCTCTTGCTTAACGGCTCCTGAGAAACTACACACGTCCTCTTCTGTGCCAGGTTCCTGCTTCACCTTCATTGCATCCGATTTAAATGCGTTTCTATCAACAGTTCGACCACTGGAACCACAACTGTGTAATGAAAGAAAAAAACAAGGCATTTAACAAGAATTAATCTTTCATTTGCCCCTATACATATAATGCATTTACACCCAGGTACCCAAAAATTTCAAAATATGCAGACAGATTAGTGAAAGACAGAAAAGGAAAAATAAATAAACCGCCTTTCTTTATATAGCGGTAACATTTTGCAGGGGTGTAAAAATTACATGGAAGAGTGGCAAATGGAAGACACTTAAATTTTATTACTCACCTTCCTCTACTGCCTGTGCTTGATGTACTGGGAGGCCTTACTGGTGTGTGAGAGTTGGACAAGCCTGAAACAAAGAGGGAAGTTTTTGTTCACGTGTAATAAACATCCAGCAATATATAGGATTTACTATTGGGATCCTCTCACATTCTGTCTGCCTTATTTTCAGTTTTTTCTTACAGTGGAAGTCAATGGGAACACTTTGGGGGTCGTTTATCAAACTGGTGTAAAGTAGAACTGGCTGCGTTGCCCAGAACAAACAATCAGATTCCACCTTTCATTATCCAAATGAGGGGTCAAAAATGAAAGGTGGAATCTGATTGGTTGCTATGGGCAATGTCCCAGATGGGCCAACCCTTTTAATCTCTAGGGAGAACTCAAATTTTCACGATGTCACAGCTGCATTTATCTTTATCCCAAGTAAGAAAACAAATGAGATCATCTCACAATTTGGTTTGTCTGTATTTTTAGTCCAAATTCTATGGTGATGAGGTCACAATGAAATTTGAATTTGTTCCTATTTAGAATTCCACAGTTTCTATAACCTGTATTCCCAGTAAGAACTCCATTGGGATCAGCTCTCAATGGCATTTTTCTTTAGAACTCCATTCTGATGAGGACGGATCTACCTTTATCTTTATTTCTAGGCAGGAATCTATTGTGAGGTATTGCTATGATGTCTTTATTTCAGGTGGAAATCCAGTGATGTCAAAACTGCGTTTTTCTTTACTTCTTAGCAGAATTCCATTTTGGTAAAGTCAGAATCCTAGGTAGAATTCCATTCTGATTATGTCATAATTGCTTTTGTCTTTTACTCCTTTACAAAAACCATTGTGATGTCACCATAGAACTTGATGTTATTATAGGTCAACCATTCATTTTAATGATGTTGCATCTGTCTTTATTTACAGGCAGAATTCCATTCTGATGACGTCACAATTACTTTTGTCTTTTACTCCTATGCACAAACCATTGTGATGATGTCACCATAGAACTTGATGTGATTACAAGTCAGCCATTCATTTCCATGATGTTGCATGTATTTACAGGCAGAATTCCATTCTGGTGTCACAATAGCTCTAAACTGATTTCCCAGGACTTTAATAATAATGGCCTATCCATCAGCATCTGATCGGCGAGAGTCCGAAACTCTGCCCCCCTGTCGATTAGGTGTTCTGCAGTAAGCACCAGTGCTGGAAATGCACAGCTCTGTCCACTGTGTACTTCCATTTACTTCAATAGTGACTACAATCAAAAAGGAATACTTCATAAACTACATACTGACCAAAACTACTGAATCACTTACCAGTTGAGCCCGGTGACATGGCAGATGGTCCTGGGGATGGATTCATAGTGCTTGTTGGCTGTGGAAGCTGGTGACCAATTGAGATGTACCTACTTAATATGTGGTCTAAATTGCTTGACCCAGCATCTTCCAACTGCAAGACAAGAAAGGAACATGACGGCTTATATACTGCACAAATGAGGCTTTAGACAACCTAGAAAATCTACCATGTATAGACAATGCTGAAATTGTATTTACTTTGTTCATAATACTGTACTTTACGCTGGTCATAGAAGTCAATGGGGAAGCAAAGAAACATCTACCACTCTTCTAATAATCTTGTAAAATCTTCTAAAACCTGCACCAAATTATAAAACCTGCCAATGTTTACAGCTAGTAATCTGCTTCTGACCCGCTACTGATTTTGCCGTGTAAAGACGGGCTGTAGACAGTTGACCAGATCATCGCTAACCAGCATTCATAGGAACACTCGTTAGTGATAATCTAATTGTGTAAAAGTGCCGCCGATTACCTGATGAATGAGAAAACGCTTGTTCATTGGGCAGATTTTTTTATGCATGCTAAAAAAAAAAACGAAATATTATTTGCCGGCAGCAGATAGTGCTGTCCAATCGCGCTCTGCTGTCCGCAAATTATTCTGTATGCTCCCCATACTGTGCAGGAGATCGCTGCATGTCCTTCACTGACAAGAAGGCTATTGCCAGGAAAGAACGCTTCCTTCCCGACAACTGAAATGATGATCTGCAGACCTAATACAGCCCTTCACCTAACGGTGCCCATACACCTTCAATAGCTGTCGGCCAAACATCTATCCCAACTCCCCCATACACACTCGAGTGATAATGTATAGTCAATGAGTAGCGGGGACGGGGGTATGAAGACGCTGCCAGACACTTCTGGGAGAACAAAAGAAAGAATTAGGCACTAAACTTGAATAAGTCCAATCCTTTTCTTCCCTCTCTTCTGTTAGGCTACTTTCACACCTGCGTTTAGGTCGGATCCGTCTGGTATGTGCCCAGACGGATCCGCACCTATAATGCAAACGCTTAGATCCGTTCAAATATTTTTTTTTTTTTGTTCATGATAATGCAAACGGATCCGTTTTGACTTTACATTGAAAGTCAATGGGGGACGGATCCGTTTGAAAATTGAGCCATACTGTGTCAACTTCAAACGGATCCGTCCCCATTGACTTACATTGTAAGTCTGGACGGATCCGTTTGCCTCCGCACGGCCAGGCGGACACCTGAACGCTGCAAGCTGCGTTCAGGTGTCCGCCTGCTGAGCGGAGGACAAACGGAGCCAGACTGATGCATTCTGAGCGGATCCGCCTCCACTCAGAATGCATTAGGGCTGGACGGATCCGTTCGGGGCCGCTTGTGAGCCCCTTCAAACGGAACTCACAAGCGGAGCCCCGAACGCTAGTGTGAAAGTAGCCTTAGAATGCTGACCTGTCCCACTGAAAATAGCAGGTTATATGCGGGCCACAAAGTAAGAACATGAAGGGGGAATTTATCAACCTCTCCAGAACACTGGCTTCAAAAAAGAGTCACAAAATAGGGCCTTTGAATTTTTACAATCACTCACCCGAGTTATGTAAAGTAGGTGGGAAAGTGGCAAAGTTTGCAAATGCAGACTCATGCAAAACCTACATCAACTACCCTCTCAAATCACCCCCCCCCCCCATATGCCTTTGCCCAAATACTGCTTGATATTGCTGCCTGAATAGTCACTTTTTTACTGATAAAACTGAGTGAAATTTTATAGTGCACCGATCACCATGAAAAATGTCCAGTCTGTGGGCAGCATGCTATAGAGCAGGAGGAGCTGAGCACAATAATATGTAGCTTTGTGGGACTCCTGGTCATAGAAAAAACAATATATCAGCTCATTTCATATTCACTGACAGGTTCGCGTTAACTCCTCCTTGGAACACAATTTCACAATCTGCACCTCAGGATGGGTTCACATCTGCGCTGAGAACTCTGGCAATCTTTTCTGCCGAAGGAACAGACTTCTGGAGTTCACCGTATCCGGCATAGCCAGATACCAGCGTGCACTCACTAATGGGATCCAGTGGCTTTCCAGCATATATGCCAACTTTCGGCTGGACAAAAAAATGTTGCATGTAGCATTTTTTTTTGTCCGGATAAAAGCCAGCACGTATGCCAGATACAGTGACTGGATTAGAGTGCCGGAGTTCACAAAGCAGATGTGGACCAGGCCTCAGCTATACAAAATACAACACATTTAAAGTAAAATTCAGCGGATCAGAGACAGAAATCCTTTGTTGTGACAAAAGCAACTTAAAGGGAACCTGTCTCAACTTCATGCTACCCATACTAACGGCAGAATAAAGTAGAGACAAGTGAGATGATTTCAGCGGTCTGTCATTTATAAGTTTAAAAGTAAGTGGTTGCCAAGAACCAACATCACAATCATTGCAGACTAGGCCTGGAAAAGAGTCCCGGCCACCTGAGAAGAGTCCTGGTTATTCATGAATTCCTGCTCTCCCTGTCCACCTGCTGATGACTGACCGTCTTCTACCTAGTTTTCTCCCTTTCTCTCTAGTAGAGAACTGCCAATCATCAGCAGATGGGTGAGAGCAGGAGATTAGGAATAACCATGACTCTTCTCAGGTGGCCGGGACTCTTTTCGAGGCCTGGGCTGCAAGGATTATGATGCTGGTTCTCAGCAACCATTTACATTTAGCCCATGAGTGACACCGCTGACATCAGCATTTCTGTCACTATTTTATACTGCCCTCAGTGAGGTCAGCATAAAGTTGATGACAGGTTCCCTTTAATATTCGTTTAACAGGAACATTTACCAAGTCTTGCACTGAAGGATACAAATCTACAGGTCTGAGTGTGTATGTGGAATGCCGTACTACACCAGAATTTCTGATAATCCAGCAGATAAGTAACCCTGGAGGCACGTGTGATTTAATCAAAGGGGTTGTCTGGCCCCAAAAAAGTTTAGAAAAGGCACAAACTACACCCCCCTGTGGGCTCATCTTCCTGGTGCCTCTTGACAGAAAGGAAATGAGCACTCAGCCAATCACTGCCTGAGATGGGTCGTCACCACAACCAGTGATTGGCTGAGTGGTCTTTTCCCTGTGTGTTGAGAGGCATCAGTAAGTGGAGACTGGCGGAGGACCAGGAAACACTGAAACAAAAGTGACAAGGCAGCGATGAGGAGAGTTGGTATTTCACAGCATTTTGAGCCTTTTCAAAATCATTTTTACCGCACGGACAACACCTCTAACATGTTTCTAGTGATGATCGCTGGATTTATTCAGATACCAATAATCTGGACTTGGTTGGTAATAAATAAACCTGCAGCTAGTGAGGAGTGTGGAGCAGACCATACAAAAGCAAGCTCTGCAAAACCACCACCATTAGTTAGTTAACCCGACTGCAGAGTTGGGACTCCGCCGGCAACTTTACAGAATGCCTGAGGACCATCAAATGGACTTCTATTGACTACTGAGAACCTCTGAAAATTACAGCTGGGTCTATAGTAACCCCATATATGCTGAACTAACATTAAAAGTACTTAACTGTATCACCTTTAGCAGCTCAAGACAATACTATCAATTGCTCCTACAAGCTCTGAAACTGGGAACTATACTACTACATATACACCACATAGTCGCTTCCCGATTTTATGTTCCAGTTTCTGGAAAAAATGAGTTGTATTAATCCTATATTGAATAGGAAGACAGAAGTCTTAAAAGGATGCAGCAGATTTGTACCTATGAAACTGGCTGACCGGTTACATGAGCGCTTGGCAGCTGAAGGCATCTGTGTTGGTGCTAATTTCAGATGTGCCGCTTTGCTGAGAAAAATAATATTTTAATATATGCAAATTAGCCTCTAGAAGCAATGAGGGAGTTGTTGTTACACCTAGAGGCTCAGCTCTCTCTGCAACTGCTGTGCCCGCTCCACTTTAATTGGCAAGGCCAGACATTATGATTTCACTGCCAGACCCTGCCAACTAAAGTAGAAAGGGTGCAGCAGTTGCAGAGAGGGCTGAGCCGCTAGGTGTAATGGCAACTCCCTCATCGTTTCTAAAGGCTAATTTGAATACATTAAAACATGATTTTTCTCAGCAATGCGGGCACATAGGAACATGGGGCCAACACAGATGTCTGCAGCTGTAATGCGCACATGCAACAGGTCAGCCAGTTTCGTAGTTAGAAAGCTGCTGAAAAATGCCCTTTAACCCCTTAAGGACTCAGCCCTATTTCACCTTAACCCCTTAGGGACACTGCCTTATGTCACCTTAAGGACCAGGCCATTTCTTGCTAATCTGACCAGTGTCACTTTAAGTGGTGATAACTTTAAAACGCTTTGACTTATCCAGGCCATTCTGAGATTGTTTTTTCGTCACATATTGTACTTCATGACGCTGGCAAAATTTGTAAAAAAAAAAATCATTTTTATTTATAAAAAAAATTGCAAATTTACCAAAAATTGCGATTTTTTTTTGCAAATTTCCAAGTTTCAATTTCTCTACTTCTATAATACATAGTAATACCTACAAAAATAGTTATTACTTTACATTCCCCATATGTCTACTTCATGTTTGAATTATTTTGGGAATGATATTTTATTTTTGGGGGATGTTACAAGGCTTAGAAGTTTAGAAGCAAATCTTGAAATTTTTTAGAAAATTTTCAAGAACCCACTTTTTAGGGACCAGTTCAGGTCTGAAGTCACTTTGTGAGGCTCACAATAGAAACCACCTAAAAATGCCCTCATTCTAGAAACTAAACCCCTCAAGGTATTCAAAACTGATTTTACAAACGTCATTAACCCTTTAGGTGTTCCACAAGTTAATGGCAAATTTTCAATTTTAATCCATTTTTTCCAGTAACAAAGCAAGGGTTAACAGCCAAACAAAATGCTATATTTATTGCCCCGATTCTGTAGTGCACACAGTAGGGCGTACAGGGAAAGGTGCGCCGTATGGTTTTTGGAAGCCATATTTTGCTGGACTGGTTTTTTGACACCATGTCCCATTTGAAGCCCCCCTGATGCACCCCTAGAGTAGAAACTCCATAAAAGTGACCTTATCTAAGAAACTACACCCCTCAAGGTATTCAAAACTGATTTTACAAACTTTTTGTTAACCCTTCAGGTGTTCCACAAGAATTAATGGAAAATAGAGCTACAATTTCAAAATTTCACTTTTTTGGCAGATTTTCCATTTTAATATTTTTTTTCCAGTTACAAAGCAAGGGTTAACAGCCAAACCAAACTCAATATTTATGGCCCCAATTCTGTAGTTTACAGAAACACCCCATACGTGGTCGTAAACCGCTGTACGGGCACACGGCAGGGCGCAGAAGGAAAAGAATGCCATACGGTTTTTGGAAGGCAGATTTTGCTGGACTGTTTTTTTTTTACACCATGTCCCATTTGAAGCCCCCCTGATGCACCCCTAGAGTAGAAACTCCAAAAAAGTGACCCCATTTTAGAAACTACGGGATAGGGTGGCAGTTTTGTTGGTACTAGTTTAGGGTACATATGATTTTTGGTTGCTCTATATTACACTTTTTGTGAGGCAAGGTAACAAGAAATAGCTGTTTTGGCACCGTTTTTATTTTTTTGTTATTTACAACATTCATCTGACAGGTTAGATCATGTGATATTTTTATAGACCAGGTTGTCACGGATGCGGCGATACCTAATATGTATACTTTTTTTTTAAATTTATGTAAATTTTACACAATGATTTCATTTTTGAAGCAAAAAAACACATGTAGTGTTTCCATAGTCTGAGAGCCATAACTTTTTAACCTTGGGTAGGGTATGATTTTTGCGGGATGAGACGACGGTTTTATTGGCACTATTTTAGGGTGCATATGACTTTTTGATCGCTTGCTATTACACTTTTTGTGATGTAAAGTGACAAAAAATGGTTTATTTAGCACAGTTTTTATTTTTATTTTTTTACGGTGTTTATCTGAGGGGTTAGGTCATGTGATATTTTTATAGAGCCGGTCGATACGGACGCGGCGATACCTAATATGTACTCTTTTTTTATTTATGTAAGTTTTACACAATATCATAAAAAAAATTTAAAAAAATGATGTTTTAGTGTCTCCATATTCTGAGCCATAGTTTTTTTATTTTTGGGGCGATTGTCTCAGGTACGGTCTTTTTTGCAGGATGAGGTGACTGTTAGATTGGTACTATTTTGGTGGGCAAACGCCTTTTTGATCGCTTGCTGTTGTACTTTTTGTGATATAAGGTGACAAAAAAATGGTTTATTTAGCACAGTTTTAATTTTTTACGGTGTTCATCTGAGGGGTTATGTGATATGTTTATAGAGCCGGTCGATATGGACGCGGTGATACCTAATATGTCTACTCTTTCTCTCTCTCTCTCCCCCCCCCCCCCCCCCCCCCCCCACATTTTTACCTTTTTTTTTTTTTTTACTTTATTTGGGGAAAATAATGTTTTTTGTTTATTTTTACTTGAAACAATTTTTGGGGGGGAAAACTTTATTTTTTGTCCCATTTTGGGACTTTTGGGGGTCTAATCCCTTTTACAATGCATTCCAATACTTCTGTATTGGAATGCATTGGCTGTATGAGTAATACTGTGTGTATTACTCATACAGCTTCCGGCCTGTGAGATCCAGGGGGCTGGATCTCACAGGCTCGTCACCAGAAGGCAGTGCAGATGCCGAAGGAAGGCATCGCGCTGCCTTCCATGCCATCGGGTCCCCCCTACAGCTGCATGGGGACCTGATGGCACCACCGATCACCGTCGCCGCACAAGGCCGGAAGGCTGTGCAGATGCCTAAGGAAGGCATCGCGCTGCCTTCCATGCCATCGGGTTCCCCCCTACATCCGCATGGGGACCCGATGGCACCTCCGATCACCGCCGCCGCATAAGGTAAAAGCCGCAAACCGCAGGTCTGAATTGACCTGCAGTTTGCGGTGATCACCGTCCCCCGGCGTTGTGACAGGATGCCCGCTGAATGATTTCAGCGGACATCCTGTTCCGATTAACCCCCGTAGCGCCGCAATCTAGTTTTAAACTTAGGACGTACCGGTACGCCCTGGGTTCTTAAGGACTCGGCAAACATGGCGTACCGGTACGTCCTAAGTCCTTAAGGGGTTAAAGGGGGTTTCTGGTACTTCTATTGATAATATTTCATTTAAAGGGGGTTGTCCATGATTAGAAAAATATGGCTGATTTCTTCTATACAAAGCACCACACTCGTCTATAGGTTGAGTTTGTAATGCATCTCAGCTCCATAAGATTCAGTGGGGCTAAATTGTAATTTCACACACATCCTATGGAAAGGTGTGGTGTTATTAGAGAAAGCAGCCATGTTTGGACGACCCCTTTAAAGGGGTTGTCCGGGATCAAAGTAATTTTTAAAAACGTTAATAATCACCTTGATATTACGCAGTAAACTCATTCGGATGCTCTGTGTATTTTTTTTTTCATCCTCTTTGCTCCTATGAGTCTCTAATACTGCTGTCAGTATTGTTTACATAGCAGCTCCTGTGCTATGTAATTTCCGGCCACACTGCCTTATGGTCCCACAAGGCTGCGTGACTCTGCAGCTGGATCTCACAAGCCTTTCCACTCCCCCTAATCAGTATTCCGCCTCCTGCCACTCATACTCATCAGTATTCCTCCCCTAAAACCACCTTTTTCTAAGCCTACAAACTGAATCCATGTATCTGCTCTCTGCTAGCATTGCATAAAAGACAATAGTGGCAGGGAGCTGTAGCACATCCCATTCATTGCAAATGACTATGGGAGGCGTGCACTATGCTAAATAGCATAGTTTGCTGCCTCCAATAGAGCCTCCTTCTACTCCTAAAAACACTCCTCTATGGCCGGTGACATCATCGGCAGAGGGGGGCGTTCCTTAGTGAGGCGAGTTCCCTCCTCCAATACTGCCTCCTCCTTCCCAGACTAACGCCCTCTGTGCCCGGTGATGTCACAGAGGGGCGTGGTTTAGCTCCGACATTTCCCTCCTACTGACAGCTTCCTTGCTAGCTGCAGAACGATCCTGTGTGCTGGTGATGTCACAGGGCTCCTTGCTAAGCGGAAGGAAGAGGCTTAGCACACCAGTAAGGAGTCGGTACGTCACTGAATCTTTGAAAATCTGAACTTCCGGCTGAGAATTTAAGAAAGAAATACAGGGCATCAGAAAACTCTGGCAAAGGTAGGACAGGAATGTATGTATGTAATATTTATGTGCTTGTTGTACCCTTACAACAATGTCCCCAATCCCGGACACCCCTTTTAGGATTGATATCCTCAGAATACGCCATCAATATCTGATCAGGAGGGTCCAACACCCTGCACTCCAGACAATGAGGTCTTCTGCAGTAGCTCCGTCAATTTCTGTAGTGGAAGTAGTTGGTTAATGCACCGCTGCTTCCAGGGAAGTGGGAGTCATGCTGCAATCACCATAGAAATGGATGGAGCTGTACAGTCCGGGCACCAGGCCACTGCAGAACAGCTGACCGATGAGGGTGCGGGGTGTTAATACCATAGGTTTGCCTGAATACATTGAGAGCACGTAGGTCAAAATACCTGGAAATTAATTGCACAATCAGATCAACAATGACTTCAACGGGGAATAATCTTCTGGACATTTATGGCATATCCTGTTGAAATGCCTGATGGGAGTGGGACCCGATCTCGCACCAGTTAATCATGAGGCGGCCGCGCGAACGGCTCTCTCCATTCACTTCTAAAAATAGCCAAGTAAGCACGCTCGGAAGTCCTACAGAACTAAATGGAGAGTGCAACACACGCATACACATAACTGAAAATACATATATAGGACATCCTGGACCTACAAAACAGTAACGATTCCCCAAAAGGAGTAGAGCAAAATCTCTTACTTAAAAATTAATATTTATATTAGGGAGTTAAGGCACATTGGTAAATAGGCATTTTTAGTATCGACTGAAAGAGCGCATATAATGGAATACAACAGTAGACCACACAGAGAATTAGGTTGTCAATTTCTGAAGTTAATTTAGATCCGGTCGATACAGCTCTGAGAAACTGGATACAACAGCCAGAGATTTGCAGATTCACAGCCCATAAAACAGTTTGAGTAAAGAAAGCTATTACAGCAGGTCATGTACGGCAATAGTGAAAGCATGAATACCTGAATGGGGGGGATGTCAGGCAGAGAAGGAAGGTTCTCTGGATTTGTTACAGATGGAATTAATTCTATTGATGTAACAGACGGGCTGGTTGGGCCTCGGTTTGCGTTTGCCATGGTTGCTGTTGTAGGGCTAGTAGGATTGATTACATTATTATGGATTGAGACTACTGGAAATGGACCAGCATGCCCAGGGTTAGAGTGGTGCTGAAAAAAAGAAAAAAAAAAACATATTTAATAAATGTCAATTTATGGACATCTAAACATCAAAAAGCAATAAAAGAAATTAAAAAAAAAAAAAACACCCACAAGACTAGATAGAACTGTCCTCTGTTTTACAGTAAATTTGCACAGCGTAAATACTTGTGCGCCCTTAAAGAGGACCTTTCACTAGCTTAAAAACTAAAAACTAACTATATATCAGTGGGCAGAGCGGCGCCCAGGGGTGCCCCTGCACTTACTAGTATGTCTGGGCGCCGCTCCGTTTGCCCGGTATAGGCTCCGGTGTCTGCAGCTCCCTCTGTTGTACCGGGCGAACGGAGCGGCGTCCAGACATACTAGTAAGTGCAGGGGCACCCCTGGGCGCCGCTCTGCCCACTGATATAGTTAGTTTTTAAACTAGTGAAAGGTCCTCTTTAATGATGTACTTGTGACTCAAGAAAAAAAGAGTAAGACTTTAAAGGGGAGATTTATTACAACTGGTATAAAGCAGGGGTAGGGAACCTTTTTGCTGCCGAGGGCCATTTGGATATTTGTAATATCATTTACGGGCCATAGAAAATTCTCAACTTAAAAATTTGACAGCTATATTTGGTCAAACAAATAATTGACTTAGGGGTAAGTTACAGAAATTGCGCTTCAATAAAAAAAATAAAAATCTAGAGTGCTGTATTTTTGCAGCACAAAATGGCGCCTGCATTATATATATTACATATAGTACAGGTGCCATTTTGACCACACAGTCTAATTTTTAAGTTCAAACTTATGTATTTAGTTCTTTATTTGGCATTAATGGCAGCCAAGTTCATCCCAGGGGGGGTCCAGAGAGGGGTTCACCTAGCTTTCACTCTCCCTGCCTCTTTCTTCACAACTATCCCTGCCTTTCTCAGCCTCAGATCAGCCTCTCTTCCCCCCCCCCCCCCAGATCAGACCCCCCCCCCCTCCATTAGCCTCAGACCAGACCCCCCCCCTCCATTAGCCTCAGACCAAACCCCCCCTCCCTCCATTAGCCTCAGACCAGACGCCCCCCCCCCACATTAGCCTCAGACCAGACGCCCCCCCCCCCCCCCCCCTCCATTAGCCTCAGACCAGACCCCCCCCTCCATTAGCCTCAGACCAGACCCCCCCCCCCCCCCCCCCCCCCTCCCTCTATTAGCCTCAGACCAGACATTTAAAATAAACGTACCTCTCCAGCTCCGGGCGGCGCTGTACTGTGACCTGACAGCGTACAGCATCAGGCCATGGTGTGCATCTACGTGTACTACGTCCTGATGCTTTATGTTTCGGGACAAAGTGTGGGGCTGGAAGAAGTCCAGGGAGGGTGAGGACAGCCAGTGCAGTTCTCACCTTCCTGTGCCTCCCACATGTTAATGACTGCTTCTATAATGAAAGCGGTCATTGACATTTCCACAATATTTTCTGGCAGGGGGCCACATGAAATGATCCCGCAGGCCGCATATGGCCCGTGGGCCGGAGGTTCCCCAGCCCTGGTGTAAAGGAAAATTGGCTTAATTGCCAAAAGCAATCCAAAGGAGCTGCATTTCAATGTGCTGCAAAAAACAGAAATGACTCCATGTGCATTCTGTAACCGTATGTCCACAAGTCCAATCCACAAAAAAAAAATAGAACATGACTTATTCCTATCCATTTTGCGGACTAGGAAAGGCATTGTTACAATGGATCCGGAAAAAAAATAAAATGTAACAGACATTACACGGATGTCATCTTTTTTGCGGATCCGCGTTTTGTGGGCTGCAAAATACATATGGTTGTGCATGAGCCCTAAGTCAGTACTGTGCATGGGTGCTACTAATTAGTAAAGACTCCAGTTTAATACTCGGAGAGTGTTGTATGGTTGCCTTAGCAACTGTGCCACCCATTGTGCAGCTGTATCTCTCCGGTCACAATGTTAGATAAGGCAGTAGCATATAAAACATTACTGGCATCTCTGGGACAAACAGTGCTGTAAAAGGGAAGGTCTCACATTTCATTTTATTTTCATAAGGGCTCTGACTGTGCTTTGGGTCGGACCATATCCGATCCGCATTTCAATGGGGCCACAAGGATGCTGTCAGCACACTGTGTACTGTCCGCATCCACATTTCTGTTCTGTGGTCCCGCAGAATTATAGAACATGTCCTATACTAGTCCGCATTACGGACAAGGATAGGACTATGCCATTAGGGGCGGGCCGTTCTGCAAAGTGTGGAATGCACACAGCCAGTATGCGCGTCTGTGGACCGGAAGACCGCCGACGATCGTGTGCACGAGCCCTTAATGAAATTTTAATATGTAGAAGAGAAATATTTTATGCTGCATTCATTTCTTCTCACAGGCAGTGCAGCAGGAAGCTGAGCTTACAGAGTGGCTGCTGTTTAAGGGAAGACTGAGGCACAGCTTATTTTTAAATCCTGAATAGACCCTTTAACACTTCTGTTAAATATTAAACCCACAGACCCCTTAAACGTGTGTGTAGAAGCAAAAAGGCATGTGTCTCTAATATAGAAAACCTTAGAAGATTACCTGTCTTTGGAGATGAGGCTGCATCATTGAGTACTGAGGGCCGTTGTGACGGGGCACACCAGGCATGCGATTGGCATTCTGTACAACGTTGTGTGCATTCTGTGCCACTCTCATCTGATGCGCTTGGTAACTTACACAGTTCATGTTATTCCTCTGCATGGTTTGCATGCTGATTAACCTTGGAGGCTGCAAAAAAAAAAAAGGTCCATTCTCTAGTAAGCATTTTTTAGCCAAAATTCATCTGTTTGTACAAAACGACAGGGTGAGGTGAAAGTCTGGAAATACCGTTTAAACTGCTGTAATTTGGAGAAAATCGACTTGCAGTGTGTGGAAGTATTAACTGAGAGGGAGGCTGCATTATTTGATGGAGGAAACTTTTTTTTGGTTTGCATTTTGAAATCCGCCATATTGAATTCAGCTCAGGTTTTTCCAATGGGAAAAGGGTCATTTGAGAAATTAATCTTGGGCTACAGCTTAGACTAAGGCTACACGGCAAAATGTGTTGAGTGACAAAAATGGGTACAACTACATTGCGACATTTATTGTAATGATAGCCTATGGTGTCGCACTGCAATATGCGACCATGACTCGACAGTCGCATCATTACAATAAATGTCGCACCGCATTGGTACGACATGAAAATCGCGTGTGTAACTCAAGCCTTACTCAAACACCCTGGAAGTGTCAATTTTGACCTATCTTTACACGTTTAGGAGTAAAGTCAAGCGTTCCTAAAGTGCTTTACATGATGTGTCCACCATTTAGCTGGATACACTTGGTTAAACACGGAACTCCGAAAAACCCCAAGAGATGCTTCTTCACAGCACTGTAGGATTCGCCATTTCGAGCTGTATTGTGGATTTTTTTTCTCTGCACAGACATGGGATTTTAAATGACCCCAGAGGTAAAGTCTAAAGGTGTTAGGTCTGGCAACATTGGGGGCCATTCTAGCAAACCACTACGCTCAATCCAGGGCCCAGGTATTTGCACATCCAGCCATCTGTGTTTGTAATATTGCTCACCTGAAATGCCAAATCCTACAATGACGTGAAGTATAGGGTGGCCCACGAAAAAGTAGCCGGCCTCTAGAGTTAGAATGACAAGATGAACGAACAAGTTTTTTTAATAACCCACAAGTCAAAAAAGATGCTGAAGGTGGTCCCCGTTCACGTCTATGCATTTTTTGGGCACGTCGGAACAGCTCCTCAACAGTGATGCTGGATAGTGTTTGATGTTTTGTTAAGTTCATCCAGGGGATGTGGATTATTAGCAGACACTTTGTTTTACATCCCCCCACAGACAAAAATTGCATGTGGACAAGTGTGGGGAACATGGTGGCCATAATCCCTTGTTTCGTGCCACTGAGTTCAGCGAGGTGCGGCATGTTGCCTCATCGTGTTGGAAAAAGCAGGACATTTTTTCTTCTTCATCATCACTGTTGAAGTATCAGCCAACTAGGGCTGCAGCTATCGACTATTTCTGTACTCAAGTATTCTATCGATTAATCCAACACACTAACAACAAAAATTAAAAGAACGTTTTTTTTATAAAAATAATCTGAAAATGTCTCCCAAGATTCAAACTTGGGACCTCTACATGCAAGACTGACCACTTACCACAAAGCTTTAGCATTACCACATCGACAATAATGTTTTTTTGTATGCTCCAAAAGCTAACACATTATTGGTGTCATTATAATCATATATTGTGCCTGTGAATAAAGCAGTAATACGTATATTAGCTTTCTAAGCACATCTCAATGTGGTAAGGCTACAGTAAGCAGTGTATATGTACATGCTGAAGTCTAGCCCCCTCAATCAAGGGGAGGGGAGAGTGTGCAGAGGACAGGGGGTGTTACATGGCAGTGCTCCAAGGGTTCAGCCCCGTCCCTGGCACTCCAACATGATCACTTACAAATATCTCTGCAACTGTTTATAATAAAGACAAAACAGTTCTTTTAGGCTACTTTCACACTTGCGTTAGGGGCTCCGCTTGTGAGCTCCGTTTGAAGGGTCTCACAAGCGGCCCCGAACGCATCCGTACTGCCCCAATGCATTCTGAGTGGATGCGGATCCGCTCAGAATGCATCAGTCTGGCAGCGTTCAGCCTCCGCTCAACAAGCGGACACCCGAACGCTGCTTGCAGCGTTCGGGTGTCCGCCTGGCCGTGCGGAGGCAAACGGATCCGTCCAGACTTACAATGTAAGTCAATGGGGACGGATCCGTTTGAAGATGACACTATATGGCTCAATTTTCAAACGGATCCGTCCCCCATTGAATTTCAATGTAAAGTCTGGACGGATCCGTCTGAACTACTTTCACATTTAGAATTTTTTCTAAACTATAATGCAGACGGATCCGTTCTGAACGGATCCAAACGTCTGCATTATAGGAGCGGATCTGTCTGTGCAGACACCAGACGGATCCTCTCTGAACGCTAGTGTGAAAGTATCCTTAATCAGCATGATGAGCTCCACAAGGCAGTACGCCTTATTTAATTGGGTTGATCCTGGTGACAGTTTCTTTAACCCTTCTATCCTTGGAGAAAGCGTAGATTTCCATTTCCAAATTGCCATTTTGGGCTTTCCCAATTGATATGTATCATCACCTCCAAGCCTTTTGATTTTTAACTCTCACATCCACCATTGTATATCTGATTTGGCCATTAAAGTATTTTACGCGCCAGATATTTTTATTTATTTAAATAATTTTTAATAACTGTAGGATTTCCTATCCCTCAAATTGCTTCTGACCATCCTGACAGTGAAGGGACAGCTTAGGACAAGGGGTGGTTACAAACCTACTAGAGCACTGGTGTTATAAGGGTTTGTCAGTAACATATTTAGGGATCCCCTAAAATCTGACAGAAGATCATAGTTTAAATCATTTTTAACTCCACTGTGCATTAAAGTGCTATGCCTAATGTTCAGTTATATAAGTTAAGTTCCGTGTCCTATGGAAGCAGTTAAAATAGCCAAGTGGCACACTACTGCTCCATTCATTTCTATGGGGCTGACTGAAATAGCCGAGAGACAGCGCTCCGCTATTTTCAGCTCTCCTATCGGAATGAATGGAGGGCAATCATGCATGCGCGATGCGCCCTCCGGGACTTTGCCAGCTCAGTCCTGAGTATATGTGTGGGTCCCATCCTAGTGATATGCCCCCAATGTCTGAGATGGTACAACCCCTTTAAGGCTGGCAGCTTAGAGGTCCTTTTTGCTGCATCCCCATCAGGGCTAAGGGAATGTGTCCTTTCTGTTGCAGGTCTCTCCCTATAATTGTGGCAGCTTTTAAAAGTAGATTGAAAGATAGAAATGTGAGTCCACCTCAGTAGGTTAAACAACAGAGGCCCCATTATAATGGGGTAAAGAGAATATCTCACAATTGGAGCATTTTTGTAACAAAGTAACTTATTTTTCATAATGAATTCTATATATCTATCTATCTATCTATCTATCCATCTCAGACGAGCGTGTCCAGATGCGTTCAGTGAAAAATTTGCAATTTCGCAGGAAAAGTAATTCAGTTTTGCCTGCGATCGCTTTCAGGTTTTTATTGCACGGGTGCAATGCGATTTAATGTGTTTTGCACACGCGTGATAAAAAACTGAATGTATACAAACATCATCTCTTAGCAACCATACATGAAAAACGCATTGCATCTGCACTTGCTTGTGTATGCGATTTTCACGCAGCTCCATTCACTTCTATGGGGCCAGCGTTGCGTGAAAAATCGCAGAATATAGAACATGTTGCGATTTTCGCACAACACACAAGTGATGCGTGAAAACCAACGCACATGTACACAGCCCCATTGAAATGAATGGGTCCGGACTCCGTACGGGCGCAATGCGTTCGCATCACGCATTGCACCCGCGCGGAATACTCGCTCATGTGAAAGAGGCCTAATAATAATAAAATAATAATGATGGCACAGCTCCTTTAACTTGGCTCCTGAAAGCAGATATTGGCGATAGCATCTATATCCATTGAGCAGTTTGTCCAGTGACTTCCAAGAGCATGGGCACTTATCACTCTTCTCAGGCAGGCAATGCACTTTGTTTAACCTAAGACCACGGTAAAACTTCATATATACAATTTCGGGTATATTAGGAAATGTAAGAAGCCATATGGGGAAGAGTGTACCCTCAACAGGGTATTGTATAGCACCTGAATATGGCTCCTGGAATACTCTTACCAAGCACTTCTATTTCATGTAAGATGTTATCTGATGCTACTGTCGCTTCCCCTCCATTGTACTTGCCTGTTGATGCATTACTTGTGGGCCAGATGGCCTTTGATGCGGGTTAGGAGGCTGAACCATCCGCATCTGCTGAAGCTGCTGGTGCTTTTGCGCATACACCTGCTGCTGCATATGCTGTAGTCGGAGTTGTGCTAGGTTAATTTGCGCAGGGGGTTTATTTACATGATTTGTTCCCTGGGGACCTTGCCCCACAACCACATTAGGAGAGTACCCGGACGTCGGCTTATTTTCAACAATAAGGTTACCTGGAGAAAAAGAAAAATGATAACTCAGCACAGGGTAAGCAGGAACCCGAAAACCTGAAAACTGAACACAAATTGTCATTTGTGTATTCGGATTGCTGGGCTATGGCTCAAAGAAATGTTTGCTACAGCAGATTTTCAGCAATGCAAGAGCACAAGGCTGGGTTAGTGGTAAACGTAAGCATCATGGTGAGCCACTTATAGGGACTTCTGTGACCATGGATCAATCATTCGATACAGTCAGGTTTGTGTAATAAAAATCCAGTAACATTTGGAACTTGGGGAATTAGGTTGTCAGTGGATTGACACCCCTCTCATATTTAATCACATTTACTTCACAGGTTGTCAGCGGACTACATTCACGACAGCTGTCAAAAGCAGACATCTCAGTGGTCTAATGCAGCGGAGAGATAAAACTTCTAGTAACACCATGACAGCGGCTTTATAGTGATAAGTGCCACTTCCTTTCCCTACCGAGCAACCAGTGCAAAATGCACAAAATAGAAAGTCTATATAAAAATTGACATTTTGATTGGACAAGCTGACATTTTCATAACTGAGCCCAACAGCTGAAATTCAAGACTAGAAGAACAATTTTACAGTACCACTAGGGGTGTGCCAATTAGCCTCTGCGAACTCAAACCGCTCATCATCGAAAATACAAAAAAAAATACTCAGCTTACTAATCCACTGCAGTCTCCTGCCATTCAGCCAGCTCCGTGTTGGCACATGTAACCTCTGCAGAAGTCATGTGTTGGCACACCATCATCAACAGCAGCCAGAAACCAGTGGGGGACCAGGGATGCACGGGAGCGGCAGGCGACTGGTAAGGTGAATACACTGCTTCATTTCATATATGATTAACAGCACCAGATACTGCTAAGGATCCACAGACCGTTTGCAGCAAAATCTGCAAAAAAAACTGTTGGATTTGCAATCCGGCAGCCTTATCCAGCTGAGGATCAGGTTACTGGAGCATTGCCAGATGTGACTGTGTACCGCCTGATCGACATTGAACATAACGGGACCTGGCAGCTCCCTGCCGAATATGCAGAGACGCAAACTCCTGCATGTAATTGTTTTGTCAGGCGGATTCCCAGGATATCTGCTGGAAAAAGGTCAGATCCCGTTATAGTCAACAGTGATCCAATGGTAAAATGTCATATCCAGCAATGCTGGATACGGTGAGCTCCGGTACCCTGATTCTCAGCAAGATCAGGCTACTGGATTCCAAATGCATCTGTGAACGGGGTCTCATTCGGATTTATTGCAAATTTTGACTTTCCCCACTGAAGTCAATAGGTTATGTCTGCAATAAATCCTTGACAGAAATGGACAAGTCAATGTTTGTGCATAAAAGTCCCACATGCCTGGTATTGTCATGAGCTGTGGATTTTCTGTAGCATGCGGACCTACCCTAATAGTCAGTTACAACTGCAGGACTTGTAGTGGTATGTTCTTCAATGATATAATATACCCCAACTTTGTAACTACTGGGACAGAGGACAGCGTACGTGATCTGCGAGTTTGGTGCATGCTCGGATCTGCTTAAAGACCAAAACCCCTGAGGAAGCCACACAACACATAGGGGCCTTTAGTTCTCTCTCCTTTGTATCCTCGTTAAGCTTCCACATATTCCCAGCGATATACCTGCTATGTTGTGTTACATTATATACACATATATTGTGTAGCTTTCACCTTCCCTTTAAGAAAATGGACATGGGATAACACAGGACAAGTTTTAATACGGTTATCAATTCTCACATATGAAAACTGGAAAAACCGGATAAAAGTCTGGAGAGAATACATCATAAACTTACCTAAATTAACTACATTCTTAGCCCAGAAAGTTGGGTCACAGTGGAACCTTACGGCTCCATTTGCTGCTGGTACTGGGTCACACCGAGCCTTTAAAATGTGACGTAACTGGAAAGTGATCTACGAAAAAAAAAAGAAAAAAAGGTTACTGAAAGAAAAAAAAAAAGCAGCTAACTAAAAAGTCAAACCTCACAAAAGGCCACATTTTATAAATGTTATTTGAATCTCCCTTCAATACAGAAGCCTTCCATGAATGGGACTAACATATTGAGGTAGCCAATGCCTTTCTACAAATACAGCGATGCAAGTGCATTATTAGTAAAGACGTGACTTACCAGCCGCTTGCTGTACAACAACGCTGTGCTGCTGCCACTCGCGATCGCCCAGTTTGTGAAGTTCATCACGTGTTTCACTTGCCTAGACAGGCCAGTTATGTCATTTTGCTGCTGCGCAAGCTTTATTTGTCTTTCTTTTGTGACACTCTGACGGGGGAAAAATAGGATTTATGACAAATTACAACATACTGAAAGCACAATGTACAATATACAGTTGTATAGGGGGTCGTCTGGTTATAGCGTGGGGGACTGAATTTTTTCCTTCAATCATGGGGATGTGCTGTAAATGGCTGGGATGGAAATACCACTTCAAAATCAAATTTTACTTTCCTTCAATTAGAAATTTAGAATCTATAAAAAGGAAACAATAGTCATTTTTGGTCAAGGAAATAATAATAATAATAATAATAATAATATGCTTCATATTGTGTATAACAAATGAACAGCTACTCGAAAATAATAAAATCCTGCTAATTAAGGATGACTCTTCATTTAGAAGCACTCCCAGGTTACACATCTAGAGAAATGCAGTCGAAAAGCAGATTGTCAGTACTTACAAGCCGAGAATGGTGTGAGGAACACATAAAGAGATGGCGTTACGTGAAAATGACTAAACCAGGGAAGCCCAACCTGCGGCCCCCTTGTTGTTGCTAAACTACAACTCCCAGCATGTCCAGACAGCCTGCAGCAGGGCATTACGGGAGTTGCAGTTTTACAACAGCTGGAGGGCCGCGGGTTGGGCATTCCCAGACTAAACAAATGAGCTGGACATGAACCATGCAGGTTAGCGGTTTGATCTAGGGCTATGTCCACACATTTTCTGGGACTAAAAATCTATTCCAGAAGAAAAGCTCTCTGAAGGCTCATAGGGCAGCAGAGATGAGGTCTGTACAGAGAGAGGCGCTACATACAAGGGCTTGTACAATGGAGAATGAATGGAACTGAGCTGCCTGCAACATAGGAGAACACAAGCAGGCTGCAGGAGACAACGCACGTAAAAATGTAATAACAAATAATTGCAAATATCTTCTTATTCCATAAGATGGCCAATGCAATAATAAAAATAAAATAAAAAAGTCATTAGGGAACTGTCACTGTCTTTTTGGGCTTGCAAAAATACCCCTAGAGAATGATGGCTTTTTTACAAGCTATTTTATTTTTTTTAAGAGGTGTTTTAAGAGGTAAGTTGCAAAACATTTTTCTTTCGAAAATGCCAAAAGCTGTAAAACCCCTAAAAATTTTTTTTTTAAACAGAAAAAAAAAAACGTGTGTGAGACATGAGCCTAAAGGTGTCTATAGCATGTAGTAAAATTCCTTTAATCCAGCAGCAGTCAGAATTTCTGACGGTTTGCAGGTATAGCTGGCCCAGACCACCTTGATAATATAAATGCTCACATGAGGAGCAGAAGACAAGAACCAGTCACCGCAGGAGCATGCCATAGCACATCTTGGAGCTTCTCTAACCTCACGTTTTACAACATTTTCTATGACCATCCAAAAATTCTGAATGTTTAAGAAACCAGCAAATGCCACTTGGCATTACTTCTAGTTTGGACTAATTTTAGATTATTATTATTATTTTTTTTACTTCAGATAGATAAAATGGATAGCAAACACAGAAAACAGTAAACATGTATCCTACCTCCAGCTGCTGTAAGAGAGATTTGCCCTTCTTATTTATTTCATTTATTAAGGTGAAGATTGCAACTTTAATTTCCTGTTCCACTCTTTTATTAGTTTCATTCACTTCTTTTAGCCTGCAAAATACAAGAAACGACGACATAAACCATGTACTTTATATATGGGCAATAGGGAAGGGGGGTCCCTCATTGCCAGCCTTATTTCTAAGTTCGGCTAGTTTCCCATCTGCATTATGCATCTCTGTCAGGGAACAGCCTGCTGGAGATGCTTGAATCTGGCACTGCCGGATGCTAACCGACACCCGCCATTCACTATAATGGGATCTGGCTGACAATCTAATCTGTATGGGGATCAGAGGTCGCAATAACGCCTGTACAAGCGCCATAGACGCCTGCTCAGGCCATTTTACTCCCTGAAAAAAGACTAATGCGCATTTTTACGCATGATCTTTTTCTAGTCAGCCAGGTCTGGCACAAAGGAAACCCCGCCCCTCACCTGAGAAGCTCCGCCCCTCACAGACATCTCCCTTACCAGGAATAGCTCGAGTCCAGACTAAACACAACATTGTGGTTACAGGACCTGTCGTGAGGTCACAGTCATGTGATCAGTCGTGTGTGGGAGGAGTTAGGGGAACACAGGCTCCGTGTAGGACTGTGCTGGAACATATGGAGGTACTTTATGTATGGAATGTGTGTAACCAGTCTATTGTAGAGCTTTCCGTGTGCATCAGAAAACAGTAGAGTTGTTGTCCATAAATAGTTCCTATCAGCTTATAAACTACGGTCCAAAAACGGTCACGTTGATATTTTATACATGAAGCTTAATATCTCAGAAACATCTACTTACAGATGAACAGTTTAATGTTACCTGTTCTGGACCTGAGTAGCTGCAAAATGAACATAGTTCTTCTTTTCCAAAAGCTTGGCTAACAGGTTCTCAATTGCACCCTTCTGGTTCTGAAAGGCCTCCTCCAAAAATTGGTATCTGGCAAAAGAACAACTTTATTAACAACTTGAAAGAAAACATCAAGGCTCCGCATTATTAGGCTCTGTTCACATCAGGTCTATGACCTACAGTCTTGTGAAAAAATTAGGACACCCTTTGAAAGCATGTGGTTTTTTGTAACATTTTTAATAAATGGTTATTTCATCTCCGTTTCAACAATACAGAGAGATTAAAGTAATCCGACTAAACAAAGAAAACTGAAGAAAAGTCTTTTCAAGATCTTCTGTAAATGTCATTCTACAAAAATGCCTATTCTAACTGAGGAAAAAGATAGGACACCCTTGCCCCTAATAGCGAGTGTTACCTCCTTTGGCTGAAATAACTGCAGTGAGACGGTTCTTGTAGCCATCTACTAGTCTTCGACATCGGTCTGAGGAAATTTTACCCCACTCCTCAATGCAGAACTTTTTCAGCTGTGAGATGTTTGAGGGGTTTCTTGCACGTACAGCCCTTTTCAAGTCACCCCACAGCATCTCAATGGGATTCAAATCTGGACTTTGACTTGGCCATTCCAGGACTCTCCATTTCTTCTTTTTCAGCCAATCTTTGGTTGATTTACTAGTATGTTTTGGGTCATTGTCATGTTGCATGGTCCAGTTCCGCTTCAGCTTTAATTTTCTAACTGATGGTCTCACATGTTCTTCAAGCACCTTCTGATACACAGTAGAATTCATCGTGGATTCTATGATGGTGAGCTGACCAGGTCCTGCTGCAGCAAAGCAGCCCCAAATCATGACACTTCCACCTCCATGCTTCACAGTTGGTATGAGGTTCTTTTCTTGGAATGCTGTGTTTGGTTTACGCCAAACATGTCCTCTGCTGTTGTGTCCAAATAATTCAATTTTGGACTCATCTGTCCAAAGAACATTATTCCAGAAGTCCTGGTCTTTGTCAACTTTATCGCTGGCAAATGTCAGTCTGGCCTCGATGTTTCTCTTGGAAAGCAAAGGTTTCCTCCTTGCACACCTCCCATGCAAGTTAAACTTGTACAGTCTCTTTCTGATTGTAGAGGCATGTACTTCTACATCAACAGTAGCCAGAGCCTGCTGTAGTTCTCGAGATGACACTTTAGGGTTTTTGGATACCTCTTTTAGCATCTTGCGGTCTGCTCTTGGGGTGAACTTGCTGGGGCGACCAGTCCTGGGCATGTTGGCAGTTGTTTTGAAAGCCCTCCACTTGTAGACTATCTTCCGGACAGTGGAATGGCTGATTTCAAAATCTTTTGAGATCTTTTTAAATCCCTTCCCAGACTCATAGGCTGCTACAATCTTTTTTCTGAAGTCCTCTGACAGCTCTTTTGCTCTCACCATGGTGCTCACTCTCACTTCAACAGTCAGGAGCACACCAAACTAAATGTCTGAGGTTTAAATAGGGCAAGCCTCATTCAACATGCAGAGTAACGATCTACTAATTATGTGCACCTGGTGTGATATACCTGTGTGAGATCTGAGCCAATTTAAGAGGGAATACATGTGAGGGTGTCCTATCTTTTTCCTCAGTTAGAATAGGCATTTTTGTAGAATGACATTTACAGAAGATCTTGAAAAGACTTTTCTTCAGTTTTCTTTGTTTAGTTGGATTACTTTAATCTCTCTGTATTGTTGAAACGGAGATGAAATAACCATTTATTAAAAATGTTACAAAAAACCACATGCTTTCAAAGGGTGTCCTAATTTTTTCACATGACTGTATATCTAATATATACTGGGACCCATACAATAAAGGGATGCCTCTAGGAGAAAATTGGATACAGTGGCATCAGTCACCTTTTTTTATACCAACGCAAGCCAGGAGGATGTAAAAAGGGTTGCTCTTTTGTCGAGTGTCAAACTAATGTAACTCTATGGACAAGGTTTGCATGGGCTTTGAGAATGTTCCCTGCATACCTGAAAACACTGTCCTAGATGCAGTCTATGATTTCCTACTGTACACGGCTGATACAAACAATGCAATTATGAAAAACTACCATTCTTTAAAGGGAATGTGTCAAGTTGAACATGCTGTTCAAACTGCAAGCAGCATGCTATGGAGCAGTTAACTTTAGGTCAGGAATGAGCGCTCCAGCTGCTGTGAAACTCCAACTCCCAGCATGCTGTTCTTCTAACTCTGTGATCATACAATACATACAAATGTCTGCTATATGCATACACAGCTCTGTAAACAAACACATTTTTCTGCCCTTCCTGATCTGAACTCGGACCAATGGTGACATCATCAAAAGGTCCTGCAGTTCAGAGTGTTCATCTCAATAAATACAGCTTAGATACCTTCAGCCCCAGGTATTTCAGCCTCCTTTCCTGCCTGCACTGATCTCATGGTGTCCGGCAGGGGGAGACCGAAGCGTGCAGACGCTTGTATGAGCGTTCTGCCAGATCATTAAGGAGGCAGAGAGGTCTGACATTACAGGGCCACCCCAACTGTGGACTATAAGACACTGGCACTTTTAGCAAAATTTTCTGGTTAAAAAGTGCATCTTGTAGTCTGAAAAATACGGTATATCTGTGCTCATTCTGGGTTTTAACGTCCAGGAGGAAGTCCTATCAGTGATTGACAGCTATCTCTATGCACATAGAGGAAAGGCTGTCACTGATAGGACCGTCTCCTTGACTTCAAAGCCCAGAATGAGCAGGAATACAAGTTTTACTGAATCTTTTCCAACATAACCATATATCAATCTGATCAGCTCCTTCTGCCTATAACCTGCTGCCTGCAAATTAGTTAGCATTTTCATGGTTCCCTATAATCTTCAATAAGCTACATTTACAAAGTAGAGGGTGTATCAGACTGGCAGATCCTCGCTAACTAGTGTTACACTGCCGCTGATTACCCAATGAATGAGCAAATGGGCAATCCCAATCCTTTAGCAGGTTTAAAATCATCTGCCGGCGGCAGATCGTGGTGTCTAATTCCGATCTGCTGCGGGTAAACAATGATCCATTATGGGGACGAGCGATCACATTATGGATTACTCCTCCCCATACTCTGGAGGAGTAACAGCAGTGGTCTCCTCCGCTGACAAGCAGGCGATTGCCGGGAAGGAACACTTTCCTCCCGACAATCGCCTGCATAATCTTCCTGTCTAATACAGGCTTAGAAAGGATTACTTTTTTGCCTGATTCACAACATATTTGCTATATTCAACATGAGAAGCGCAGACTGAATGAATGATCCTATTACAGCTCCCCATCAATAACATTAAAAGGGATATTTCAGCCAAATAAAGGGATGCAGTGGGTACAAGTGGCATAAAAATAAATAAAAAATAAATAAATTTAAAAAAAAAAAAATTGTTCACCTCACCAATCCCTGCTTTTGCCTCAGGACCCCCATCCTAGTAACTGTGAAAACAGTGGTGGGGCCCGCAGCAATCACACATCTGTCACCTATCCTGAGATGGGAAATGTCATTTGTGGGGGAAAGACCTCAACTCCACAATAAAAAAACCTGCATCCGCTACCCACTTCTGGACCACCACATAAAGTACAATGTTACTGATCTAACAGCACGCCGGAGACTTCTTTCACATCGAGTGGCAATTGTTATTGCGATTGATTACAAGGCGGGAGAAGTTTTATCATTTTATTCCTTTATTTTAGCAGTAATAAGAGGCGATTGTGAATGATGAGAGTTTGCTCAGGGTTGACCCAGCTAAACCGAGACCTTTGCACAATGCAGCAATTGTGCTGCCACTGCTGAAAGATGAATGCAGCTACAGGCAGTGCACATGCCATACATCATGTGCAGAGAAAGCAAATGGCACCATTAGTCAAAACTACATCTGCATAACGAATATCAATACATCAACTGAGAGGAGGAGCCGTGAGCGATAGTCAGTGACATACGGGGAAATGTCTGCCTGAAGCTACAAAATCACACAAAGAAATCAAGAGGTGCCAGCATAGGGAAAACAGAGCCTACCACATAACGACTAAAAGACAACAGGGCAGATTTAAAATTCTAAATGTGCCAGTGTGGCACGTTGGTCCAAAAACTGGCATGCATCTTTTGCATTAGGCCCCTTTCACATAAGCGAGAGCACCCGTCCTGACCTCCCAGCACTGATGGGGTCACATAGCATTATAGTGATTTATGATGCTATGTAACCCTTAGGCCCCTTTCACACGGGCGAGTTTTCCACGCGGGTGCAATGCGCGAGGTGAACGCATTGCACCCACACTGAATCCGAACCTATTCATTTCTATGGGGCTGTGCACATGAGCAGTGATTTTCACGCATCACTTATACGTTGCATGAAAATCGCAGCATTCACGCATGGTTGCTAGGAGATGATTGGGATGGGGACCAGATCATTATTATTTTCCCTTATAATATGGTTATAAGGGAAAATAATAGCATTCTTAATACAGAATGCTTAGTAAATTAGGGATGGAGGGGTTAAAAACAAGATTTTTGTAAAACTTACCAGTAAAATCTCTTTCTCGCTCTTCATTGGGGAACACAGGAACCGTGGGTATAGCCATGTCCTCTAGGAGGCGTTGACACTAGGTAGAAGCTGTTAGCCCGTCCCATGGCAGCTATACCCCCTCCAGCCTGGAGAGAGAGCTTTAGTTTGTGCACAAGCAGTAGGAGAAGCAAGCCAACCAACGAAAAAAACGTGGAACACCAACCATGCCAAAGGACCCAACGGGGTACTAACCAGCAACCGCCGCAACTGTGGCCGAACAACAATACTGGGTGGGTGCTGTGTCCCCCAATGAAGAGTGATTTTACTGGTAAGTTTTACAAAAATCTTGTTTTCTCACCCATATTCATTGGGGGACACGGGAATCGTGGGATGTCCAAAAGCAGTCCACAGGGAGGGAAAACACCACAGACCCTTGGAAGCAACCGTCCCTGCAGGCATCTAAGAAACTGCCGCCTGCAAGACCATGCGGCTCAAGGCAGCGTCCGCCGATGCATAACTATGCACCTGGTAAAATTTCGTGAATGTGTGTAAGGAGGACCAAGTAGCCACCTTACACAACTGCGCGGTCGAAGCGCGATTCCTCCGAGCACAAGATGCGCCCACCTCTCTGGTGGAGTGAGCCGTGACACCTAAGGGCGGAACCCTGCCCCGGGCGCAGTATGCCTCCGCAATTGCAGACCCAATCCAACGTGCGATTGCCACCTTGGAGGCCGCCAATCCCTTGCGAGGACCCTCCGGAATGAAGGGAGTCTGTACGCCGGAAGGGACTGGAGGCTGCTAAATAAATCTTCTGAGCCCTGACAACATCCAAATGGTGTAACTCCCTTTCCTTAGGGTGTGCAGGAGGGGGACACCCTGAGGGAAGGACAATTTATTCGTTGATATGGAAGTCAATGACCACCTTCGGGAGAAAGGAAGGAACGGGCCGGAGAACGGCTTTATCCTTATGAAGTACCAGGAAGGGTTCTCTGCAAGAGCTCTGCCAACTCTGATACCAGTCTGATGGATGTGATAGCTACAAGAAAAACTACCTTCTAGGACAGGAGTCTGAGCGAAATCTCCCGCAAGGGCTCAAAGGGAGAAGCCTGGAGCGCTGAGAGGACTAAATTCAGATCCCAAGGCGGTAAAGGAGGACAGTACAAAGGAACTGTATGTGCCACTCCCTGAAGGAAGGTTTTTACAGGCCCCAGTGGGGCCAGAGGGCGCTGGAAAAGCATAGAAAGCGCCGACACCTGATCCTTCAAATAACTATGGGCTAGACCAAGGTCCAACCCTGATTGTAGAAAGGACAGGACTGCGGGGAGAGAAAAACGAAGTGGGGGAATGTTCCGGCTTTCACAGAATCCTAGGAAGGACCTCCAGGTCCTGTAATAGATTCTGGACGATGCAGGCTTCCTGGCCTGAATCATAGTGCGGATGACATCCGCTGAAAACCCTCTTCGCGTCAGAATTGGTGGTTTCAATAGCCATGCCGTCGAACGAAGAGACCTTAAATGCTAATGGAAGGCCGTACCCTGCGAAAGAAGGTAGTCTCTGAGTGGCAGTGACCAAGGGACATCTCCTAGAAGGAGAACGAGGTCGACGTACCACGCGCGACAGGGCCAATCCGGGATGCTCTCCATCCTGATCTTCCGTAGAACCCTGGGAAGGGGGGGAAACACGTAAAGGAGGGAGAACCCCTGCCAAGGGGAGATCAGGGCGTCCACGCCGCAAGCTTCCGGATCTCTTGCTCGGAAGAGGAAGGTGGGAAGTTTTCGATTGAGTCTTGAGGCCATCAAGTCCACGTCCGGGCGACCCCAAGATAGACAGATCGCCTCGAACACCTCCGGGGGCCAGGACCACTCGCCCAGATCTATTGTCGTCCTGCTGAGGAATTTTTGGCCCATGAACAGAACCCTAGTGTAAATCTGGCACCGGATTTACAATACTCCAAATTTATAAAACTCCAAATTTATAAAAGGAACATGCGCCAGAATAGTACATCCGTCTAATATTAAGACTGTGATTCGTATTGTTAGACTGTGCAAAGTACGACACACTAGTAAATCGATTACCCATTATTATGCTATAACTCATTCTTACAGCTTGTGCTACAACAGATTCCTAAAAAAAACTGGGAAAAATATTGTCGTCTCTGGGATAGGGGTAGGATAAAACGCAACCCGATAAGCAGTTTATAAATCACTTGTCCACTTTTTTAAAAAGCAGGCTGTAGCAGCAGATAGGAGTCTATCTTATGTCTTGGTGACTTGTCCAGTCTGTGCCATGTGAACAGATAAGATTTTATGTACATAGCTGATAAGAGAAAACCTGCTGATTTAACTGATTTCCTGACTGATAGCATTAGATAATCTGCTGAACTGACAATACATTGCACAATGGGTAGCAACTAGGAAAAAAAGGGTCTTTAAAGATGACCTGTCACCAAAAAATGCAGTGCAATCTGCAGACCACATGTTATAGAGCAGGAGGAGCTGAGCAGACAGATAGTTTTGTGAAAATTCTGTAAAACTTGTAATTTATACTTCAGTTGGGGGAAGTGTTATCGGTGACTGATAGCATTCTCTGTGTAAGTGTGTATACCTAGATGGCCGTCAGTCATATCTGTACGCGGGGGAGTCTTAAGTCCAGGGGAAGGGCAGATAAACGTATAAAGTACAGGTCTTACAGAATTTTTTTTATTTTTACACATAAAACTATAGAGTAATCCACTCAGCCTCTCCTGCTCTAACATGCTGCCTGCAGATTACACTGCATTTCGAGGTGACAGGTTTTCTTTATGGAGAATGTGTCGCCTATAATTTTCACATCAATTATAACCAGATAGAGAAATATACTCTTTTCTTCTATTCTGTTTTATTTTCTGGTTGTAGATTATTTTACTCTGTTTCTGAACATGATTACGGGAGGTTGTAATCTTGCCTGAACTTTTAGGCTGGGTTCACATCTGAGTTTGTGAACTCAGACACTGAATCTAGCGTACATGTCGGCTTTCAGCCGGACAAAAAAAATAAAAAATATAAATACAAACCATTTTTTGGTCCGTCCGAAAGCTGGCATATATGCTGGAAAGCAACCAGATCCCATCACATTGAATGGGGATCCAGCAGTGCACGGTGGAATCCGGCTGGTACTCCAGAAATCTATTCCTCCGCCGGAACAGACTGAAGGAGCTCATAGCACACATGTGAACCCGGCCCTAGCTGCGTTTAGGGGCATGCTTTACAGCAGCCACATGGACCATAGGAACAACTGATTGGAGAGTATTGATTTTTACAGGAGAATTCTCTAGACATGTTCTGTGCAAAGGTCATTGTGCAGGGAAGGGGCTACTTTCACACTTGCGGCAGTGTGATCCGGCGGGCAGTTCAGTCGTCGGAACTGCCCGCCGGATCCGCTGATTGAAAGCATTTGAGAGACGGATCCGGATGCGGATCCGTCTCACAAATGCATTGCAAGGACGGATCCGTCTCTCCGCTTGTCATGCGGACAGACGGATCCGTCTTGTATCTTTTTTCACATTTTTACCTGTCTGCGCATGCGCAGGCCGGAAGGACGGATCCGGCATTCCGGTATTTTGAATGCCGGATCCGGCACTAATACATTCCTATGGAAAAAAATGCCGGATCCAGCATTCAGGCAAGTCTTCAGTTTTTGTCGCCGGAGATAAAACCGTAGCATGCTGCGGTTTTTTCTTTTGCCTGATCAGTCAAAAGGACTGAACTGAAGACATCCTGATTGCTCTCCATTCAGAATGCATGGGGATATACCTCATCAGTTCTTTTCCGGTATAGAGCCCCTGTGACGGAACTCTATGCCGGAAAAGAAAAACGCTAATGTGAAAGTAGCCTAAGCTGTGTCCATCACCTATTTTGAATGGTGAATCCTGTGTTAGCTATATAGAGGTGTAACCCTGTCTGTGATCATGAAACTGCTGAAAAGTGATCTGTACAGAACAGGAAGTCTCACCATATTAGTTCTAATGACCAGCGCAAACACTGCAGAATTTTAGGATTTAAAAAAAAAAGAAAAATTGAAAATTAGAAGAAGAAGAAAAAAAAAAAATCACCAAAAGTTCAGTGTTAACATAAAAACTTGACTTAAAGGGGATGTCCAGAATTTAACATCAGATCGGAAAGGGCCCTACACCCAGAGGTTCCACTACATTTTATCCAAGGTGTACAAAAGTTGTAATAACTCAAATAATACATACACCTACATCATTTTAAAGGGCATTTGTCACCAGATTTGTACCTAATGAAACTGGCTGACTTGTTGCTCCTTGCTCTACAACTGCAGTGCCCTCTCCACTTTGACTGACAGGGCCAGTCAGGCATGAGCGTAGGGGTTTCAGACCCTTGCCTGAGGTTACACCATTAATATTAAATTCCTGGAAAACCCCTTTAAACAGGTCATTTTTTTGATGACACATTGCCATTAAAGGGTAACTGTCATATTTTTTTTATTTTCAAGTTTTTTTTTTGAGCTAGGCATGTATACCAGAGTTAGTCTGTCAATGATTGTCAAAACATCTGCAATTACCTTATAATAACAGGTTTCATTAATGTCCTCTGTCCCTTTCCACTGCTCCCTTAAATAAAAGACTGTTGCTATGGCTTGTCTGTCTCCGGCTAAGACAGGAAGACGGAGGGGCGGTCCTTCACACTGCATGCCTGCATTAGGCATCAGAGTGAGAAGGCGTGTCTCTCAGTAATCCAATCTGATTGGCTGGCAGGAAGCTGCTGGCTACAGCAAGTTTGTATGTGACCTGAGGGAATGCAGTTTTGGCCTCAGAGAACTGGCAGAGGAGCCATCTTGAGAAGATCCTCATAATGTAGGAGTCAAAACAGCCGTAACTCAGGGGGAAAACTCAAGGAAAACAGTGGTAAGTGAAGAAACTAAAAATTGCTATATGCATAATGCTGCTGCAGCAGGAACATATGCTAAAATTGATTTTTTTGATGAAAATATGACAGTTATTCTTTAAAGATCAGAATTCCGACAATTCCGTATTAAATTTCCCAAAACAATAATAAAAGCTGTCCATTTACATCTATAAAGTGTAATCAGAAAATGACCTATTGTTGAAATCAAGATTTCAAATAACATTAGTTAACAAGTCCCCTGCACAGTATTTGGTGTATGGTCCCTGCAGCTGCTGTAAAGCATCTCTGTGAATGCAGTAACAGCAGCTGAGGCAAAATGCACCCCCATTCCCTCCCCCCAATGATCAAGTATAGAAATGTAAAAATTCTGCAGAAAATAAAAATCATAAACCCTGTACTTAGCTAAGCGGTATTGTTTTGTTCCTTCCCGACAACCGCCTGCTCGTCAGTGAAGGAGACCACTGCATTTACATGGGGAGCAGTGATCGCTAATGCCATCGCTGGTCCCCATACAGGACCATTGTTTGCCGGCAGCAGAGCGTATTTGGACGGCACAATCTGCTGAGAAATGACGATTTAGTTGTCTGCACCAACAATCCCATTACCTGATGAACGAGCATTTCGCTCGATCATCAGGTAATCAATGGCACCTTTACACTGGCAGATTATCACTAATGAGCGCTCGTACAAATGCTTATTAGCGCTAATCTTCCCAAACATCAGGCAGTGTTAAAGGCTCTTCACCAGGGAGTGAAAAGGAGACCGAATTCATACGTTTACTACTCATCATTTATATCATATCATTTATACAATTTAAGATGATTACTATTAATTGTTAATAACATCAAATTTATAAGGGTTTTCCGAGAGTTTTGCTATTAATAACCTAGCCTCTGGATAGGTCATCAGTATCTGACCGGTCGAGGTCTGACACTTGGGTCCTCCGCTGATCAGTCCTGCGCTGATGAATAGCAGGAAAAGTCTAAGGTATATTGGTACACCATAGACTTTTTCCAGGGTGCTGGTGCTCACAGAGAGGGCTCTGAGTGCCACCTCTGGCATCCATGCCATAGGTTCACCAACACTACCCTTGGCCATGTGATGACACATTTATCAGTCACGTGGCCTAGGCACAACTCAGCCCCATTGAAGTGAATGGTGCTGAGCTGCGATAACAAGAAGGCTGCGGTGTTACTGTGAGGGCCAATGCCTTCTTAAACAGTTGATCAGTGAGGGTCCGGGAGTCAGACTCGTGCTGATCAGATACCGATGACCTTTCCTGAAGATAGACCATCTGTAAAAAAATCTCTCGGAAAACCCATTTAAACCCGTAAGCACCGGTACTGGGGGTAGCTTTAGTAAACCTGCTGGCTGTAGATACCTGTGTTCCTTATGCTCAAGAAGCTGGCAGTCACGACAAGTTAGTCTGTCACAAGTTTCACAGAACAGTTTCAGCTGCTCCTGTTTATGGACGGGACAGAAAACGTGACGCTGCCCTGAAGCTCCCACCGAATCTAGAGAAAAGCAACATTTCCATAGAAAAGTTTTAGAGAAATTGTAACTCATCATACAGGCAAAACAAAAATATGCAAAAACATTAAAGGGAGTCTGTCACCAAAATATTATGTTATACACCACTTACATGGCTCTCTAGCACACCTATCCATGATTCAAATGGTACCTTAATAATTTTCTTCTGAGTTTCACCAGCAGGAAAAACGCACTTTAATCCATATGCAAATGAGGGCTCGCAAGTGCCCGGGGCGGCGTTCTGTGTGTAGGTGCCCAGGCTGCTCTGCCTTCTTTTTACATTACTCCTCCCCAGCCTCCTTCTTGGCCCGCCCTGCAAGTCCCTTGCGTCATCCACAGGACCGGCCGATATACCGTGCGTGCGCAGTGCACCGCCAGAACGGGCATGCGCACTGTGATGCCAATTGTGGGCACGGCATTGCTACAGAACGGGCATGCGCCATCACAGGCATGAAACCAGTGACTAGAGGGCGGACCAGAAGCAAACAGGAGGACTGGAGGCCGGCGCATGCGCACTACATGTAGCGATGCCGTGCCCACAATTGGCATCACGGCGGTGCACTGCGCACGCGTGGGATATCGGCCGGTCCTGTGGATGACGCAAGGGGCTGCAAGGCCAAGGAAGAGGCTGGGGAGGAGTAATGTAAAAAGAAGGCAGAGCAGCCTGGGCACCTACACACTGAACGCCGCCCCTGGGCACTTGTGAGCCCTCATTTGCATATGTATTAAAGTGCATTTTTCCTGCTGGTGAAACTCAGAAGTCTCCACCTAGCATACTCATGTGAAGCCCAGTAGATCACCTGTAGTAAAGAAAGCAGACCTTGCCCTGCGTGGTGCAGCGCAAGGCAAGGGGGAGTACCAGAGCAAGAAATGCTCCTCTCAGACATGCTAAATGAGTGAAGGGGTTATGTCCAGGTTCTGCTCTGAACCCAGACAACCCCTTTAACTGAATGTGCTTTTGAATTACCCATCAGGGTGCTGTAAGATACAGAGAGCCCTGAAAGCATGGCATGTCTCCCACCAATCATTTAGGATGGCCATACACCATAGCCAACAGCTGGCAAAACCCCTTTATTTCTATGGGATTGGCTGACCAGCTATTTTCAGAACTCCAAGACTGGTGAACAGAGGGTGGCCATGCTTGTGCGGGGGTGGGGCTCTGGAGATATGCAGAGGTGGGACCTGTACCTATCCGACATTGGTGGCATATCCCAGCAATATGCCGCCAATGTCGGACATGGGAATACCCTATTTAACAACATCTGCTGAAAGCAAACAGAGAACTTAAATGATGAGAAATCGAATCACAAAATATTTCCAAAAGTTCTGAACTTTTAGCACAATCATCTCAAGCTAGATATTACATTTATTTCAAATATGACAATTAACAATCTCACCCGAAGAGACATCTTCTTTCTTTGTGATAATGTGGTCCTTAGTGAATTTAACCCTTTGATGTGCTTCTATGCATGTCTTACAAAGCCATTCCCCACACTCCTCACATAACCCAACAGCACTCGAGTTGTCTTCACAACTTGTACAAACCTAGATGAATAAAAGAACGAAGATCACAAAAGAGAAAATATGGGATATAAATATGCGGCAATTACAGGGCGCATATGTATAGAGCTGAAAAATTATTTTTATCCTAATACAAGAAATAAAATGTAAAAAAAATAAAATAAAAATAAAAATGCCCCAGAGATGCCCTCAGCCTTTTTATTGCTATGGGACCATCAGATGTGTGTGCCATGTAAGATTTAAGGGTACTTTCACATTTGCGTTAAAGTTTTACGGTATTAAGTTCGGACATAGGGAATAAATACCGGGGGGGGCATCAGGATTGTCTTCAGTTCAGTCCCTCTTACGGTATTTTCTACAGCCAAGATTCCGGAACACTTGCCGGAATGCCAGAATCGGCACCAAGTGTTCCGGAAAACCGGATCCGGTTTCCCGGTCTGCGCATGCACAGACCTTTAAAATGTGAAAAAAAAAAAAAAAATACCGGATCAGTTTTTCCGGATGCATTTGTCAGACGAATCCACATCCGGAAACAAATGCTATCCGTTCGCACACGGATTTCGAGATCCGGCAGACAATTCCGGCAACGGATCTGCCTGCCGGAATCCATCGAGGCTAGTGTGAAAGTACCCCAAGGCAGCATTCACTTCAGTGCCATTGATTTCTATTGTTATGAACGAACATAACGGAGGTGACGGATCCTGCACATACTGGAGACCAACTCGGCCGAACGGTCTAAAACAGGATCTGTCATTTTACCAGACACAATACGCTCATTATGATGCAGGCAGTAGTTAGGACCCCAAGAAGAAATATATAATGTATTTAACAGTATGGGGTTAACCTCTTATGCAAAAAGATTCTTTATAACATTCATTAGTGATTGATTACTATGAAGTCCAAACCAATGGCTAAATTATTTTGGTCTATGGTCCATGACAAATACCTGCAGAGAAATGGCAAGCGCTGTCTTTAGAGTCATGCCTCACTAGCACTGAGGTGAATTACTGCGCTCATGACCAGGCCTACCAACCGGAAAGATGAAAATGCTTTCCTAGTGACAAGGAGATGACTTCAGCGGTTACCCCAATTCTTACAGGTTCATTCAGACATTAGCTTGTTTGTATCGACTGAACGAAAGAAAAAAAAAAATAACCCACAATACCGCTGAGTTCTTAAAGGGTTTCTATCACTTGGTATCACATATTTAGCTGTCAGACACTAGCGATCCGCTAGTGTCTGCTCTAACAAACCATCCTAATATGATAGGTTTTGGGGCAGCCGTTTCGCTAAAATAAGAACTTATATCTATATGCTAATGAGCCTCTAGGTGCTATGGGGGCGTCATTAGCACCTAGAGGCTCCGTCTACCTTCATAAACTGCCACCGCCCAGCGCGTCCCTCCAGCCCGCCCATCTCCTGCTGAATGCGATCGTCCCCGTGCGCGTCTGTTTGGCGCATGCGCAGTGAATGTCTGACCGCTTCCCTGCTCAGACATCTCCACAGTGGAGATGTCTGTGCAGGGAAGCGGTCAGACATTGCGCCAGAGACGCGCACGGGGAGGATCGCATTCAGCGGGAGATGGGCGGGCTGGAGGGACGCGCTGGGCGGCGGCAGTTTATGAAGGTAGACGGAGCCTCTAGGTGCTAATGACGCCCCCATAGCAACTAGAGCCTCATTAGCATATCTATATTAGCATATCTATATAAGTTCTTATTTTAGCGAAACGGCTGCCCCAAAACCTATCATATTAGGATGGTTTGTTAGAGCAGACACTAGCGGATCGCTAGTGTCTGACAGCTAAATATGTGATACCAAGTGATAGAAACCCTTTAAGTTGCACATTTTGAGCCGTTCACTTTGTGACATAAATAACATAGTAACTTG